>NW_022436943.1:58158829-58552397 GCF_009761245.1 Sapajus apella | reverse complement strand
TATATTTTATATATATAATATATATTATATATATTATGTATAAAATATATATATTATATATATAACATATATATATATAGAGAGAGAGAGATATGTTCAACAATAGAGCCCTGTCCAGCACAGTCTGACAGGCATGTTACAGAAGAAAGGATCCAATCATTAGATGGCAGGTTGGACTTGAAGGTTCCCTTCAATCCTGAGATTTGCACATATTTTATCATTTGTCCCACTAACTATCTTACACAGGTAAAGCTGTGTCATTCATCATCTAATCCCCAGTCACTAGTTTTGCACCTTAAATAGAACACACATTCAGAAATTTTTGTGTATTTCAGTGAATATAAGTGAACAAATGATATGTTTTATGAAAAAGCATGTGACTTAATGAACATTTAAGAATACAGGTTTGAATTAACAAAAGTGGAGGTTATCTGTCATTTCCACAAACAAACCATCTATGCCAGTTATTAAGCTATGATGGTCTCTTAGCTCCACACCTAGCCCTCTATACTCCTCCACACCTACCCCTCTATGCTGTCCTGGAATGCTTGGCAGAGATTCTGAAAACCTCATTTCTCCTCCACTGGTGGCTCCCTATCAGGTTCTGCCAATCAGGAATGTGAGATAGAGGGGCCTGTTCTTTCCCATTGTGTTTCCAGTTCCTGGCAACAGACCAGCGTGACGGTTCTAAATACTAGCAGTTACAGCAATGTTTCACCTTACATTCCCAGAACCACGGTCACCATACCTCCTCAGCAAGCCAGGACCCAATCCTCGGAGGTCTGAGTCCCAGTCCTGTGAGGGCCCCCTTCAAGCTCCTGAGGTAACAATACTAAAGGGGTCTTGGTCCGACTTCCTCCAAATTACTCCTTTTTCTTTTCCAGCCTCAAGGGTGATGGCTTGCTGCTAACACTAAGTTACTATTTCTGTGTCGCTTCAGTACTCCCCATTTGCTTTTTGGGTCAAGCAGCACCTTGTACATAATCTGACTCTCAAAAGTGTTCTCAATAGTCTAAACTTTGACACAAGTGAACTTCAGGACGTTGGAAAGCGCTTCCCTAGGCCTCAGTTACTTACATGCCAAATGCTGTCCATATGCACACAGATTAGATGAGTTCTCTAATTTTATTCATAGTGAAGTCCTGCTATTCAATCCTCTCTGCCAAAATATCTGGCATGATTTCAGTTTACCTGAATGATACACCCTCTTGGTAAATTCATGAAGTATAGTGGAAAGTACCTGGGAATCAGCAGGCAGGAAGTCTTAAGTAGAGTGTGCCAGGTACCAAGTTAGGCATGAAGGAGAGGTCTCAAGGGTCCCAAGGGACCACAGGTAGGTCAGGGAAGTGGTAGACAGGCCAAAGTTTTGGTGGAAAGACCAAGCCTCAGCACTAGAGATGCTCTGGCAAATCACTTGGCCTCACTGAACTCTAGTATTTCCATGCATAAAAATGGGTGAAAACGTAGGCATGACGCAGGCATGTGTGACCCATCTCCAACTCCTAGGGTTGAAAATCACAAATCTAATGGCATTGAGGTCTTTCTAATTTTTTCCTTCTACTTCAATATTGCTTTTGGAAAACCAAATAGCTAAACTTTCTTAGAACTGTGATTTACTAATGGAAATAACGCCCTAAAGAAAAGGCAAGACAAGCTTTCCTGGGCATCAACATATTTTTTTGCAGCATCTCTTTGAGCTAATGAGAATGCTTACTTGCTTTCTTCTTTGGTCTCAACTACATCTTGAAGAGCTGAGAGCAGAGGATAAGTGAAGAACTGCTATAGTGGTGTGCCTGCTTGTTATCCACTCCCCCCGCAGTATATATCGTCATGATCACCATCAAAGTTTGTAAAAATGGCATCTATGTAATGACATTAGCATAGATGTTCTCTATACAATGAAACCATAATGAATATTCCTGGAGGCTAAATTATCTGAACTAAATGTCTGATTTCCCCTGTGAAAAGCACAGGAAGACAATATAATCTGGGAATATGCAACTGCAGGTAACATTTACCTTGAGAAGCATACCTATCAGCATTCTAATTTGAGTAGCACAGAGTAAATTTCTATGAATATATAGCCATTCAACACATTATGCAGAGGGAAAGTATTTATCATCTTCAAAACATTTGCTATTCCAAGAACTAATTAAGTTTACAAACTGTGTTGTGAATACCAGAAGGCAGTAGATGTACAAATCATATTGTTAATTATGCCTCCGACAAAGAAACTGTATTACAGTATTACATACAAATGCTACAACCAGCCAAGTTCTTTAAATTCCATGATTTTAAGCTTGGGAACAAATGAAGCCAAAACAGGAGGCATAAGATGAATGTAAAATTAAGTTGCTTAAAGGAAAATACAAAAAATAGCCCTAAGTGAATGCTTAATCAAGTTATTTTGTCACCTGTTTTTGCTTATGGCACTCCCAGAACAGCATATTAACCTACAGCCACCAGACAAGCAAAACTGTCTAGCTTTTTTGACACCTGCAGTAAGAGAGCCAAAATTAATAATGATAGGGAAACAGGAACATAATTTAGTGAGACTTGAAATAATAAAAACTAATAAAAACATTAGTTCAAACAATAGGCCAGCATTTACTTACAGTATGACACCGAGAAAAAAAGATGCAAGTCAGAAGCCTCTCTGTCCTCTTGACTATCACTTAGCAGACTGAGGTCTACCTCTGGAGTTGTGATTAACAACACTTACTACACCCTATACTCCTAGATATTTATGAGAGCTAATAAAAGGCTAATAAAAACTTAAATATGAATATAACTCGAATTAAACAAAAAAAAGATTAAAGTATCATTAAAGTAACTCCAAACTATCTTGACTCAGAAAACTGATCAATTGAGGCAGTCCTGCCATTGAGAGGGGTATAGCCAAGGTAAAAATTACAAGAATTTTGAACATGAAGTTGGAGGTTCTGGAACTCCTCTATCATAACTTCTAATTTGGGTTTATTTAGGTGAGTTACTTAACTTCTCTAAGACTCAATTCTGCATCTGTAACATGAAGATCACCTATTACCTCACCAGCTGAGGTGAAACTAAATGAGATCGTGGTTTAAAAAAAAATACCTTCAGAACCTGAAAGAGCTACTTCTATGTCAGTGTGACCATATCAAGGGTCCCAAGGCAATTTCAACCCAGGAGGGCACGTCTAATTCGCAGATGTAAGTACAAGGGTCATTACAGGGAGCCTTTCCAACTAAACCAGGGCTACAGGGTTAGGCCTCTGCAGCCTGGTTAGCTTTCCAAAGCTCAGAGATTCAGGGAAAAAGTATGTTGGCTTCCCTCCATAATACAGTGACGGTAGCACGTGGACAAAGCAGTTTCCATAAAGCAGTTAAGAGAACCGTGCATGTGCCCAAGGTCTACAGAAAAATGTACTTCTGGAACAATCTAACATTGAAAAGTGTTTTATTATATTATATACAGGTATATTTCTGTATGACACTGTTTATCCACTATGTTATTTCTATCCTAAAAGTACATGATACAGTCATGCCACACATGTGCAGTGATTGCCTTGATGGCAATCAAAACATGAAGACAGCACTGTCCAAAATAACTTTCAGTGATTACAAATGTTCTATGTCTGTGCAGTCCAATATGGCAGCCACTAGCTACATGTGTAGCTACTGACAACTTGAAAGGTGGTAAGGTGACCAAAGATCTGAATTTTTAGTTTCATTTCATTTGATTAATTTAAATTTAAATTGCCTCATGTGGCTAGAGGTTACTACAGAATACATCTAGAATACATGTAAAAATCTAAAAGTGAAAAAGATATGACCAGCAGAAAGAGACGCCACTGAAACTGAGACATTTATTCTTTCATTGAGCAAGAATTTGCTGAGTGCCTACAGTGTGCTCTCATATCTCATAACACACAATGATTCTAAGCAGCAGCTCGAGGGAATGGGAAAACCACACATGGATTTTGGAGACAGGCATCCCTGAGCTCAATAAATGGTAGTTATGTTACTGTATAATATGATGCTGGCCCTAAATTCTCAAGAAACATATATTTAATAAAGACTACAAGTGGATACTCACAATGTAAAGTATAAATTGCAAGCATTTTATCAAAAGTACAAATAAAGTACTACAATATGTGTACAAGATAAACACTTCTAGGTCAAAAAAGCCAGGGAATCTTCAGAATGAGTAGTATTTTAGCTGAACCTAAATAAATGGGCTTGGATACGTGGAGGAGGTATCATATGCATAGGGAACAGCATTGGCAAAACTTCAGAGAGATATCCATGTTCTCAAAGAATACAGAACAGCAGTGTGACAAAAGCATAAGGTACAAGGGGAGAGTATCAGGTGACAAAGTTGAAAAGGTAGACAGATTGGGAAGTGCTTTTAATGCTATGCTAAGTTCCTCTATGACAGGACTGGGAAGTCTAGGGAGACATTTATATAGGGCAGTAGCAGGAAGATTCATAGCTCAGAGACAAAACTGCACCTAATGGCAATGCCCTGTGACTGTTCTGTTCTCAGGATTTAGTGTCAAATGCTATTAATATTATTAAGGTTAAACTACTTTAACAAAAAAAACAACATAACGAGACTGTTCAGGAAAATATATATATATATATATATATATATATATATATTTTAAAGTGTTATAAAATCCTCTACAAGTCTTGCAACTATCTATCTCAGTGGAGTGAAGCAAATTAAAAGGCTTCAAATAATGCATGCAAAAAGTGCAAGATGTGATACATAGTATGAATTCAGGGAAAGAATTCACACATTGTAAGGCCAAGGACTAAAGAGTGAAAAAGTGAGAATTACTATACAACAGCATCTGAAAATGTCTTCTTGTGATTACAAGGTCATTTGGCAAGGACCAGACTTCTCTTGAGACTAAATGTAAGACATTGAGGAAAATTCTACTATATGATATCTATGAAAGAAGAAGAACAAAAAATCCCTGCACTCAAATTTTTCTGCAAAATAGAAAAAAAAAAAAAAAAGTAGTAACCTACATCTTTGGATAACTGGTAAAAGCTATCACTCTTACTAAAGAATGGGTAAAAAGTTCATGCCTTTATATTTATTTTCCTCTAATCTCACTTCCAGCTCAAATCTGTTGAACTAATTTGTTTTCTTTCAAATGTATTCAGATATCTTAAGCATTCTTTGATACCTTTTAAGTTTCTCGTTTGTCAGACACATGATTCTTCAGGAAATAATTTTGCAACTCATAGAAACAATATGCTAAAAGGAAAAAAAGAAAAAAACTTTGTCCAAAACATGAACCATATCATGACTGGTATTTTCTGAAGCCCTTGAAAAGTTTGAATGCCAAAGCATCACACCTTTATGTGTGCTGAAGAGTCACCACTGGGTATGTTCCAAGACCTTCAATTCTAAGAAAACATAACAGAATCAAGAAAAGGAGCTCAGAATTCAGCTATTTTGTTTCTGTTTGTTTTATAAATTAAACCTCTTTCAACCATAAACTGTTCTAGCTATAGTTTAAAGACAGGAGGAGATGGGGGCCAGCATTTATTGAGAGTCCACCAAATGGCAGACAAACAATTCAGGCGCTTTTCAATATACTATCTTAATTAACCTTCAAAGGACAGAGACAAATGCAGGAAGGTCTTGTCTTTCCCTATCAAGTTAAGTGGAACAAGTAGGTACTGAATCTGTATCTGATTAAAAGTCCATGTTTTTGGCTAAAGCAATGATCACCACATTCTTCAGTGAGAATATTTAATTTGAGCAGGATACACTTAACATGTTTCCACTAATTCCTACTTAATTATTTTACTCATCTTTCACAAGCATCTTCCCTATACTACTTTGTAGCATTTACCATAAACTGTTTATATCCGTCTTACTCGTGGCTAAATGCCAGCCCTCAGCGGAGCGCCTTGTGCGTGCCAAGTACTGGATGAAGAAATGAATACATAAAAGAATCTTAAACCATCAGAAGGTGTGAGATTCCTTTTGGTTTTCATCATAAACTAGTTGAATGACCTTAACTAAACCACAAGTTCTGAGCTTTTTCATTTCTTCTAGGAAGTATCTTCAAGCTCCACATCTCTCCCTACCCAGCCCACCCAAGGCCTGTAGTTAAGAGCAAACCGCCTTCTGTGAAGAGGATGGACTTCTGCTTCCTTTCCAGATAATTCCTCTTTAGAGTGGTCTCTGTTCTCCCCCATTTAAAAACCTACTTCCTTTATCTTCCATCAGCCCTTGGAGCTCCTCAAATCCTTCTGATGAATCTGTTTTGTTGTTTGGCCAAAGTCAGTTTCTATTCCTCGGAAACAAAAGACTTTAAGAGGCACAATATGAAGCACACTATGCGCTCCATTATTACTTCTAATCCCTTTGGTTTAAACAACGCAGCAACAACAAAAACAACTACCCAGATCCTGGCTGATGACACCTCACGATGAACTGAATTTTCTCACACTGACCTCTGATCTCTTTACTAAACTTTTATCTCCTCTTGAAATCCATGTTTTGGGGGCCAAGTCTATCAGCAGGTGCAGTGATTTTCTGGGATCAGTGACATACTTTCTTTAATTAATTGAGATGAAAAATCACTAAATAGGAGAATGTGATTTTCTATTTTAAAGTCCTGAAGGTAATTGTAGCCATTATATAGTTTTAACTCCTGTAAACTAGTAACTGTAAACTGTAACTGTAACTGTTATAGGCTAACAACTGGAAACTTTATTTTACATGTCACAAGACAATTTTATGTTTTATTTTTAGTTTTGTGGGGCTAAAAGGGGGTAAGAACTCTGGCATGGAAATGATCAGATAAAGGAAAAATGAGATTGCTTAAAAAAATAGTTTTCATTGTCACCTGATATAAAAAGTCTCTTTGATCAAATAAAAAGTCAAAGCAATCTCCTCTTTCCTGGCAGGGTTAAAAACTCAGGAAGAGAAAGTAAATAAGATAGATGCCTTTAAAACATTCTTTTGTTTCTAGATTGAGAATGAATAACTTAAAAAATGCAATGAAAGAACAAACTGAGATGTGCAGATAATGTGTCATACAAAAATACTGCCTACTGGCTATATCCCATTATCTAAGATTTTATATCTCCAAAAAGAGGAAATTAAAATGAAAGACCAAGTTCCAGATAAGAAAAGAGTTGCAATTTGCATTTTGTATAGATAAAACAACATATACACAGGTAGCCAAGTCTACCAGGAGTTTTAATAGCATTAAGGTGGATTAGCAGAAAGAATGACTCAAGAATAGGCAGAAGTGGATTTAAATTACAGCTCCACCACTTAGCAGCTGCATGACTTTAGCAAAATTAATTTCTGACATTGTTTCTTCATTGGCAAAATATACACAATAATATGCTTCATGTACAGGAATGTTGTAAGGAACTAAAACAGAAAACAAATAAAAGCAATGCCTGAAGTCAGCAGATACTGGTATTACCTCTATGTACTGTCATTATATTTCACATATGCACATCAAAATGACACCAAAAAAAAAAAAAAAAGACACTGAAAATATCTACCCTTCACAACCACAACTGCACTCTTTCATGTTTTTTTCTGCCATATTCCACTTCTTTTACCTGTATAATTAGGTGTCTGACCACTAGAATAGGCACCCAAACTGACCTTTGGTTGTTGGGTATGAGAAATATTAAGTCAGTCAATTCTAAGAGTATATAAAATAAGCAAAACCACTCTGAAATGGATCTAACTCAAATTTATAGTAATGTAGTTTTCTTTTTTTTTTTTAAACAATATCCAGTTTTGTTAAGGACAGTTATGTTTGTGCAATGCTTCCATAGCACTTACCACAGGTATTATTAGTGCAGTCTTCACACTTGATTGTGTGCATGGGATCAATGGCTTTCTGAATTCTGCATCCTTTGTATTTCATTTTAGATGACTTAATATTTAACATTTTAGATGACTAAATGAACGATTAATCTATGTATACTTAATGATATTTTTAAAAAGAAGGAAAAACAACTTTTCACCATTACTTGAAATCATTTTCATTCACTGATTTACTGAATGCCTCTAACATTTTGAAGACTATACAATGGCTGCAGAATTCTTCCAGTAACAAGAAAAAGGTTTGATGCTCAAGAAACAAAGTAAGCAGGGAAAGAAGCCATTAGGAAGATAATTACAGCAAAGGTTAATTAATGTTCTGACAGGTGAGTACACGGGGCTATGAAATCTATCAGCAAAAGGGCTCAATTCAGTCCACTTCAGATCAAAGAATGGATATGTAAACTACGACCTCTTGAAAAGTTTTCAACAGAAGAATTATGTGATGGGGTCTGGCTGATAAAAGATCATTCTGGCCACCCCAGGGAGGATGGCTTGCCTCGTGAGAAGCAATGCAGTATGGTGGGTGAACCACTTAGGAGACTGCTGCTGAGGCATTCCTTAATTAAACTAAAAAGCTCTCTTATTGTCATCCACAAAAGAATCCCCAAGGAAAGTGTGTTTTATGTACTAAAGTTTCAATCCCTTGGAGCAGTGCAACATAGATAGAATATAACTGGATTTTTTTTTTCATCTCTGAGATTGAGAATGTCTTCTAGCCCATTCATCCCCAACATATAGAGGCAGGCATCATCCTTTAATGAACACATTAGCTTAAGAATCAAACCACCAACCTAGGTTTACAAGGCAGCATAAAGGAAGAGAGGCACAATCATGCCATGATAATTAAGTGCAAAAGGACAGCTCTGCTTCGTATTACATGTAAATCATCTGACAGTGATCCAATTATTAACAGAATAAGAATATATTTTTGAGAAGTCAAATGGAATAATACAAGTAGACTGTCTAACTTCTAGCTTTTTATGATCTAAAATAGATAACTTATTCACTTGGTTAACACTTTATTCATTTGCAAAAGGGAGAAAAATATTATCTACATACCATAGTTACTGAAAAAATTAAATAACTTTAGTGCTTAAAGAGCACCTACTAAGCACAGTGCTTGACGTATGGCAGACATTAATAAACGCCTGCTGTTTCAGGCATTTATAGTAAAACATACTATCAATATCTTTTGACATATTACTTTTTTTGTCCTAATAACCTTATAAATTGTGCCTGTGACTACACCTTCATGCCCAAGAAAAGAGTTTTCTGGTATGACACTTCCTATTAGTAAGAGACCACAAGAGATGCTTGTGATGCTCGTGATAAAAGGTAATAAGGTTGAATTCATGCAGAAAAGAAATATTTACAAACCCTAAAGGCCTTGAAAACAGCCACTAAAATGTAGCAATGAAGAAGCAAAAAACACACAAGCAGGGGCTGCTGAAGTCATGAGACAAAATCTCCTTTTCAGAAATACTCTTTTAAACCTGACTTTAGTACCTACAGAGCATTTCTGACATACCCACTGTTAACAGCAGAGTTGATTTTCTGACTCAATTGGCATTCAGAGCTGTCCAGGAATGAAGTGGGGATATTCAGACTGGGCAATACCACTGTGCTCTAAAGGCCAGTATGCCTTGTAAAATAGTGAAACCTTGTTTGTGCTCATCAGCATTCAAACGACGACGATGGTCCCAACTTCCCTCTGTCACTTCTCCCAAGGAGAGAGGTGTCTACTTCACTTCCCCTTCAGTTTCAGCTCACTTTAGTGACTGAACCAACAGAATGTGGCAGAAATAGCATTCTGGGACTTCCTTGTCTAGGTCATAAGATGCATTTCTATCCTGTCATAGCCTCTTAATTGCTCACCCTTGGAACAGTCCCCCTGAGAACCGTGCCCCTGTGCTCTAAGAAGGCCAACCCATGATGAGGCTATGGGCAAGCTATGGGCAAGCAACGGGCAAGCTAGTTGGCCAAGAACTCCAGCTAAGTTCCCAGCTGAGTTCCCATCCAGTGACCACGAGCCCACAAGCAGCAATGGGAGGGCCACGCTGAGTGTCCGGCCCAGGTGGGTTAATACAACATTGTTTTAAACTACTTTGTTTGAGGTAGTTGATCACATAGCAATAAATTTACATATGTATATATATATACACACACACGTGTGTGTGTGTGTGTGTGTGTGTGTGTGTGTGTGTGTGTATATATCTCAGGATATGGAGATTTAAGTTAAGAAATTGCCAAAGCAGCCATGTGCCTTGGTATTAAGTAGCCTCCTTCATGTTCAGCCTGGTAGATGCTTACAGATTTTTTTTTTTCAAACCCCATACTTGTTTTTAAAAATGCTTCTGCCAGGCATGGTGGCTCACACCTGTAATCCCGGCACTTTGGGAGGCCGAGGCGGGTGGATCACCTGAAGTCAGGAGTTCGAGACCAGCCTGGCCAACAGGGTGAAACCCCATTTCTACTAAAAATACAAAAATTAGCCAAGTGTGATGGTACATGCCTGTAATCCCAGCTATTTGAGAGGCTGAGGCAGAAGAATTGCTTGAACCTGAAAGGCAGAGACTGCAGTGAGCTGAGATCGCGCCACTGCACTCCAGCCTGGGTGTCAGAGTGAGACTCCATCTCAAAAAAAACTGCTTCTGAAGAGTTTTCTTCAAGTCACTGATCTATCCTTTTGCTATTTTTTTTTTTTTTTGCATGGCAAGTTTTCCTTCCTACTTCTGTTTTCTCAAACTAGATCCATGCTCACATATTTCTACAGCTGTAGTTAAATGTGCGCCTCAGCTGAAGGGTTCAGTGTGCTCTATCTCCAACATAGCCCTTGGCTCATCTGCAGAGTCTACTTTTACTTCCCTGGAAGGGAACACATATCTCTGTAGCACATATTTACATTTCAAAAGGAATATTTACTTGCTTAAACTATAATTTCTAAAATACTAAAAATGCCACATATCTATACTTAAAACCAAGTAACTGACTTCCATCTCAGACATTCCTTCCTCAAATTCTCTAACCACTTCCGGAGAGACAAAGATCGACTCTTCCTACACCACTCTTCTCTGCTCTTCACCACTCTTCTCACTCCAATTATCTACCTATTCATCCAGTGATGGCCCATGGACCTGGCACTGAACTGCAGCTAGAAAAACAATGATTAAAATAAGCCCCTAATCTTTAGGAATTCAGACTTGGGTAGCTTAAACAGACTTTTAAAGAAAAAAATCATGATAGGATATGATAAGTGAAATAAGAAGTTGCAAAGGACCAACAGACACTAGGATGAAGTGGGAATAAAAGTACTGATTACTCGCACAAATTCAGGAAGGAGAAAGTATCACCTTCTGACTGATAACATGTTCTGTCTGATATAACTAATTCTTGTCATGATATATTTCCTCTGCCTCCATTTCAGCTATTCCTCGGAGCCCTAAAAGTAGACTTGCATTGAAAGGCCTACCAGGCTGAGATTCAGCTTCTACTTAAGATTCAGAAAGCAGCAAGAGAACACATCCCACCCCATAATAATGACAAGAAGTTGGATAATTGACAAAATAATTGTTGAGCTCATCAGAAAGCTAAGGTCACAAAAACAGGTGGGTTGAATTCTAAAGCCCCGCCAAAGAGAGATAGGACCCAAGAAATGCTTCACCTTTGGCAGAGCACAGAAGTGGTAGCTACAAAAGAAAGCAGGAAGAAAACAATCAAAATTTTGCCAAATCCTCAGAGGCTCAATGTGGGCTCCTGTAATAGTTTAAAACACCTGGGAGAAAACACCGACTCTCCGACATTTGCCACAGGCTTCCACTTAGGTGCTCACAAGCAAGACTAGGAGAGGAGCAGGAGACTTAAGAGAGCTCCTCTAGGTGGTACAAGTGGGGATTAGATGCCACTGGGAGCCAGAGGAGAAAAAACAAAACAAACAAACAAACAAACACCTCTGCTTGCATTATCACAGACCCCCTCTCTCAATCAAAGCAAAAACCATTTGCCCCTAGGGCAAGATAAGTAATCCTCACAATCAATGCCTTCCTCTACCTCCCCAGGTTCCAGCCAAGGTGCTGGAACCAAAGCCATAGGTCACCTGGGAAAGAGAGTGGTGGTGGTAGAGGGGATAAGAAGACATTCTCTTGAACCTACTGTAGAAGATTTAAAAACTTGGACCCTACACACACATACAGCACCAACACTAAAGGCATCTGCCTCTGGAGGAAGGGGAGAAAACCAGCTTGCTCGGGATTCTGCATTGATAAAAAAGGTTCAATTCAATGATCTAAGCTGACAGCTGAAGATACTAGTAAATCAAGCTCAAGAAACAGAAGGAAAACATAATGAGCAGATATGAATGAAATTACAAATAGAAAATATTGGGAAGAAATAATAAAACCAAAAGTTGATGCTTTGGAAAGCTCAGTAAAATAAAAGCCTCTGGCCAGACTGATTAAGAAAAAGGAGACTAAAGAATTAATAGTATTAGGAATAAGAGTGACACCACCACAGATCCTACATTCACTTTAAGAATAAGAGAATATTATCAAGTTATACACCAATACATTTGATCATTCAAATGAGATTATTTCCTTAAAAGAAACAAACTACCAAAGCTCACTCAAAAAGGAAAAGATAGCATGAATAGCCTTCTACATATGAAAGAAACTTCACTGGTGAACTCTATTACACATGTAAGGTAGAATGATAACAATTCTACACAATCTCTTCCAGAATAAAGAGGGAATACTTCTCATTTTTTTAGCCTAATACCAAAATCACAAAGTTTTACAAGAAAAGGAAAACTATATACCAACATTCCTCATAAAGATGAAAAAGTTCTTACTACGTTTTTTACAAATTGAATCTAGCAATATTTAAACGGGATAATACATGATCACCTAGTGTGGGTCACCCTTAGTAGTTGACTGGCTTAACATTAAAAAACATTCATTGTAATTCCCCACATTAACAGACAAATAAAACTATATCAACTAAAGAGATGCAGAAAAGTATTTTAAAATATTAAACAACTATTATAATCAAAATAGCAAAATGGAAAAAGAAACTTCTTAAACCTAATAAAGAATATCTCTGAAAAACTCACACATAACACAATTAATGATGAAAGATTGGATGATTTTTCCCCATGATCAGAAACAGGGAAAGGATGTCCTCTTTCACCATATCTACTCTACAATGTAGTGGGGTCCTAGCCAGTACGATAACAGAAGAAAAAGAAATGTAAAGGTAATTCAGATTTTGGGGGGGTAAAAAAAACAAACTGTCTTTCTTCACAGACAAAAAGATCCAGAAAATCAGGCAAGGTAAAGTCCGTACTGGTAACATAAACAGTCATGTGTGACTTCATGATGGCGATCTGTCCTGAGAAATGCATCATTAGGCAATTTCATTTTTGCGGGAACATCATGGCATGCACTTACACACACCTAGTGGTACAGTACACTACACACCTAAGCTATATGCTGTAGGCTCTTATTCCTAAACTACAAACCTGTATGGCATGTTACTGTACTGAATGCTGCCGACAACAGTAACACAATGGTATTTGTGAACCTAAATCCAGCCAAACACAGAAAAGGTACAGTAAAAATATGGTATGAAAGATAAAAAAATGGAACACCTGTATAAGGCACTTATCATAAATGGCACTTGTAGGAGTGGAAGTTGCTCTGAGAGTGAGTGAATGTGAAGGACATCACCATACACTACTGTAGCCTTTAGAAAACACTGTATACTTAGGCTACACTAAAGTTATTAACAAATAGTTTTCTTTCTTCAATAAATAATTCATATTAGCTTACTGTAACTTTTTTACTTTATAAACTTTTTTTTTAACTTTTTGACTCTTTTGTAGTGGCACTTAGCTTAAAACACAAGTTGTACGTCTGTACAAAAATTTTCATTCTATAAGCTTTTTTCTACTTATTACTTTTACTTTTTAAACTATTTTTGTTAAAAATTAGTATAAATATATACATTTAAGTCTAGGCCAGACACACATTATCTTACCATACAAACATTATTTGTCCAGCACTGTGAGAGATATGGTGGAAATTTTAAAACAAACAAACAAAAAAAAAGGCCCTGTTCCCTCAGGGTTTAGAGTCTAGCTAGTAAGGCAAACTTTGAAAGGAGTTGGGGAAGGGGTTGGGCAGAATTACCAAAAAAGAAAAAAATCCTCTAAATATATTATTAGCTAAAATTTGATAACAATTTTAAAATATAATCAGACTAATAGCTGCTACCATTTACTGGATGGTCATTCACTATCAGCAGGTACATTACTGAGCTAACACAGTATTTCCTTTATTTTTCAGAAAAATCAGAACGCTCAAAAAAGTAATCTAACATTGCACAGCTAATAATTAGCAGTACTGGCTTAAGAACCAAGGCTTAGCTGGGAACAAACACTTAACAGCCACTCAGAAAATGTTTACTAAGCATCATAAGCAAAGGAGGAACTACCTTGATGCTGACTATAATAAAAATCAAGCCCGTTTTCCTTAAGTTATGATGCGATACAACATTCATATCATGGATGTTGTTTAGTAGCTGCAAACTGAACATCTACTCTTTCTATGCTTCTGGTAATACCCACACACCCCATCCACTATGAAATCCATACTATGACTATCAGTAGGCTTGCTTCCTCATCTTGGTCTATTTCTCAACCCACTCTATTGTTAAGAATGGCATAATTTTTCAAAAGGATTACTGGAACTTGACTGAGAATTGCTATCCTTAACTTTCTCTAATCTCTAGATGCTGAATCCAAACATGAGTACACATAAAAGAATAAATTCTTTAAAAAAAAAAAAAAGTGTTTCTCCTAATAAGCTGAATTTGAAGTAGGTCTACAAAGTTCTTATCTCTCCAGGCTGCAGTATCTACTCACAATAAGACAATTGTTTTAACAACCCAGTAAATAAAATAAATATGGTTCCTCCTGCAACTTATCATGTATACCGACAATGCTACTTATTCAATAACTTGGCAATAACTATCCAATGTTCTAAAAAGTTCATTTCCCGCTAGGTCTGCTTCTGAAATCAATACGGTAGTAATCTTCCTTTAAGCAAGGCATTATCAGTATCTGTATCAGCAAATGTACCAGTTAAAATCAAATATATCTAACTATATAAAATATATAATTTTACATAGAACTATATATGGCAATTATATATATATATATATATTATACAGAGATGTTTCCTGAATACTGATGTCCCACATACACACTTATACATACACATATACATACATATACATGTAAATATGCACATGCACACACAGTACCAATTTGTGAAAACATTAAAACTAAAAGAATGATTTTTTAAAAGATATAATTTTTGAAGCACTTCTGTGTAACAAGTTCTAATCATCTTAAAACAATCTCTTAAATCTGACAGTTATGAAGATCACTCCACTTGCTTTTAGAGCAATGTTCACATTCCATTAATCAGTACAGATACCCAGGTGGAATTAGTCAAGCTAAACATTCTCGCTCATCCTCTCTCCCTTCCTTACAGCAGCCATCCACTCAAAACTCTTCACCATTCCAAAATCCACCATGGACTATCTGGGCTCCATGACTTTGTATATGCTATTATCCTGTCTCCCTTTTCTCTTTCCATCTCATTTATACTTTAAACACAATCTCAAATGCATCATTCCTGTCACAACTCCCTCCAAACATACCCATGAGTTAGTTGGGCTCTCCAAGGGCTCTCTTCAAGGGCTCTCCCCACACTTGGGCCACGCTTCCACCACGATAGGATCACAATGGTAACACTTCATTCTCTTAATGTATTTTTCATGTCTATATACATCTTGAAAGCAGAACATCATCTTTATTCCCCTCCTCTCCTCTATCTAGCTCAGAACACTAACTACTACAGGAGGTATTTAATAAATTCACTTACTCCACAGACATTTAAAGCCCACCATGTGCTAGGAAACCAACAATGGGCAGCAACAGACACCAGAATGGCCCTCCTGGGAACCAGTAGCACCTCTAAGCTCCTTACTAAGTAAGTAGCTTTATCAGGCATACATGATAGGTTGCAGGAGGAACCACATTTCTCTCATTTATTGAGCTGTTAAAATATCTTTCTTTCTGTGAACAGATACTACAGCCTAGCAAACATAAGAACTGTGTGTTCCAGGTAATGTTAAATACAAATGATGTCAAATAACAAATATACTTAGATACTGAATGTAAGACATTTAAAAGATATAAAATTGTTGAGAAAAATTAAAGAAATATAAAGGAAAGAATAAAAGAAGAAAAACTGTTTTAAATATGTCTAAAGGTAAACCTTTTGACTGAGAATTGCTATCCTTAACTTTCTCTAATCTCTAGATGCTGAATCCAAACATGAATACACACAAAAGAATAAATTCTTTTTTTTTTAAGTGTTTCTCCTAATAAGCTGAACTTGAAGTAGGTCTACAAAAAAAAAAAAAAAAAGTCAAAAGATGTGATAGAAAAGAAAAATCATTTTGTCCAAACATTAGCTCAAACCATGCTCTTAAAGAAAATGTCTTTTAAACATATATCTTTCATCAGATATATTTTTTAAAATAAGTATTTGTGTGCAGTACGATTCATGTTTGATCTTATCTGATACAATATTTCTCCAAATCAATTTCTGCGACAATTAAGCGTGTCAATTTATAATGAACGTACACAACACCAAGGAATATTATTTAAACTGTTAATATACTGAAAACATATGGGAGACAAAGCACAAAACATACATATCTAAATATGCATCCATTCCATATAAACAAATATTAGTAATCCTTTCTAATGAAGCTGAGGAAGCCATTCAACCAGATATCAGGCACCGGGGATTGAAAACAGTTCTTCCACTTCACCTGCCATATAATCCTGGGTTAAGTTATTTAACCTCTCTAAGCCTCAGTCTCTTCACTTAGAAAATGAAGATAGCATCTGCCTTTCTTTCCTACTAGCAAATCTCTAATATGTGGGCTCTGTGCAAATTTCCCTCACCCTCCCCTTTATCCATGAACTGGAGCCCAGATGACAGCCTAAGCCAAAATGCACTACTACTTGCAGACAAACTGAGCTACCACCTATATACCATCAATTCATCCAAAATGTTTGCTGTTTTCTAAATGTCAAGTACTGTATTGACTGTTTGGAATCAAAGTGAGTAATACAAAAGCCTTTCCTTCACAGAGCTTCCATTCTAAGGAAAAATGGTACCTTTAAAGAGAAAAATAAATGATTAGAAATGTACTGGAGAGAGACTCACTCATCACCCCATCTCTTCTACTTTGCTTCTCAAACAATCAGATACATGAAGAAGATGAGTCCAGTAGTATCTTGTGATTTTCCCACTCTCAGAAAGCTGAGTGGGAACCCAAATGGAATGCACAGACCAGGCGTCTCTAGAACGCTGTTCTGTGCCCGCTGGTCCAGACTGCTTTACTGCCTAACACAAGTCAACAACAAAGACCCCAGACAGGAGCTAAGGCCCTGGGTAGTAATAAAAGGATTCTTGCCTGGTGTATCTTTGTAAACATTAAATTTTGAGGGCCATAAAAAAAAAATAAATATATATATGTATGTATACACACACACACACACACACACACACACACACACACACACACACTTGGGATGCCAAATCAATCCTGCACACCTCATAGCATTACCAGGAGGCTTAAAATGAAATAACAGGTGAAAATACTTCAGTGAAGGCACTGAAGTATTTGTAAATGTCATCATCATCACCATCATCATCATTATCTTTATCATCATTATTTAGTCCTATTTGTGCTTGATTATATCACTGAGGAATGGCTGGTATTCTGGAAATTAACTTTACTCAGAAAAATAAAGCTATCATATGAAACCTTACATTAAAAAAAAAAATCATGCAATAAGCAAGAACTTAGAAAAGAACATGGAATTAACGAAAAGTAACCAAGGAGAAAAATGCATCTCCAGGAAAACTAGGCCTCAAATGATCTGATGTGACAACATGTGTGACCCATTTCCCTCACTCATGCCATAGACTGTCATACTTTATCCCTAAACCTTGGCTCTTCTGGCGGAAACGTCCTTCTCTACCGTCTAGATACCTGGCAAACTCTTACTCATCCTTTAAGACCCAACTTAAAAACTACCATTCTCTGTAGTTTTTCTTGTCTCATTCACGTTAATGTATTGTTTTCTCCTCCCAGAGCACTTTCAACATTCATTCATTCAATATCTTGTACTGAATGTCTCTTTCATGTCAGTCACTGCTGACTAGGATATAGCAATAAACAGACAAAGTGCTGTTTACACAGAGTTGATATTCTAGTGGGGAGAGACATGATAAATGGATCATGTGTCAGATGGCAAAGGAGTGTGCTGAAGAAAACTGAACTGAGTAAAGAGGGTAATTGAGATGAAGAGAGAATTTTTTCTGTATGCAGCATTTATCACACTGTATACGGTGCCACTGTACACATTCTAGTCAACTGCAGTTTCTTATGTCAGGAACTATTTTTTATTCTTCTTCATGTGCTCCACAGTTAGCAATGCACTTGACAAATAACATCTGTAAAATAATAATGACGGCTAGCATTTTTAAAATGTTACTACCTCCCAGGCAATTAATACTGTCAACTTAAAATATATAAATTTGGAAAGGAGAACTTTCTAAGGGTTGCAATCTGCAAGCTGAGCCTCTGGCTGAAATCTAAAGCAGGACTTTGAGGGACAGAGGGGAGAAGAGAAGTTTTATGCTAAGCAAGTTGGTCAAACACATATGCTTAACAGCTTATAGGAGGAGCTGTGAATATTCATGAAAGGGGAGTCACGTGTAATGAGCAAACATCCACATTACATAAATGCCATGTTCACTTTGTGGTGGAGACTTAACATTAAAATGCAGTAAAATTAGGCTCTAAATGTCCAAAGGTGAAATTCTAGACACAGAGGTGCATTGTGTGCAACCTCTGGAAATCAGCCAGAGCCAGTTCATGGCAACAGTCAGGTCTCAGGAGAGAAGCTCTGAAACCACAGCCAAGTAGCTGCCAGGCCCAGCAGGTGGAAAGGAGGGGCGAGCCCAGGTGTTAGTCAGTGGGTCAGCTGCAGTCTTCTATTCCTCATCTTTCAGGGATGGTTACTGTTTAACTCTTAGGGAAGAAGGTCTAGTGATGGTGAGGAAGGGAGTGTACTAAGGCATGATCGGCCTCCCATATTATTATGGCCAGGAAACTTAGTTTTTAAAGTTTTTCTACGGCACCCTTGGCCAAGAGGGATCTGTTCAGTCAGTTGGGTGGCTTAGAATTTAATTTTTATTTCACAATGCTTTACATATGTTAGCATATTACTTCACATTAACTCTTTGAGGTGGTTATTTTTACCATTCCACATTTTACCTCTACTTTACTGAGGAAATTTAGGGTTAAGTTACTTGCCCCAGGACACACAGCCAGTAAGCCACAAGGATGAGACAGACCCGAAGCTAAGCGGTCCAATTCCAGAGGCCTCATCTTCATCACCATGCAATCCTGTCTTCCAAAAATAGAACATTCAAAGTCATCTTACATCAAAACCATGGGAATTCTTCATTTATGCTCTACACATATCTAAAAATCTCCTGTCCATGCCCAGAAACAGACAGTTCCAACAGCCCTAAAAAGGGAGAATGAGCAGGTCATGACAGGATTCAAGCGTCAAATACTCCAAGGTCTCCAAATCTGGAAAAGTAAGCTCAGCCCTGCAAGAGACAGCAGATGGGCAGCAGGAAGCCAGGCAGTGGACAGAACCAGGCACCTAAGCCTGATGCCCTCATCACACGAATATCCTCTATCAAAAGGATATGATACCTCATGACATGAATATCCGCCTCTGTTCATAAAGGAAAAGCAAATAATAATACAAATTCAGAGTACAAATCTGATGTCTATGCTTTATACTGTTTAGTTCCAAAGACTAATTAACTTCAGATTCCAAAGTGCAGAAAATTCCCTCCATTTTCTCCCACAGCCACCATGACAACATCTTATTACACCCCAATCTGATGGCAATAACAGCCAATGTGGGCAGTTACAAACCACAACAAACTACTAATGGCAGCGGAATGTGTTTACCTGCCACAATCCATCATGCTTTGGGTTGAGTGCTGCACAACACCACCACTGTAATAATTACTAGTTTGAGAAGATATTTTCAGACAGGTCAGACCACTGTACCACATGTCCATAAATACACTTAGCAAGTTTCAAACATCTGCTAGTTGCAAAGAGTATTTAATTAATAAATAAAATTCGATAGAGAAAACCCTTCAGTTTTTATTTTCTTTCTAATGCAAAAGAGATAGAGAGGAAGAGAGAAGAAAAGAAAGATACCTGATGTCTAGAAATGCCAAGGGAGGAACAAAAAAATGATACTGTCTCCAGGAAGAAGCATGAGAACAACAAAGCACACCTGTTATTTAATGCACATAATTCTTTCCTAGATGTTCTGACAAAAATAGCCTTATGAAAAAGAAAGGAATTAACATTTGTGGGCACCTATTACTGGCCAGGCACTAATAAATAAGGTGCTTCACAAACATTTCATTTATTGCTACCGACATTCACGTGCACCTCCCAACATCCCTACTGCCTACAGGTGGTGTTAGCCAACTTATCAGAGGCACGAAGTGCTGCAGAGGTAGCCTAACTTGCCCAAGTCCTCACAGCCATCAGCTGCAGGGCCCATTTTACATCCACTCTATCAGACCCCTTGTCCAAACAATGAAATCATAATCTCATGCAGCAAGCTTCCAGTCTCTCATGCCACCTCTCACTCACCCCAACATACACACGTGTCCAAAAACTCAAAAAAGTAAATGGAGATTGGGAAGAAAAAAAAAACTGGCACATAGGTACATTTGGGTCTACAGAAGCATAATGACAATCTGAGCATGTAGCTGGTAAAGAATTATTTCAGAGGACATAAGGTTTCTTCCAGAAACCAGTCTGGTAACCAACAGCTCATTCTACCTTCCCTCTTTTCTAGTACTAAGGCTTATTGAAAAACAAAAAACAAAAACAAAAAACAAAACAAAAACAAACAAACAAAAAACTGACCATTTCCCATTTCCCAGGGCAACACTGGGAAATGCTCTGTAACCTACTGCAAGTTTTATCAAATACAAATCCAAAGGCTGTATACATCATTGTTAATTATTTTTCTTTCTGCCTATAGAAAACTTTAGCCACTATAACTTAATCAGCCCAATCAGCAACTCTGAGGTTATACGTTAAATGTAATGACCAATGACATTAATGACATCTTTTATTAACTTTGCAAATCCCAGAAGGAAACCAGAAAGAAGTGCTTCACCAACAGTTTTTCCAAATTCTGAAAAGCATTTACTCTGGCAGTGTGCCTATTACTGTTGTGAGCATTATGCTGAGTGCCAAAGAAAGCTCTCTGCCCATTTAACGGTATCAAGGAACAACAAATTATATTTGAAAGGTAACCAAACACCAGGAAGGGAAATGGAAAACCAAACTTTCAGTTTTCTAGTTTGGCACATTTTGTTTCCATTTTCAAGTACTCATAAACGGTGACAGGCTGCAAGCCTGCCAAATAAAGGCTTTCTACCTTTTCCTAAACAGTCATGGCCCAAGCAGTGACAGCACCAAATACCTTAACAGATCTTACCACAACATATGATTTAGAAGGCCCCACTTAAGTGCTCAAATGCAATGACGGCAGAGCGTAACTAGTGCGAATCATCTATAAATCAATTTGACTATGTTAGTCGACAGTGTAAGTCAAGAACCTTTAAAATGTTGATTAACTCTGACCTAGTCATTCAACTTCTAGGAAGCTCTCCTAAAGAAATTATCTGACTGGCCGGTAGACTTGTACACAAAGAGCTTCACTGCTGCATTTACTAAATAGATGTTTATAGAAGACCTGTTCTGTTTCAAGCACCGTGGATACACAGTCCCTGCCTTTGCCAAGCATATCCTCTACAGGAGAGACATAAAGAAGATTCGAATCCAGTGTGGCAGAGACTATGACAGAGGTATGTAGAGTGGCTAACATATCAGCGTGGGTATCGAGGCCATAATGTAAAGCGGGTAACAAAGTAGTCTCCTGTAGGTGATGACACCTGAACTGAGTCCCTAAGAATACGAGTTGATAAGCACATAAGATAAAAAAGCACTTGTGATTAAACACACACACACTCACACACAGAGCACACAGAAGCGTTACACTAAAAAAAAAATCACGACTTTCATGAATCACACAAGAAATCCACCATGATTGTAAGCTCAGGGTCAAAGAAAGGAATGGCAGAAATAAGACTGGACAGGTAAGCAGGGCAGTGAATACCATCCTAAAGCAATTATCTTGAAGACCTGATCTGATAGCCAATTAAAAATTTTTAAACAAAGGAATGACTTCATTGGATTTGCTTATTGCACTGCTACCTTTTAAACCACAAATCTAAAGAGGGAGAAGAATAATGCTGGTGATTAGGTCAATTCAGGCTTTTAATACATTCAAGGTAAAAACAGAGATGGCCAGTGTATAAAGACAGAACAGACAAATCGAGATCATTAATTATTTAGATTAATGTTCATTAGTGAAGAATCAGTTAACAATATGATGACATATGCAACATAGAGTACTACACAGCTATGAAAGACCGTATTCACAACTTTCTGATGACTTAATAAAAGCACTATGACAGAATATTAAACTATAAAGAATATAAAATTTCTTATGAAGAATGAAATTGATGAAAATTGTCCAAAATATAACCAATAGTTATCTTAAATAGATTGCTTTATAGGGAGCACGTTTCTCTTTTTTTCTACTTACATCTTCCTTTTTTTCTATAATAAGCATTCATTCAAGTATGTAAAGAGTGCCTTATATGTATTTGCGTAGGTGGAAATTATACAGAGTTCTACAAAACAGACAAGAACCTTGGAAACTTATAATCCAGTAAAATATATACTACAGTTTTTATCAGAAATATTCAACTTTAAATTTAAGTTCAAAGGGGATGTTTCTAAAGTTAATTAGTTTTAGCAGTTTTTTAGTGGATTCCTTGTTTTCTACACACAAGATCACCATCTACAAAGACTTAGGTGTACCTCTTCCTTTCCAATCTGCATGCCTTTCATTTTCTTCCCCAACCACCCTGACTAAAATATCCAAGACAATGTTGAATAGAAGTGATAAAGACAACATCTTTGCTTTCTTCCTGATCTTAGAGGGAAAGTCTTTCACAAATGTAATGTTTCCTGTGGGTTTTTATATATTGCAGTTTATTGCCTTTAGAAGTTCCTTTCTATTCCTAATTTGTTAGGTGATTTTGTTTTATCATGAAAGAGGTCAGAATTTGTTAAATGCTTTTTTCTTTATCCACTGAAATAATTATGAGGTTTGCGTCTTTTATTCTTCTGACATGAAATATTCTATTAATTGATTTTTGAATACTAACCCAATCTTGCATTCCTAGGATAAATCCCACACGGTCATGGTGCATAATCCTCCCTTTTACAGGTATTGATCGACTTACCACCTATGCAACTTAACGACCATTCGACTTTACGACCACAATCGCTAGCCACGACTCCTCCACGTCTGGCAGCACAAACGTTGCCCAGCTGGGCGTATGACAGTGCGGACCAGCTTCCAGCAGCACTACCATCTCCGCGTGCACCATTTCAACTGTACATATAGCCTACTCAACTTACGACCAAATCGTGTTACGACCGGTCCGCGGTCCCGACAGTGGTCATAAGTCGAGCACTAGCTGTATATGTTCTTAGATTTGGTTTGCTCATATTTTGTTGAAGATAATTTCATCTAAATTCATAAGAGATACTGATGTGTAGTTTTCTTGTGACATCTTTTTCTGACTTGGGACGCAGGGTTATAATGGCCTCAAAAGAATGAGTTGGGAAGCTTCTATGGTCTAAATGTTTTCGTCCCACCAAAATTCATATGTTGAAACTTGACTTGAAAGGTGACAGTACAAAGAGGTAGGGCCTCTGAGAGGGGATTAAGTCAGAAGGGTTCTGCCCTCATGAATGAGATTAGTGCCAACAGAGACTTGTGAGAGCCTGTTTGCCCTTTCACCCTTCCACCACATGAGAACACATAGAAGGTGCTATTCATGAGGAACAGGCACACCACAGACACAGAATTTCTTAGCACCTTTATCTTGGACTTTCCACCCTGCACAACTCTGAGCAATGAATTTTTGTTGCTTATGAATTATTCAGTCTAAGAAATTTGGTTATAGCATGCCAAAGGACTAAGACAGAAGCAATCCCTCCTCTTCTGTTTTTTGAAAAAGTTTCTGAAGAATTAAGAATTATTCCTTAAATATATGCTAGGATTTACCAGTGAAGCCATGTGGATCTGGGCTTTTCTTAGGGAGTAGGTTTTGCTGTTATTGTTTACCAATTCAATCTATAAACCAGTATATTCAGATTTTCAAGTTTCAGTTATTTGTGTCCTTCAAGAAATTTGTTCATTTCATCTAACTTACCTAATTTATTAGCATATAATTGTTCACAGTATTCCCAAGAATCCTTTCTGTATCTATAAGGTCAGTAGTAAAGTCCTCTTTTTTCATTCCTAATTTTACACTTAACAGACATCTACAGAACATAAGTCTTCCCTCTTTTCTTTTTAATCAGTGTAGCTACTTTGTCAGTCTTTTCAAAGAACCAACTTTTGGTTTGTTGACTTTTCTCTATTAATTTTCTATTCTCTATTTGATTAATTTCTATTCTAACCTGTGTTATTTTCTTCATCCTGCTCTTTCAGATTTGCTCTCCAGTGTCTTAAGATGGAAGGTTAGGTAAGTCATTGGAGACTTACCTTTATTTTTAATATAGGGATATTCCTCTAAGTACTGCTTTGCTGCATCTCTTGAGTTTTGATATGTAGTGTCTTCATTTTCATTTATGTCAAAATATTTTCTAATTTTACTTGTAAGTTCTTCTTTGGCTCACTGGTTATTTTGGAGTCTGTTAATTTCCACATATTTTTGAATTTCCTAAATTTCTTTCTGTTACAGTATTGATTCTTAATCCCATTCCACTGTGGTTGGAAAACATCTTTTGCATAATTTCAATCCTTTAAAATTCACTGAGGCTTGTTCCATGAACTAGCAAATACTCTATCCTGGAGAACATCTCCTGTGTTCTCAAGTGCACATTTTTTTCATGTGCACGAGAAAAATGCATTTCCTGTGGTTACTGGAGGGCAGATTCTACAGATGTCTGTTGAATCTAGTTGGCTAACAATGTTGTTCAAATCTACTATTTCCCTACTAATTTTCTACCTAATTGTTGTATACATTATTGAAAGTGGAGTATTGAGGTCTCCAACTATTATTGTTAAAAAGTTCATAATTATTTAAGGCCTCATTCTATTAATTTTCTGTTGTCACTGTAATGAATTATTACAAACTTAGTGGTCTAACACAATAACAAAAATGTATTATCTTACTGCTCTGGAGGCCAGAAATCTAAAATGGCCTCTAGAACAGTAAGGCAGCATTCCTTCTAGAGGCTCTGATCCTCTTTCTTGCCCTTCCCATCTTCTAGAATAGCAGTCCTCACCCTTTTTGGTGTCAGGGACCAGTTTTATGGAAGACAATTTTTCCACAGATGGGAGTGCAGGGGGATTAGATTCTCATAAGGAGCATGCAACCTAGATCCCTCACATGCACAGTTCACAACAGGGTTCACACTCGTATGAGATTCTAATGCCGATCTGATCTGACAGGAGGCAGCACTCAGGTGGTTAATGCTCACTCACCGGCTGCTCACCTCCAGCTGTGCACTTGGTTCCTTACAAGCCATGGACAGGTACTGGGGCCACATCTGAATAGGGTACCCCTGTTCTGAAAACTGCAGCATCCATGGCTTGCGGCCAAATCACTCCAATCTGTTTCTGTTGTGATACTGCATTCTATCTGACTGACTCCTGCATTCTTCTTATAAATACCACTGTGACAACAGGTCCACCCAAAAGATAATCTCTTGACCTCCAGATTTTTCATCATTTCTGCAAAGCACCTTTTACCATATAAGGTAAGATTCACAAACTGTGAAAAACAGGATAAGGACTTGTTTAGGGGCCGCAATTCAACCTACTACAGATATCAATGGAAAAAAATAACTGAATCAACTCCCCATGTCACTGAGCTCATCAGGGTCAATATAAGTCAAGTACATTTTAGCCCTACTTTTAAATATGTATATTTGTGTTCTCTGAGCATTCTTTACATCTGCTTATTTATTATGTCAGAAACTTTTAGTTTCTTTCTCTATCTCTTTCCAATATTTTATGAAATTATTTCAAGTTGGAAATATTGGAAATTATTCCCAATATTTTATGAAATTGTTTCAAGTTTATGAAATTATTCAACCATGTTGAATGAATATGCAGAACTGATGCACAAATCTGTGAAGGTGAAGAAGATACACCTGTTACAGCACAGCAAAAAAGGCACAGGTTTTGAAGTCAAAGCAGAACTCAGTTTTATGTAGCAAGCCCTGCTGCATATTAGCAAACACTAAGGTTTAATTTCTCAGGCTTAGTTTCAGTATCTATGAAACAAAATCTATCTGTAAGACAGATATTTTTATCTAACTATATGGCTGTATCTATCTATCTATTTGTATCTGTATATATAATCTACATGCATTATTGCAAAGATTAAATAATGTATGAAAAGATCTCAAAAATAGATCCTGGAATTTCATGTGCAATAAATAGTAGTTATCACTATTATTACATATTTGTTTACTGATTATGAATATCCCAGAACAAATTATATGGAAATGAAGTAATAATCTATTTTCTTTCATAAGCCATCACCAATGACCACAACCTAAAATAATCTTTCTCTTCCGCACTCCTACTATATCAATTGCTAGTATAATTCACTTGGCAAACAGTTACTGCCTTTCAACATTTCCTCTATTCCCATCTTTCAATGTCATTTACCTTTAACCCTTACTCTGTATTTTTATAACTATTTTACTCACCAAACGTGAAAAGTTTTTGAGGCCATGAACTATAGACCCTGAAACCAAATAGACACAAATTGAAGTTCTTGCTCCACCACATACTACATAACCTTGAGCGTTAGTTAGACTTTCTGATGCTCAGTTTCTTCATCTACTCAATGGTAATAGTGTTATTACCTAAAAAGGAGCATCACATTACACAATGCACCTAGCACAGAAAAGGCAGAAGAAAGCAAGTACAAGAACACTGATTTCTACTTCCCAGACTGCAGCATATTAAGATGAGAAAACACCATTTGACGAAAAACAAATGCAGTAGTTAAAGGGGCACAATACATTCTTACTAATAAAAATGGGGAGATGGAAGGAAAACAAAGAAAATGTGTCAAGTCAATTGATTAACTACCTAGTCATTTTGACATGGGATACCAAATAGCCTGACAAATACCCTGAGAGGCACTCTGAACAATACCGAGATAAGATTGCATTGTGATGTGGGAGGCAAGACAAAGGAACTCCGTAAGGCCCTTCTATTTTAATCCACTGTAATTTAGTAGAAACAGCATGGGTTTGGGAATCAGACTGAGAAGTCCAAAGCATTCAGCTATCAGCTAGCCATGTGACATTGCATCAGTTACAGCTTCCAGAAGAGGCTGCAACCTCACTTGTAAAATGGAATTTATGTTATGCATCTCAGAGGGGTATATCGAGGCTTGGGAAAAATATGGCCTGTAAATCTCCTGGCATGGGATCGGACACTTAGCAAGAACTCAACAAATCACAGCTCATTATTATTAATAATTATGTGACACTGACCAAGTCACTTAATGTCTCTAGGACCCTGATGTTTAATTTGAGATTTAAAACTAGGCTGAAGGCCAGGCGTGGTGGCTCACACCTATAATCCTAGCACTTTGGGAGACCAAGGAGGGTAGATCACCTGAGGTCAGGAGTTTGAGACCAGCCTGGCCAAGAAGGCAAAGCCCTGTCTCTACTAAAAATACAAAAAAATCTCCTGTAATTCCACCTACTCTAGAGATTGAAGCGGGAGAATTACTTGTACTCAGGGAGCGGAGGTTGCAGTGAGCCGAGATTATACCGCTATACTTCAGCCTGGGCAAAAGAGTGAAACTCCATCTCAAAAAAAAAAAAAAAACAAAAAACAGGCTGAAGATACACTAGGCACTTGACAAACAACAGTTTTTGCCACACCCAGTCATCCCTCTGTGGTAGGGAGAATAATAGCTCCCCAAAGACATACACACATTAACATCCAGAACCTGTAAATGTTAAGTCACATGGCAAAGCAGAATTAGGGCTGCAGATAGAACTAAGGTTGGTAACCACCTAGCCTTAAGATGGGGAGACAATCCAGGATTATCTAGGCAAGCCCGATGTCATCACGAAGGACAAATGGAAAAGAAAGGTGGAACAGAGAGGAGAGAAGAGATGGCAGAGTGAAAAGATTCAGCCTGGAGTTGCTGGCTGTGAAGCTGGTTGAAGGGGCCCAAGCTGAGGAATGTGGGCACCCTCCAGAGCTGGAAAAGCTCAGGCACAGACTTACGCCTGGGGCCAGAAAGGAGTGCAGCAGGGCCCACACCTTCACGTATGTGAGCCGTGGGAACCATGAGGACTTCTGAGCTCCAGGACCCTATGGTCATAAAGCCACCAAATTTGTGGCAATTTGTTATGTTATGGCAGCCATAGAAAACCAATATACTCTCACCTCGTTTTTCCATTTTATTTCCAATATATCTCAAAGAACATTTGAATCTGAAACTTGAAAAAAACATATTTTTTTCTACACACACATACACCTCATCCTAAAATGAAATCTCTTAAGAATATCACTCCTTATTGAACTAAATTGAATGAATGACGTTCTTGGTAGTGCTTGATTTCAAAAAGAATTTAGAGAATATTAAACAATATAAACTGGCTCATTAATATTCTGGAACAGTGGTGTTAAATAAAATAATTAAGAGATAACACATTGCAGAGAAGTACCTGAGTTTATGAGACTCAGCCAACTCAAAAGAAGTCTGAATTCTGAGAAACTAAACAAGACACACTGCAAACTTCCACTGGGCAACTGGTTAACTTCATGCATACTGCATATGTTAGGCTTCAAGGCAAAGTCTGTGGTATGAAATCTATTGTGAATATTGGGATTTGGTTTAATCAGAAGAAATACTGCTTTCTTTATGTAAATGTAATGTGAGTTGGGACCAACATTTCCTCTCCAAATATGGCATCCAAATCCAGATACTTAGGAACGTTTATCCTGAATTTTTTTTTTTTTTCAAAAAGATGGCAAACCTGTTCTGGAAAGGTGTCTTTTACAGGTTACTTACAAAGAAATTGACAACTTTAAAATGAATTAAATGAACTATGAAATTGTGAACTACAAACTGACAAATCATTAATTCCTGGTATGGTCTACAGGCAAAGGAACTGAAAATATGTTAGTGATAGACTCAAGTCTCTAGAAGACAACAAGGATCCTGCTATTCTCTCAAAACTGTAATATCAGCAGCAATGAGCGAGAATGGTGGCCATTCTCATGGACTCCACGGACTCCCCTGGAAGATCAGGCTGCGCCTGAGTGCTAGAAGATGGAGCTTCCATGCAATAAGCAAGAGGCTTAAAGGCTGTCTTCTGAGGAGGAGACCTTTTCTGGGTTTTTCTCCTGAAACTCTCCTTTTTCAGCCTGTTTTCACCATGTTGCCACTGCAATAAGAAAGCCCCTGAGCCCTACCTATTCTAGATGAGGCTCCTATGCCCCACTCAAAAAATAATAAGAACTGAGGTGCAACCCAAGAGAAGGGCAGCCTGAAGCAGACAAGTGACCATGTTCCTGTCCAAGGCCCAACGAAAGAAGCTGGGGAAATCTGGCAGTTTATACACCAAAGGTTGTGGCCAAAGTTTGTTAATACTAAAAAGTGTATATCTGTCTAGAATGTTGTTTCTGCACTCCACATATATCCTCAGGGTATCCCCAAGGCATGACCTAGACCCTCATTAAGCAACAGGATTCATATTCAGGATATGAAGATCTGAGCCTGATCACTACCAGATGAAGTAACAACACTCACCAAAAACATTCAGAATGAAAGCAGCAATTTCAGCATGCATCTGGTGGTGCGGATGGGAAGCCACAAAGCACGTCTTCAAAATGGAAAGTATGCTGGGAAAGTGCGAATCAGTCGAAGTCAACTTGGAAGCCACATGGTCACTGATGAAGAGAAGCTCTGAGGAGTCAGGAAGCTTTCCAGATGGAGGACCTGTGATACACCAGCTATTCCACCATACTTGTTGAGCTCTCTGTACCAAATGGCTCTCCTCAAAATTCTCATCAGTTTAGGGCTCAAGATGCACACAGGTAGCAGCACTGGCAGCAATGAGTTTTGAGACACCTACTTAAAAAAAGCATCACCAAAAAAAAGCTTTCCAAATAAACAGTTTTAAGTGTAATTTACAGAATTCAGTTATGAAGTTAGTCACCCTAAGTAAGCAAGGAAAGGAAGAACTGAGGCATTCTTTCCCTCTGCCCAACCTTTCAATGGTGACAGAGCCACAAGGATCCCTCTCCTGTCCTTCTCCCTTTTCATTCCACACATTCCCTGGGTGATCTCATCCTCAGCCACAGCTTCAAATGCAGGGCAGTGCATTTTAGTAGGGCTAGTGTCCAGAAAGACCACCTGTAATTCTGAACTCACATAATACAAAATGTTTCAACCTCCCTGTTAAGTACCCCCAAACGATCCGTCTAAAACAGAGCTGACCGCGCCATTCCCCTGCATGACATCCTTCAACTGTGATCTAGAACCTTAAAACACACGCATTCTCCCTAGCAATGTGTGAGCCCTTCATCCTAGTCCCTGTCTACGCCTCTTGTCCCGTTTCTCCACACATTTCGCATTTGCCTTATTCTCCAAATAACACCGCTAGGAAGAGCCTTCACACACATCATTCAACAAAAACAGTGTGTCTACTGCACAGCAGGCACAGCTCTGGGCACTGGAGACCCAGGAGGTAATAAATGCTCCAGCTCTCTGGAGGCTGGACTCTAGTAGGCACCATCTTGATGGAGGTCACTGAGTCCTCACTCTGTCTGGGAGGTAGTGTCGTGCCTGTTTTTCAAAGTAAAAACCTGGAGTTTAGAGCGATGAAGGTATGTGCCTGGGACCAATAACTCTTCTGTGACAGAGGGGTACCTCCAATTAAGTCTGAGTCTCAGAGCCAAGGCTAGTGCCCACACTGCCATAGTGTGAACACTCCTGGCACACCTATCTAACAAATGGCAGATCTCTCCTCAAAATCAGTATCCAGAAGCTCTAATTTTTCAATCTTCTTTCACTTGCATTCTGAAAAAATGAATTCATTGCTGTAATCCATGATGAGGAAGCTGAGACCAATTGGTTATTCATTCTACACGCACTTACTGAGCGCCCACTATCTCCCAGGTACTGTGGTGAGGACTGGAGAAGGAATCAAAGGTAATGCGTCAGATTCCCTGCTTGTACGAAAGTCGGATTCTCATGGGAGAAAGAACTCCCACCCCAATCATCATGATCGCAGTGTGATAAATGCAATGTTGCATGCACAGAGGACGGTGCTGCCCTAAGAGCTGGAACACAGACAGCAAGCAAAGAGAACAGGAACACATTTCCTGCACACGGTAAGCCAGACAGGGAGCCCCGCCGTGCTCAGAGATGCTATGATTTAATACTAAGCAAAGAGACTTTGAGAAGTGAACTTTCATTAGCTACATCACACTCTGGAGCCCAGGATGTTTTTACCACTACATCAGGAGCCACATGCAAGTCCCCACTCCCTCCCCGAATTGGAATAGCATAGCTCCTATGCAGCACCATAGTGGCGTGTGCACTTGTCTTTATTACAGCCCTTCCCACCCTACAATATAAATGTCTTTTAATTTGGCTGCTTCCCCCTGAGCTGAATGCTCTTTAAGCAGGGATAAAGTATTACTTTGCTCTGCATCCCAGCACTTAGCCCTACCTAAGCATGTAATCCTTACTGAATACGGGGAGAAATAACTACAACTCCTCCAATCTAATGGGAAAGACTTTGGAAAAACAGACACCTTACCAGTCTTCTGTTAGGGGTATTTCCCCCAGAAGTCTAAATAGCGATTTCCTGAAAGGGTCTAAAAGTCTGAAGCCTGAATGTACATCATGCTACTCCTTTGCCTTAATGCTCACTCTCCAAACCTAAAGGACTACTTTATGCTATGGACCCTATATTGAAAGTAACATGGTGCCCTACCTAAGACAGGTGAACCAGGAATTCACAAGCATTCTTCTAATTTAACATTTCAAGGAGTATACAATGAGTATCAACTCTATATCTAATACTCCATGCTGGGCTCCATGAAGGAGGAAACCAAGAAAACTTGTCCTGGTAGCCTAATTAACTTTTGAGTACCTACAGATATGCCAGACATGCTACACAGATTCTCTCATGACCTTTTCATAGATGAAGAAACTGAAGTTATTCAAGCTTACTATTACCACAGGTAGCAACACAACCTTTACCCATTTAAGAAGCAAAACCCGGCTGGGCGGAGTGACTCACACCTATAATCCCAGCACTTTCAGAGGTCAAGGTGAGCAGATCACCTGAGCTAAGAGTTCAAGATCAGCCTGGCCAACATGGTGAAACCTTGTCTCTACTAAAAATACAAAAAATAGCTGGGTGTGGTGGTGGGTGCCTATAATCCCAGCTACTTGGGAGGCTGAGGCAGGAGAATCGCTTGAACTCGGGAGGCGGAAATTGTAGTGAGCTGAGATTACATCATTGTACTCCAGCCTGGGCGATAGAGTGATACTCTGTCTCGGAGGGGGGGATAAAAAGAAGCAAAACCCTGACCATTGCAGGGTGGGAGGAAGAGATGAGAAAAATACAATCTAGAACACAATCAACTGACTATTAATGGTATGATATTTTGGTCTCTTTATTCTCTTAAGCTATTATAAACCCTATAGCACAGGGCAGGGAATTATCGCTGTTGGTTCTGAATTGGTGGTACACTAAATGATACGGGCAGCATATCAAGGAGGAGAAATTCCTCATGAGTCTAAGAGAGAAAGAAAGAGACACTTTAGTACTTTTCAGGTTAAAACAACAAGAACAAAAAAAAAAAAAAAACAGTAAAACTTATTAAATCAAAATCCTATAAGGCACTTCAAGACCCAGAGCATAAAAGCCAAGGGAGGAAGGAAGCCTGCTTGGTTTCCTTTATAAGCACACAAGGACGCTTCACAGAGCCAAGGATTGCTTTGTGACCCAGAACGTTAAACCGTTCCTTTGAATTCTAGAGGAAGGAGCAAGCAGAACCTCAGGCTGCTTCTCACAGACTAAGAATGGGCTGCTGATCACCAGAGAAGCCATGCACCAACAGGTTTAAAATCAACTTTCCAATTTTTGAAATTAGATAAAAATGTAAGCAGTAATTAAAGCCTAATTTATTTTAGAGTTATCAGAGACACTTTATGAACATGCATCTTTATGCTCAAGCTTCTGGTATCCACTGTGATGTTCTCTAGTACCTGGTGTCTTTCAGTGTCAAACATCCCCTTGATGGCAGTCTCTGTGCATTAATAGGTGGTCCTGCCTAATGGCATACTCTTCTCTGAGAATGGGATCACTCCCTGATTTGTCACTGCTGTAAGAAAATCCTTTTTTGAATAAATTAGAGCAATAAATTACATTTAAAAAACTGAAGAAACAAATCTATTCTGAGACAATAAAAGGTTATAACTTTGAAATTTTTCACCCAATTGATTGGTGCTGGAGTCTTGCCTCTCAGGTGAGCCTACACAGAATGCCAGTGACACCAGACCAAAGTAGGGGTCATGTCTTCTGCCTGCAGTATGGCTATGCCTCAAGAGATGCTTTCATTAAGGAAAGGCAACTATTTCATCATGACAAGAAAAATATCCTCACAAGTGTATAAAATAATTTTTCTCAGTATTACTTTGCATATTGTGTACATTATGTTTTTAAAAGCCTTTGTCTTTAAATAAGGACCCCAACAAATTGACAAGTCATAAGATACTGATGTCGAAAAGATCCATGAGAGGTCTGCAACAGAAAGAGCCCAAAATTATTCATCTATTCATTCATATAAATAACTTTTATTGTGCCCCTATTGTGGATGGCATGGGTACAAATGAATTTTACCAAATTTGGTAATAAAGTTTGGTCCCCTGCTTTCTCAGCTGAGAGCAGGGAAGGGTAAGCAGACCACAGCCCATGACCAAATCCAGCACACTACCTGTTTTTACAAATAAAGTTTTATCAGAACACAACTACTCTCATTCATTTACATAGCCATGGATATGACTGCTTTTCTGCTACAACATCAGATGTTGAGTCAAATGCACACAAAATATTTACTCTTTAGCCTTTACAGAAAAAGTTTGCTGGCCCTAGGCTTAGAGTTTAGCATAAAGACAGCGAAAGTACAGCCATAGATAGGTATTTACTTCCCAGCTGTCTGATGAAACAGCCTGAAAGCAATGACCACCGGCACTCCAAATCCTGACTTCTAAACAGCATTCCACACTAAAAGAAACCAGCGCGCCTTTGGGAAAAAATGGCTGATTCAAGGGCTAGGGCAGAGCAAGTACACGATGAGCATGGAACAAGAAGCTGTTACAGATCGTCAAAAAAAAATACTGCCGGGCGTGGTGGCTGACACCTGTGATCCTAGCACTTTGGGAGGCCAAGGCGGGTAGATCACCTGAGGTCAGGAGTCCGAGATCGGCCTGGCCAACATGGGAAAACCCCATCTCTACTAGAAATACAAAAATTAGCTCGGCATGGCAGCACGTGCCTGTAATCCCAGCTACTCGGGAGGCTGAGACAGGAGAATTGCTTAAACTCTGGAGGCTGAGGTTGCAGTGAGCCAAGATCACACCACTGCACTCCAGCCTAGGTAACAGAGCAAGACTCTGTCTCAAAAAAAAAAAAAAACCCAAAAACAAAACCTAGGAATGATCCTCTCAAATGGACCCAGGAGCCAGAGCACAAGGCTCCCAATGGCCGAATCTTAAACAATCTGAGTTTCAATTTACACAGTGATAATAAAGGATTATAACCCACCAAATTAAAGAAAAATGCATGAATTTAGAAGACAGATAAGACTGAATAAGAAAGAGGGAAAGAGATAATGAAAAAGAGAGAAAGGGAGAAAGAAGGAGGGGAAACGATTCCTTTTCGGTGAATATCAACTAGTAAATGTACATGGAATGACTGTTAGAAAATTACCATTTTACAACAATCATAGCAATAATTCAGCTAAGAAACGTTAATGGATCTAAAATTTGTGAGGGAGAGGTTAACGAGGAGCAGGATATTTACAGTCTCAAAGTATCTCCTCATAGAAGTAATAATTAATTACAAAAGGAAAGTAACAATTTTACAGAGGAGAAAACTGGCACCACCTTAACCAAGTGACTGAACTTCTCACCAATAACGATGCAGACATTGTGTGCCCAAGGTATGAGGGACTGAGAAGGACATACCATTACCTCAGTGGCATTCCTGTCCAGACAGTGTGCGACATAAATCGAATTTTAAGGAAACATCAGGCAACTACATGGAGGGGCATTCCACAAAAAACTGGCCTTGTATAGTTTTCCAAAATGCCTATCATGAAAGGTAAAGGTGGACAAAGCAGCTACTGCAAACTGAAACACTAAAGCCTGACACTATACAAAATACGTGATCTTGAATTGCATCCTGTAAAACACAAAACCGGAACAAGCGGTGCCATCAGCATGTGAGCTGTAGATGAGGTAACAGCACTGCGTGGTTGCTAAACTTCCTAATTTTGATCCTTGTACTATGAAAGGGAAGGCCCTTATTTTTAGTAAATACATGCCAAGGTATTTAAGTATTCAGGGGTAAAGAGACCACAATACACACGCACCTGACTCTCAATGGAGTCATGGAAACACATCACACACATAGAGGATGATGAAACCAAGATGGCAAAATCTCAACCGGGAATCCAGGCAAATGGGTACACAAGGTTGCGTCGCATTATTCCTCCGTAAGTTTAATATTCTTTCCAAATAATTTTTTTAATACCAGAAAGAAGAAATAAAGTTCTTAAAAGGGGGAAGGAGGAGGAAGGGAGCAGACAGGTAAACAACTACAGTATGCCATGAGTGGGACTACCAGGATGCTATGGGAACACAGGAGATGGAATTTATCATCTGGAGGAGTCAGGAAGTTATATGTTGCTGCCCCAGTGGTTTCCTTTGTCTTGCAATGATCTCTGTTATTGGCTAACGGTTCTTTGAACAAGACTCCTCAAGAAAGCCCATCCTGGCCCTGGGACAAGATAGATGTCATCTGTGAGCCCCCAAAACCTCCGTGCATTCTTCTACCACAGCATTTAACACATTCCTAAAATTGTTCGGTCTACATGTTTGTCTCCTTCACTGGATTAGAAACTATTTGATTAAAAAATGATGGTGATAATGACAATGATGGCAGCAGCAACCATTTCCTCTGTACTTACTACATGCCAGGCATGACGCCAAACAACTCTCCACACACATCTCACTGAAACCCCAGAGAACTCCGCAGGCCATTTTCTTCTCTTTGTTTTTTTTGTTTAATCACCATTTTCCAGACATGGAAGTGAGGCTGGAAGGGGTTCATGTATCCAAGGTCAAAACACAAAGAAGTGGCACAGCTGAGAGATGAACCCAAGTTTGTCTGACTTAAAATCTGTGTTCTGAACTGCTCTTTTTTGCCAAATAGTCTGAATCTGATTTCAGTATCATTTTCAATTACCCGTGGCTTACACATGGTAGGCAAAAAAAAAAAAAAAAAGAGAGAGAGACCATTTATCTAAGTGTTTGACTCCTGTTTATATTTTCTGAACACACCCAAACTGAAAGCAAGAACATAGGCAGCACAGGTCAGTAAGAGAAGCTGGCCCTAAAAGAACAAAAACAAACAAAAAAATTACAAGAAGGAATTCACTACACTGGGAGCTAACCAAAAGCTGAGGTACAGAATTCACATATAAAAGATGATATATGAGGAACAGAAATATAAGTGTAATAATCTCATCTTAGATGCCACAAATATATTCTATGTTAAAAATTTACAGTCAAATTAAACAAATATGAAATGACCATCATTTAATCTTTTTTAATTTTTATTTTTAATTTTGGGGGGCATGGTAGGTGTACATATTAATGAGGTACATGAGATATTTTGATACAGGCATGCAATGCATGACAATCACATCAGGGAAATGGGGTATCCATCCCCTCAAGCATTTATCCTTTCTGTTACAAACAATCCAAGTATATTCTTTTGGTTGTTTTAAAACATATGACAACCACTAGGGTGGCATTCTGCCATGTGCAGATGAGGGAACAGAGGCTCAGTGAGGTAAAGTCATGGTCCAGAACTCACAGGTCAACTTAGCAGTTCAACAAATATTTGTTGAATAAATGAATATGATGAAAAACCCTCAGGAGTATAAATTTTTTAAGTCCTGAGCACTCATTAACCGTATTCAGCCCTGCCAAAAATTACTAAAACAGGAAACATGGCTTTGTCCAAAATTCTTCCCACATCTGATACCTGGTACTCATCAAGTCTCAGCCCACTCAAGTCAGTAAACAGAAGGCAAGTGGAAGCAGAAATTTCCATACCGACTAACAAATCTTTTGTTACTATTGTGTGCTTCCTTACACAAATCAGATTTGGGAATTTGACTTACATACTCCAAAGCAATTAACTGTGAGGAGTACAATTTTCCCCCAAAATAAACATATTACAATGGTTAGTAACCAAAAGTCAGACTATCCTAACAAGTTCTTTGACAAAAGCTTTCAATTTAATGCTTTGGAACATATTTTTCTTTAAGGCACACTGATTCCTATAAAATGTTAGCTTTGTGGCCTTGAACAAGTTATAAATCCCTCTAACTTCCATTTCTTACTTGTAAAAGGAGAACAACAAAACTAAATTCACGTGGTAGTCACAGGATTAAAGGAAGAAATGTGTGAAGAACGTAGCTACAGCGCCAGGCATACCTTAGGCACTTGAGAAATGGTGGCTACAAAAAAAGTCATGGCTTTCTGCAAATATTGATTAGCAAGTATGCCTCTTCAGATATTAGAAATATGAAAAATATCAGTGCATGAAAATAAAAAGCAATGAACGTTTATCGATCAAGACTCATTTCAGTTTAGAAATAGCTACCAGTGTAAGAGGGTAACCTAGCTATGTGGAGCGCCATCTAGTGGAGGAAAAGCAGAGCACAAACGGCACAAACGTTGCAGTAGGTAATAAGGAAAAATGATGAAAATGAAAACTGCCCTGTTTCTTCATCATAATTTCTATATTTTCTCCCAAGGGAGCTCGAACAAACAGTGACCCTAGGTATAAGATATATGTCAAAAAGAGACATTTAAAAGGGTGCCCTCACATACTCTTGCCCTTTATCATACCAGGGAAGAACATCAATAATATACTAGGAACACCTTTTAAAATCTTTAAAATAGCAGCAGGGGCTGATTGGTGAAAAATTATGAAAATTTACAAAATTATGGAAATTTACATCTTACCAATTCAGAGTAAGATATCTTGTGCTTGTGGAGAGAGGCTGCTGGGTGTCCAGACATGTTTTAAGATAAGCAGTCATAAAACTGTTTATGGAAGCTTCATCTGTTAATTTAAGCTTCAGGTGCTGTGTCTTGAATAGCATAATAAAAATCAATCAGAGCTGTTGCTAATTTTGTGCATGATATTAATGAAAGAAGCTTCCTAAATACTGAATTTCTCCTTCAATATTTCCTGGATTGGAAAACTAAAATAATTCCAACAACATAAAATTACCCTAAGAAATGAAAGTAGATGATTTATATATTAAATTATTATTATATACATTACATCTGAAAAGCGTGGTCAATACTCACACATCTTAGAACATTTAAAAAAATAGGAGGTAATGTTTATTAAGCAACTACTACGTCTTAGACACTGTACTTATGTCTAAAACAGCAACCCTACAAAGAAGGCATAAGGTCCCCAATTTTACAGACAGGGAAACTGAGGCTCTGAGAAATAAAGTAACTTGCAGGGAGTTACAGACTAGAACGCTGTCACCTCTCCTAATCATATGGCTCTTTCTGCACCAGCTCATTCCTTGCTGTATAACTGTTTCCCAAGTAAATGCCACCCAGCAGATGTTGCCACTGGTCAGAAAGTTTCTATGCCATTTTGCCATGCCCCTGTGTGCCCTCTGTACAGTATGCAATCTTCCCTGCTCACTAGATCACTGGTCCAATACCAGATATTTAATTTGAAGAGCCGCATAATCCAAATTCCTGACAAAAGTAAAACACGAAAAACAAGACCCAGTGAAAGCTTCCACCTCTATCTGCTGCTAACAGGTACCCTACACAGTGTTGTACACACAGTTGGGCTGACAAGGATCTGACTCCTGGTTCACCGGTTACCAGCTATGTGTCCTTAGGCAAACCCTGTGACCTTCCTGACCTCAGTTTTCTCATCTATAAAATAAGGCAAAATGACTCTTTTAAGTCTGTTAAACTAATTAAATGAAATGACATACATAAAGCACGTAAACCAGAAAAGGCTCTTGATAAACAGTAGCTGCCATTATTAGCAATTGCAGGGCAAGTATATTTAAACATATTCCTCCCTTCTAGAAAGTCAAAGGCATCATCTGTGGTATACTTTTTTTTTCTTTTGTTAACCTATTTTTAGAAGAGGAAGAATTTACAAATATATGATACACTGACTATGTCCCTCCTATCATATCCCAGCCATTTTTGTGACAGCACTGCACCTCTAGAAGACTCCTTCAAGAGAGAGAACTTCAGCAACAATTTCACTTACTCTCTACACAGAATGTTTGTCTATTTTCTTTTTGGTCACTGAAATATAAACATATTTAAAAATCCTTACTTTGAATGCTTACCGAAGACTGAAAAATACTGCCGGAAAGCATAGGAGAAAAAAAAGTGAGCTTGCCTTTTTGGCAAAACACATTTTCAGTAACCTCTTTTAAAAATTCATCACCAATGGAAATTCCTAAGAGGCTTCTACAATAATGAAATTTTTATTTAAAAACAACAATGTTGAATTCTGTCCTTTTATCTCTTTTCTTAAAGTATCTTATCAAAACACTGCAGACTTGATTTAAAATTTCAGCCTGACTACTTATAAGCTGTGTACCTTGACTGGGCAAGTTACTTAGTGTTTTTGAGCCTTAGAGATGTTATTTGAAAAAAGCAAAGGAGGCATGCAGGGAATAAAACCTCCTACCTTGCACAATCTTGTGGGGATGAGAGAGAATGCACAGAAAGCACCTGGCACAGAAGAGCCCTCCACTTGGTAGCTTTTATAATAATCATTATCCCCAATGCCAAGGAACACTCTCCTTCTATTGTTTTGGTAAAAGATGTAAGTCATTCTGTCTCCACTCAGTGGGGCTGGTGACAACAGGCAAATGGAGCTTTTGATATCAAAGTTGCTGTTGGCATTCAATTTGCGATTTCAATTGCTCCTCTGGCTTTTTGGGTTTCCCTCAGGCATCTAAAACTGAGGATTAACTCTCTCAGGTAAGAAGCCTTATTTGGCATATGACTAGGGTTTCCAAAATTCTGTTTTCAATCTGTCGTCAGGAATATCATTAGTATTTTAGAGAAGGAGAGCTAACTGATGAGAGTGCAGTGATTTCATAAATTCCTTAAGAAGGAATAAAAGTAAATAAACATCTGATTCAAAGCAAATCTGACAGCATCTTCTCATTATCTCCTGGAGAAGGATCCCTACTGTTCAGCCACATTTAAAGAGCTCTGGGACGTTTTTCTGCTTTGTTTAACACTGCATTTCACTTAGAACCTTCTGTCATTGATACAGGCAGAACTGTTAGACTTCATCCCCACCCCCAATTCCCCAGTTCAGGTGCTCTAAAGCCGCAAGAAGCAAAACTCTTTACTGACTGCTGAATTCCAAATACACTTTCTGATTCTGCCACCCTTCATGATAATTAACACATAACACTGAAATGAAGACTAGAGTTCCCAAGGGCCCTGTGCTGAGACTTACCCTAGGTGCTGAAGATACAGAGGAAATCCAGGCCCTGCCTTCCGAGGAACTCACTCTTTACCACGGAAAACAAAGATCCAAATAAGACAGTGTGATGGGATCACACCCTAAGAGCACCGCGTGTTATGTGACACCAGAAAATGGGCAATCTAACCCATTTTGAAAAAGGTCAGAGAACTTACCTTAGAGCAGAAATGTGAAGAAGGAAGTATGAAAATGGATGCTATATAATTTATCTTTCAATTCAGCACAGGCTAGAGGAAAAACAAACTGCACACAAAAAGGCCGGGGTTTTCATTCTCCTTCTGTCCGTAACTGTACCATCACAGGCGGAAAAGTAACTTAACCCTTTAGACCTCTGAGAGTCAGTAGGACATGTTTAAAAAAAAAAAAAAAAAAAATGGACCTGCGAAAGAACAAGGCTTGACCCTTCACTCTGACATTTTATTATTATAAGCATGTAACTGTGGGCAAGTCACTTTAGTTGTCAGAATCTTGGTTTCTACAACTGAAAAACTGGGCTAATAATCTCTCCATCTCTGACCTGTTACTAGTATCGAGATTACAAACATGACCCAGTACCAACAAGTGCCTCAAAAATGTCCATAGGCTGATTTAATAAATCTAAGCCATCCAATCAATAAATATTTCGGGATATTTGAAGAACTAAGATGTTCCTTAGGAAAGAGGGCATCTACAAACTGAAACTCATTCTCAAACGAATACAGAGGAGAGCAGGGGCTTCCGACCGTTGCAGGCTGTGTTCTTTCTCTCTACCCCTAGGACCTAGCAGAGATAACCGACTTGGCAGTTTCTCTACAAGCCTGTTACTAATGTCCAATGCCAAAACCCTGGAACTCACAATCACTGGGTCAGTTTTAATCATAATACACTGTATAAAACTCAGAAATGGCATAGCTAACACTGTGAGTCATCACATTTTCTTATAAAACAAAACAAAAAAACTGATAACACAAAGAAAAACAATAAAAAACTAAAAAGTAAATAATCGTATCCTCCTCCGGATGAAACAGAAAATCAAAAACTATAGCATGAAGGCTCCATACCTAAACACAATTCTGCAATTCTCATTCTTACTCTCTCACTTTACAAGTCTGTGACATTAAAGCAAATCAGAAATGTTTCCATAAGGGTCCCCCAAAATCAAGTTTTAAGCCACTGGGATTTGTGGATTACAAACAGATGTACATAAGATAAAGTAATAATCCTCCCTTTATATATTTTATCCCCCACATTTATTCTAAGTAATGCTAAGAGTTGTAATATTTGCAAAATTGACATAAAACCATTTTGACATATCAACAAAATACTTTTATCAACCTAGACACAAATCTGGACCACCTTAATCTTGAATCCTCTGCTCCGATTTCTCTTGTAATCAACAACTAAATATGACTTGGCAGTGAGCCAGCCACCAATCCATACTTTATATCAGGTAATTAAAAATACAGCGTTATGTAATCTTATTTAATGGTTACTTGGCTTGTATTGAAAATCATCCAAACCAATACTGGAGACTTGGATTAAATTATAATGCGCAGGACATTTCTAAAGATGTTTTTTAGTAAGAGTCAGCACATCCCCTACTAGCAAATATAACATAAAACATACAACACTACTTTCATCTCCAATTAATCTCCTTGGCAAGAACTGCCATGTCAATTCACCCTACAGGCATAAGGGGGTGGGGGGTCAGGAGTGTGATAAAGTGTATTTTCTTTGAGTTTTAACATCAAATAAACGTTAACCATTAATTTTATTAGAGAAACAAATTCAAAGGGCGGGCGTAGTGGCTCACGCCTATAATCCAGCACTTTGAGAGGTCGAGGTGGGCAGATCATGAGGTCAGAAGTTCGAGACCAGCCTGGCCAACATAGTGAAACCCCGTCTCTACTAAAATTACAAAAATTAGCCTGGCATGGTGTTGCATGCCTACAGTCCCAGCTACTTGGAAGGCTGAGGCAGGGGAATCACTCAAACCCAGGAGGTAGAGGTTGCAGTGAGCTGAGACAGAGCCACTGCACTCCAGTTTGAGCAACAGAGCGAGGCTCCATCTCAAAAAATAAACAAATATTCAAGAAACAAATTCAGTATTTAGGAGGTGGTGGAGGAGAGCCACTTATCCTGGGAAAATGAAAATAAAATCAGCAATTAATGCCCACCATGAAACACAAGTCTGGAAAAAATATAAAAGCTAATGTATACTAGACAGAATTATATTTCTTATTGTCATCCTAGCTCAAGTTCTCAAAGACTATTAGGAAAAGAGTAGTAATTCAGTTAGGAAGCTGATCAATCTTTATGAATATTGAATTTTTAAAAAACGACTAAACCTCATCTATAAACTGTTTCATTATCATAATGCATTGATTATTAAACTAATATACACAGGAGGGCCTCAATTCAAAAGTGCCTCTCGGCCTGAACATTAAAATCCTGAAAGATAAATCTACCATGAATGTTTGCTTCTCAAATAAGGCAAATACAGACAGAAACTTTTTGTAAAAATCAGGATAAACTTCCTAAAGGATATACATCATTTCCCATACATTTAAGTCAACTGGAAACAATCATACTAATTACATTGATTTCTGCAGAGTTTTAAGTTAGCAAGTGAGAAGTATTTCATTCCAACTTTTTGGGAAGGCAGAATAAGAAAGCTCAATGGCTTCAGGGACAGACAACTTGAGAATTCAAATTAAATCTCACTTGCCCACAAGCTTAGATAGCTGGGATCCTCAGCTCCCTCCCTGAAAAATGAAGACATGAACATCTTCCATACCGGGATGCAAGTGTGAGGATTAAACTAGCGCCTTGGAAACTTTAAAATGTTATGCAAACTTAAGGCCTTGTTAGAGTTCAGAGATACCATAAAATCTATCTATTACACGGCATGCTAAGGTTTGCAGCGCTGACCCACTCTACAATTTAGTGCCGAAATAGTAACTCCAATGTGACTAACTGCCGAAAACATAGTTGCATTAGAGGCAAACACAAATAAAACTCAATAAGAAGAAAAAGCTTTCATATAGCCAATAAGATGGTCAGATTTAAAAATTAGAGCTTCCTCACAATCATGTAATGTCAGACTTAAGACACTTGTAAATTTGGAGTTGCATAACAGAGCATAATTAATATTTAAAATGATAAAGCTTTGCATTCTGAATATCAGCCTGTGATTTACGAGAAAAATGTTTCAGTCCTAAGTAATCTAAATCAACAGTTAAGACAAGCATCTGAGCAGCACCTCCTCTTTCCTTCACCTCCTCTTTTCCTTCCTCACATATGAGAACTACATTCTTACAAGAATTACTTTTATGAAAAGTAAGGTTATCGAGTTTAACACCTAAAAAAAAACTAAATGGAAACATTTTCCCAACAAATATCTGTTTCAAGTAACTGGAAGCAATGAACAGTAGTAAAAACACAGAATCCAAAAAATTTTGGATGTTTTAGCAACACAATACTATGGCAACATGGCAGAGAAAATAATTCTGACTTTTAAAATAAGATAACACACATACTTTTAGTTTAACTGTTTTTTAATTGAGTACAACCTAACTTTGATTCAGCTTCTTTATTTGGAAAAATGCACTTGAGTTCACACTCCGGAATATTTCCAATGCCAGGGATCTCATGCAATATACAAAGAAATTTCTCTCAGAGATGACAGCCCAGCAGGCAATAAAAGATATATGTAAATCATCAGGCACAAGGAGTACAAACTCAACTGCAGAACTGTTCAGAGGGCACAGACATCAAACTTAAATTCTCTTCCTTGATTTAGGAATGCATGCCCATTACTTTTTCAAGAGTCCATTTTATTAAAGGAATAAAAATAAGCCTGCAATTAAAATAAAATGGGGGAGCTCCATAAGCCCATTTCTGTTCAACAATTAAAACATTCTTAAATTCTTGGAGACAGTAAGAGTCTCTCCAGCTCCATCAGTGGACCACACACACACCCTACTCTGAAGAACTGCCTGAAACAGGCAAATACTGGAGGTCACTGTTTTAAAATATAGGTATCTATATACAAATAGAATATGTCTGCCTCATCTTTCACTTCCAACAATAAAAGAGCCAGGGCGAGCATTAAGAGCAGCAGCCCTGATTCATCTAGGGAACCACAGAGTTTCAGTGCCCAGTAATTCATGCAAAAGGTAACAGATCTGACCAGATCGTGTTGCTGTCATTTCCTAGAAAAAAAAGGCAGACCAGTGGCCCCCACACCCATCTTCATCTGAAACACATATTCCAGGAAGGGTAGGACACTGCTCCTGGGAAGGAAGGCTTAATTTACCGGGCATCCCAGCGGATGATTCAGGAAGCCACAGGAAGAGAAGGCCAGGGGAATACGGTCCCGGGTAGGCATGCCTCCAGAAACCCCCGTATCCCTGTCCCGCGGTACTTCCCAGGACCTTTCACATCCTGAGCTGGCTGGAGTCGAGTGAAAACGGCAAAGACTCTTTCATCACCGCTCCGAACCTCAAGCCCGCCACCAATGAGGGTCACCCAACCCGACGCCCCCAGGAAGGGTGCTCTTTTGCCGGCCTCTTCTCCCCTCCTGACTTCTCCAAGGGCCAGCCTGCAAGGCTTGGCATGGACTGCCAACCCCTGGGGAGGGCTGGCTGCCCCCCCCCCCCAGTGCTGCTGGTGCCTGGACACAGGAGAGACAAAGGGATGGGAGGGAAACTGGGCTCCTCCCCTGGGACCACCGAGCTCTTCTCCTCTCAGGTGCTGGGGTCTGACCCCAACCCTCTTCCAAGGTCCCCAAACTTCGCTAACAATCCAAGCACCTGTTCCCTTCGCCTCTTCTGCATTTGAGCCCAAGTCCTTCCATTTTCCTCCAGCCTCTTCTCCAGTACCTTAGACAAACCAAACACCCTACTTCCCCAAGTCCAACACGCTCCCCTTCCACGAGATAATTCAACCTTGTCCCCAACAAAGCCCCCAATGGTCACTGTTCCCCACCCAGAAGTTTCCCATGGGTGTCCCTGAGTCCCCAAAGATTTCCTTCAAGTCTCACCCATGAGCCCCAGCCTTCTTCCTTTCCAAGCCCCCAAAATTCACATCTGGGTCTTGCCCCAGGTGTCCCACAGCCTCCCAGGTCCCCGCGCAAACGCCCCCGGGGGCCGCCCGGGCCTCTGTCTCCGCCTCGTCCGCTGACAGCAGCGGGCACGGCGGCGTCCCCGGACCCCGCGTTTCCACCCGGCCCCCAACCGCCGCGGGCAGGCAGTTAACGGTCGGCGCCTCACCTTGGTTCACCAGGCGCAGGGCGTGCGTGAAGGAGGGGTCCAGGGAGTCCTTCTCCGCCATCAGCTCAGGCAGGTACTTCTCCTCCATGCTCGCCGGCCGCCGGGCCCGGGACGCGGACTCCAGGCGCACGGGCGGCGGCGCCCGGCAACCCCCGACCCCGCCCGCGCCCCCCGCGGCGCGAACCTGGGGGCCAGACGCGGCGGCGGCGGCCAAGCCGGGCGGTCGGCTGGGAGGCGGTGGCGGTGGCGGTGGCGGCGGCCCGGGGGCGGGAACCGGCCGCTCAGCCCCTATCCCCGGTGGCCGCCGAGTGCCCAGCGCCGGCGACCCCCGCGCTCCGGGCGCGGGTGGAGGACGAGCGGGCGAGGGCGGCGCGGTTAGGCGAGCCCTCGGGCCGGGCGGACAACGTGCTTGGCGACCCTGAGGCAGTCCACGGCGAGCCCCGCCAGCCCCGCCAGCCCCGCCAGCCCCGCCCGCCCCCCCCGGAACCAGAGCTGCCGCCGCCCCGCCCCGCTCCACGCCCGCCGCCACGCCCCCGCCCCCGCCCCGCCGCGCCTGCGCACTGCGCCCACCGCCCCGCCGCGCGCAGCCTCGTGAGGACGCTCCCGGCTGCGAGCCCGCCGGGATCAGCTGGGCGCTTGCCAGTAGGGGCGAGTCTAAGGGCCCCTCCCCCGCGCCCTGCGCCCACCTCTGGCCCTGAGGGTCGAGTGGGGAGCCCCACGACGCTCTTACAGCCTTCCAGATGCACGGGCTGGGAAACTGGGGCTCAGAGAGGTCAAGTGGCTTGCCCAAGGTCACCCAGCGAGTGATGTGGGCAGAAGGTACCAGGGCCGGGCTGGGAAGGGCGCCCGAGTTCGCCCCAGCCGCGCTCTGCGGAAAGGCAGGGGGGCCGCCCGCCCTGCTCCCTGAAGCTCCCTGGACTTCTCTAAGTTACGTCGCGTTGCTGTCCCCTCCATTTACAAGAGAGTAAGTCAGGGCGCCGTCCTTCGCCGCGCCTGAGCTCAGAGCGCCAGCCCCCTGAGACCCTCCAGCTCCGAGGTCGGTTACGTAAAAGCGCGTGCCCTTCTGGCCGTCTTTGTCATCCCGACTTGCTCCTTGGTTGCCATTCTCGTAGGTCATACACCGGCTGTGCCTGGACGCAGATGAGTGAGCCGCGTCTGAGCTCATCCGCTCCCGGGGCGAGGCCCTGGGACGCCCCGCCTGTCGGTGGCAATGCCCTCTGTCCCCTTCCGCCCACCCCCAACCGCCAGCAAATGCTCTCCCAGCCCATTTCAGATTTCCCGAGGCGTGTGGAATAAACGTCCCCCAGGAGGCCAAGGACTCCAGTCCTTGTCCTGCCATGTTTCCTGCCTTTTAACACCCAGCTCAAGTTCCGGCCTCAATGTCACCTTCCCTGGCAGCCTCTCAGGACCTCCCTGGCAAAGCCAGTCATTTCTCAGTGTCCCCCCAGCTTGGTCAGAGGTCATTCACAAACAGCTGTAATTCTATTTTCCGTGGGCCATGAGCGTCTTAGGGACAGAACTTGAGTTTTGTTTTTGAGGGGGAAGGTTCCCAGCCTGTGGTACAGGGGGCAGGTATGGGGGTTACCAGAAATGTCCCTTGAAGGAATAAGTCAGTGGCATGCCACTTTCAGCCAGTGGCCCAAGGACAATCCCCACAGTCCTCCAGGCAGTCCCCGCACTCCCCAAGGGGAGTGGGAGGTGGCAGAAGTCTTGCAAGCTCTAAGTCCCAGACCCCAGTACCCAACTGCCCTCACTTGCAAGAACCCAGTGCTCCCCGGGGAAGGTGCCATTTCAGAGTCCCCAGTAAGAGTCTTCCTCATGTCTCTCTTTAGTCTAAACTTGCAAGAGGCAGAAAAATGACACAGTTAAAAGCAAGGCCTCTGGGGTTCAACAGCCCAGATTTGGAATCGTGGCTCTGCTGCTCACTCGCTGAGACCTTGAGCCAGTTTCCTCATCTCGGGATCCTCATCTGTCAAGTGGCAATGACAACCAAACCGATTTCCTAAGAAGTTCACAAGGATTAAATGTGTTAACTCTTAATGAAATACCCAAAACAGCATTCCACATATCCTAAATGCTGAGCTAATCTTTGCTTTGCGTTTTTCCCTGCTGCAGGACCATCCTCTGGGCCTTCTGGGCATCCTGAGCCTCCCTCGCCTTCCCTTCAGCTGTAGCTCCCAGGGACACTGGGCAAACACCCATCTGTGGAATCCTCGCTGCCGGAAACAGTGCTTCCCCACGGGCCGACTAAGTGAAGGACCTGGGGCCCAGAGTCAGGCTTGTAGGCTGCTTGTGGCTGCTTTTCTCAGTCCCGGGTCTGTGACTGGCCTCTCATCCCCAGAAACAAAAGGGCACTTCCCAAACCACCCTCACCCAGAAGGGAAGGAGTACGGATGGCTATATCCCTGGCTTCTACCCGCCTCGATATGCCACTTGGTTAATTAACCTGGAGGCTGAGCTTCTCAGTCCCCACCCCCAAAACCTGAGTTCTGCCAGTAGTACTGTGGGTCAACAGGAGGGACTTATGGGACAATGTCTTTTCCTTTTACAACTGAAGGGAAGCACACACTTCTGGCTTATACTCCTGTGCCACAGGACTTACATTCAAGGGTGGGATTCCCTAACAGCTGCTTGTAAAGGGGGAAAGAGGGATGGAGAGTATCTGGGATGAGCACAGAAGAGGAGAAGGGGGGCCTGGATGCCCAGAGGCTTCATCGGAACATTTAGACGCTCTCTATTCTAACAGCTCTTCTCCTTCTGTGTCTTCCATTCAGACCATCTGCCCCAGTGACAGTCCAGACCTTGAAGACTCACTGTTTTTATTAAGCACCGATGAAGGGTCAGCCCTGTGTTTACAACTTTGCATTAGCTATAGTTCTCTCAACACCCTATAGGGAAAATTCTATTTATCATCACTTACAAAGAAGGAAACTGAGGCCCGGAGCAGTTTAATACCACCCTGCGTAAGGTTCCACAGCTGTCAGCGGGGGATCCCAGGCCAGCCTGACTCTCTGACCCTTCTTTCTCTCCCTTCCTGGTTCTGCCTTCCCAGGTAGCAGTCTCGGACACTCCTGACTGGCTCTCTGTCCCGCCCCGATCTGAGCTGGCAGAATCAGTCTACCAGCAGCTGGGGAGGAGGGCTATGCACTGAGAAACTGACAGCAAGGGTACTGAATCTTCTGCTCCAGACCCTCCTTCTCCGAGAAGCTTCCAAGAGGGCAGGTGCCAAGCACTGGGAGTGTTCATGCAGGGTCCTCCAGGGAGGAGGGAGATGAATGTTTCTGTGAGATGCTCAGGAAATTGTCCCCACCCACCAACCTGGCTGAGCTATTGGCTGTGGAGCACCTCCATGCCATGCTGCATACTCTGCTGATCTTCATGAGATCACCATCCTGCAGGCATTAACACTCAGATACTTTTGAAAAGGAGAAATCAGGTCTTGGGAAAGGTGGTGATTTTCCCGCAAGCAGCTGCAGATGGTACTCACACTCAGGTCTTTCAGCTTCCAGGTCAAAATACTGGTGTATTTTCTGTAGAATACACCAGTACTCACTGAGCACATACTATGTGCAGAGACTGCTCTGGGTCCAGGGGTCATAGCCATGGGCAGGATGGACTTCTCCAAAGGCCCTTAAGGCCAAGGCTCTTGGGGCTGCTCACTGCATCTGCAGAGTTTGTGGTTACACTGACCAGATGCTCGGTCTAGACTGGAAGCCCCATGCTGCAATAAAGAACTGTGGTTGCTCTTTCTTTTCACGTCTAGGTCTGGGACTAGCCTCTCAGCCCCAAGACAGAAGGGTACTTCCCAGACTCACTTCACCCAGTGACACTGGGCCATCTCAGAAAACACAGCAAGTCCCTGCAGCCCCAGCTCCCTGCCATGGCACTGTCTGCCAGAATCCACACCTGCCTCCTCTTTCCCCACCTGCTGACTCCTGGTGAGAGACAGATGTGTCCCTGACCTTTATGACACTAACGGCAGTAAGTCAGACAGCCACAGCAACTTAATGTCATCAGACGAGACACAATGTAGGGAGTGTGTCTATGAGGAAGTTTTCATATTTGCACAGAACTGCTGCTCACACTACCAGCTTCCTCTTCCTCTTGTTTAAGAGTGGTGAATCCTATCCCAGTTACTCCAAAACTCTGCAGTGCCATACTGTGAAGTCCTAATCTGACTGCACCGAAGGCCAGAGAAACCTCAGCTTGGCCCCCAGTTGTCCTGCTTACTGTCCTCCTCACAGGATCATTCCGAGGTTGAAACTGAAGCATTAAGCTCACGCAGGTATCATGTGCATTTTAAAGCTTTTCCACTCTCTGTTGTCTCTACTCTACCAGCATTGTTTGTGTTCCTGTTCACGCGTAACACAGCTGATCCTGGTCATCTGTGGACCCCTTTGCCTTCACACTGTCCTCAGAGCCTGCTCAGCTGCCCAACCCCAGTGCCTGGTCCAGCGGTCAGTTCACAGCAAGCACTCAACGTTCATTCTGGATGCATGTCTTCTGAAATGCAGTCCTGGAACAGCACTGCTACCCAGCCACCTGAGCTCAATGCGTTTGTCATGTAAGACAGGCACCAAAAGCTGGCACAAACTTACCTAGGAATCAGTCATTTATGTGTCTCACACACACACACACACACACACACACCACCCAATGTGAGGGTGGATGGAATCAGACCTTCAATCCCAGTCACTCACATACATGAAGACACCTATCCTTCTGTCTCTGTACCCATCTGTCCTACAAATCTATACCCTCCTCTCAGTATTTGGTAGATGGAAACTTCAGTTTCTCTCGCCAGATCTCTTCTTTGACGAAAGAATCCAGTCCTCCTCGATGTCTTTCTGCAGCTTAAAAAAAAAAAAACACACACACACACAGATATTGTGCACACACCCCCTAGTGGCCACATGTGGAAACACATGCCCCACAAAGTTCGCATTGGGGTTGATAACCACCAGGGTTTGAGAAGGAAAGCCCAGATAGCAATTCCATCCTAGGAAGGTGGATGGTGAAAGATGATTTTATGTGGAAGACAGTAAAAAGGAAAAAGACAAAGAAAAGGGGGCAGGAAAGAAAAATGTGATAGAGAAAAAGAAGACAGGAGAACAAAAGGAGGATTAAAGAGAGAAGAGAAGAGAAGAAAATAAGGGAAGCTTAAAGGAGGGATGTTTCTCAGTGTTAAGCCTTTCTCTATTTCAAATATAGGCACAAAAGGTAATGTAAAATAACAGTAATTGGTGTGTCCAGGGTCATCTGGCCATCCTGTAGCACAGGCAGGTGGGGACAGACGAGCCAAGGATGAGAGGGGACAGGGCCTGTATCTGACCCCATCACTGCCTGACGTGGTAATATTTTCAAAATCAAAAGCTTTCTCTGCCTCTATTTCTGAGCTTGTAAAGGGTAGCTAATAGCGGCTGTTCTTTTCCTATTTTATTGAGGCCTGATGAGAACAGTAAAGATTTGCAGAGAAAACCCTGAAAAGTGCTCTCAGCTCTTGGACATAACCATCACAGAAATGTGTTTTATTATTTTTCTCAATGCAGCAAAAACCCTCTATCCTTTGCTTCCTGGTCTAAAAGATTCTATGTGATGCTGGAGTGCCCAGAGTACTTGCTGTATTTCAACAATGCGTCAAGTCATCACCACCTCAAGTGCTTTGGAAGACGCTGTGATTTGGAAAGCACTGTCAAAATGTAAAACATTATTGCCACAGTAGTAAAAATATCTGTGTCCATCTCCTAACCCACTATTTCTTGTCAGGATGCATAGAGATACACACAAAGCAATTCCATTCACATTAGCAGAATGTTTTACAGCAGAATTGCACATATCTGAGTTTGGCAACATAATCAGAAACAAAATATTTCTGTCAGTGTCAAGTTACCCTTAGTGTCTGAACAGCTACCAAGGGGGTGATAAAGTGTTTAGTATCCACTGCAAATGTGAACATCCGGGGCTCATATAAAAACGCCAACCTGGGCTCGTGTTTTTCTTAAGAAAGGAAGAAACAAACTTTACAAAAATGGCTGTGGAAAAAGAATGGACATAAAGCTGAGATTGTGTACTTATGTTAGATCATCAAATTACAAGAGAAACATTTCTTCTCAAAACCAAAGTAGGCTTTTGTTGGTGACCCAACTGCAGACTCATTGAAAGTCTCTGTAGATTTCATTCTTTGGTATCTCTCTAGCATAGCACTAGCCTTCCAACTAATACCAGCCTCACCATGTCTGGATTTATACCAGGGTGACACAGAATGCCTCAAAATCCATTGCTTGTTGTTAATGGCGGGACGAGGGTTACAGGTTATACCTGGACAACCTTGATCGACTTCATCATGCCTCTGATGACAGCTGGCATATGTGAACACTCCAGCTTCCTCTGGCAAATGTTATCCTGAGAGCAAATTCTCTCTTGTCTTCATAGCCATACTTGTTGGTCTGCAAGCAGCAGCAACTTAGATGTACAAACTCATGATCTGTGCACAGTTCAACAGTAAGTTACCCCTGAGCATATGGCGGTTGAGGCCATAAGCTGAGGAGTCTGACGCTGCTGTGGGCCTGCCCCAAATAATCGGGAAGGCTTGGGCAAAGCAGTGCCTTTGGGCCTCTTTTTCTGCACTTGCAAAATGAAGGCAATATCACCCCCTTCCCTGCAAACAGTTACTTTAGGACCTCCATGAGCTGAATATATTTAAAGTGCTTATCACAGAGCCTGGCACTCCAGGGGCACAGAATGGCTGCAGCATCAGTAGAGCAACACCATCCAAATGTGAGCCACATGTGTAGTTTTAAATTTTCTAGAAGCCAGTTGACAATGTATAAAGAGACAGATGAAGTTAGTTTCAATATGATTATTTATTTAATCCAATATATCAAGAATACCATTTCAATATGTAATCAATAACTTTAAAATATTAATGAAATTTTACATTCTTTTTTATTTTGACTAAGTCGTTGAAATCTGGTGTGTAGTTTGCACCTATAGTACATCTCAATCAAAAGTAAAATTTTCAACAGCTAAGGTAAAATGTGGTTCTATCCAAACTATAAAATTGTGTTAATGGAAAAATACTTTACACTGCTTCTATTGTAAAATTTAACTTCAATTAATTAAAATAACATTAAAACCAGTTACTTACTCATGAGAGCCCCAATTCAAATCCTTATTAGCCACATGTGGCTGGTGGCTGTGGTGTCTTCATTCCACCCTGGGCATCATGGCCTGATTCCAGGCAGGAATAAGGAAAAGGGAAAGAGCTAAAGGGGGAATTCTCAGCACCTGTTGAGTCTGCTCAGCTGGTAGGGTACCTTGTTGGAAGCCTCATAAAATGGCTTTTGCTGAAGTATCATTAACCAGACTGTATCACACATGGATGCCCTTATTTGCAAGGGACAGAGCTGGTAACTATGGTGTTTTCCCTGGGCACGTTGCATCATCCAACAAACGTAGAGTTCCTCAGTCAGGAATAGAGGAAGATTGAAATTTAGGAAGCAACTGGCAGCCTCTGTCAGAGCTGGCCTCTGCAATTATGACCACTTCAACTGCTGGTGCTATTACTATATAACTACCATCATAATCTCAGATGATCTGGAGGAGGCACTCACAATCTTGAAAGGAATAAAACAATAGAGTTGTTCATTTTATGCTGATTCAAGAAAACAAAATTCCCTTTACTGCATCAGATCTGACAATTCAGCCAGGTATGACCCAGGGAATCAGAAGAGCCAGGAAAGGGAGGGTAGGAGGACTGGACTGCCTTTCTGAGTGGACTCTGGATACTAGGAAGAAGTAGAGTCTTCTAGGCAGAACAAGGTGTGTTGTGAGCAGGAAATCCCTCCTTTGTGGGGCTGAGGGAGAAGCTGTGGCTCAGTTAGTGCTGGATGGGGACTAGCTGTAAGCAACCAGGAGGGAGACTAGCTGGAAGGCAGGTGTGTGCCCCCTACTGTGGCCCTTTCTTTCTTACGTGCAGCAAAGATGTTTCCATGGGCTCAGCTGTAGCTTGGAGGTCTTTGTTGAGATGCTGACTTCCTGTGCTCTCATTTCCTCACTATGCCTCTGCTCATTGCTAAGCAGGAACAGATGCACTGTGAACCTCAGTATTATCTAGATAGGGCCTCGTTTCTTCTTGGAGAGTTGCTTAAAAACCTAAGCCTCAAGGTGTGATCAATATTAAGACCCTTTCATAGGCCAATTGTGAAGGTGAGATGAACAAATGCATGCAAAATCACTTCAGCCCCCAGCACAGTTTTTTTTTTTAATAAACTTTTATTCCAAGTTTTTACTTATGCTAGAGTGAGTTTTGTGTTTTATTTCATGTATCCTATAATTTCATGTATTGGTCAGAATCCTGGCAGGAAGCAAATGGTGCACTCAAAAGGAGTCATCAAAGAAAGTGTCACAAAGAGCTATTTACAAGGTGTGGGAAGGGCAAAGAGACACAAAGGGAAGAGGTTAGCAGTCTAGGCCACCAGTGCCTGAAGAGGCCAGGGCAGAGTAGATGTCAGAACCTGACTGAGCTGTGGAGGTGGGAGCAGGCCTCCAGCAGGAGCTGTGGCTGAATATGGAAGACACCATCACTGCTGAACAGTGGCAGGTCCAGAAGGAGCCAAGGCACTGAGCTCCCTGGCCTCACTCTTCCACCCTCTGATCTACTGCGAATGCCTCCCACTGGTTGAGTTGGAACTGAAGCCAGGGGCAGGGGAGACCGACTGATGTATCCCATAAGGTAAATTTCTCAGGATAGAGGCTGAGGTTGAAAAAGCTGGAGGATAGATCTAGAGGAGGCAAAGAAGACCAAACCCCTTTGCAATGTGCTGTAGTAAATAATTTTACCTTAAATATCTGAAACTAGCTGAGTGGATTTCTACTCTGGTTAATTATGTTTTCTCCCTGAAGTATTTGGTATCTTCATTCAGGTTATGCATATACGTGGCTTCTGGTTGAGAAGCCAGAGACAGAGAGGTGTCCTGGTGCCACAGAAAGAGCACAGGTTCTGGGCTCTCCCGGAATTTCACACCATGCCTCTCTCATTAACTCATTATGTGATCTAGGACAAGTTAACAGGCCACTCTGAACCAAGCTCTCTAATCAGTATCATGGGAGGAAAAGTGGTCACCTCGCTGGGTAGTTGTGAACATCAAATAAAGTAGTGTGTCTTTCATGCCTCTGCTACCCTGTGGAAGCTGTAGACACAACGGCTAGGAGCTTGGATTCTCAAAGTAGAATCTGTGGGTTCAAATCCAAGCTCTGCTATTTTTAGGCTCTGTGTCCTTGGGCTAATTACTTAATCTTTTAGTATCTCAGTTTCTTTATCCATAAAACAGAGAAAAATTGTCCCCACCATGTAACGTGGTTGTGAGAATTAAATGTTCAATGTCATGAAAAGTGATTGGGACAGAGTGTGGCACTTGCCAACACTCAATGTCCCCAATTATATGTAAAGCACTGAGCCGCACACAGTGTGTACCCAATATCTATTGAATGCCCTTCTTTCCTTCAAGGAAAGTGTGAGGCTTGATCAGCACTAAGGGCGTGGACAGCGCCCTGTTGGACTCTCCCAGAGCGACTGCCCTGTTAGATCCAAGATAGGCAAGTGCTGGAGGCATCGGAGCAGGAACAAAGGATACACTAGGGCCCCTGGATGATGGCCCACAGTCCTCAGGTGAAGAGCTGCAGCCCCGACACTTCTGCCCAAGAGATAACTGGGATTCTTTGTCCAAGTATAGGGCTGCCTAGCATAGTAGTTAAGATCCTAATTTAAGGAGCCAGCTTCACTCTAGCGGGGTGATTCTGAGCTAGTTACTGAACATCTCTGTGCCTCAGTTTCCTCACTTGTACAAAGAGGATTACAATGGCACCTACCTCATCCTCACTGAAGATGAAATTAGTTAATAGTTGAAAGTGCTCAGAACAGGGCAAGGCACATGGTAAATGCTTTATAAAGATTTCTTAAATGAAGAGAAAAATCTCACTTCAGTAAACAAATTTTGCCCAGTTGATTTCCCTAGTGTTCAGTACTGGTCTGAGTACTGTCCCTCTCTTGGGGGCTGAGATCAAACAAAAACCATGCGTGTCTGTCCAGGATAAAGATAGAAAATGCTTAAGTCAGCAAAATCAAGAAGCCATACATTGATACAAGTCACTCAAATCCACTGTTTAGCATTCTACAGTCTCAGAATAATTTGAGTTTGTAAAACTCTCACAGACTAAACAAAGCCTTGCCAATATTTCCTGATCAAGGGATAATAGAATTAGTCAATTGGAATGAAATTATTGCTCCCTCTTTACTAGCTTGTTTGCATGACTTGGTCAAGTTATTTCACCTTTCTTTGAGCCTCCATTTTCTCATCTATAAAATGGGGATAATAATTCCTATGTCAAATATTCCTATAGGCGTATAGCAGGTACTTAGTAAATGAGAGTGGTTTCCTTCTCCTTTTCATCTTTGAACATCTATGAATGTGGAGAAAGTCTAAAAAAATCCAGTTTGGGAGACTGAATTTCACAGAAGTCATCAGTTAGTTAAGCATCAACAAGTTTGAAGCCAAACATCCATCAGGGTTTGTTTGTTTTCCTAACCAAGCAATGTAGGGCAATGTTTCCTTCCTGTGCTAATCAGAAAGAAGTCTCTATTGTTTTACTTTGAACAAAAGGGCTACTTCCTCGGAGGCACAGCAGGAAATGCAGATTTTGGAGCCCAGCTTTTCAACCCCAAGTATGTGATAACTTTTAGAAAGTGACAACTTTTTTAAGCCTCAGTTTCCTCAATGGTAAATATTGACCTTACAAAAATATCGGGATAAATTAAGTAATACTTTATACATACAATTGCCTGCACACCATATAGGCTCAGTAAATGATAATAATCATAGTAAGCTCATGTATCCTTGAATAAAATTAGGCTTCTCATCAAATCAAACAAACTGTATAAAGCAGATAAGAAAAAAAAATCTCCAGAAATTGCTCTTGCACTGATTTTTCTAGATTTTCTAAAACATAGGGAGGAATAAAACGTTATGTTCCAAAGAAATAATGTCACTTCTGTTGAAGAAGCTGTTAAGTTTTAATGACATGAGAACAATTTACTTCAAGTAGAGGCCACAGAGATACACCCAATGCTGGAAAATTTGCTTCTAGGCAGGTCTTTAAAATTAGCCGAGAACCTGAGGCTGTATGGGAAGAGCTGCCGTGATCAGTCGTTGAATAGTTTCGCCAAGATGTCAAGTTTTCTTTTATAACAGGCCCTCCAATTAGCCTAAGACCCCTTAGAACAAACAAAATCCCTGATTAAAGGATTACTATGGTCTTGTTTTTGCTTTGCTTCTCTACCTTTCATAAAATAGTTGTCCATCCTCTTACAAATAGCTTTTATTTTGTTCTTCTTTCCCTAGTCTCCAACTCTTATTCTCTTTCAGTGTTCTCTATCTCAATGAATGGCCTTTCCATTATTCCAGAAACCTGAATGCCACTCCATCCCCTTCACTCCCACAGTGACTGTTAGCCCTTCCTGTTGCTTTTCCTTCTAAATATTTCTGGATTCCTTGTACTTCTCTCCCCTACTCTCTCTTCTCCACAGTCCTCTCATTGGTCTCATGCCTTCTAGCCTCCCTCTTGTCCATTATCTACACTGTACCAAGACTGATCTTTAAAAATGCAAGGCTGGTTTTCTCATTGTCATTTAAAACCCTTCAGGGGTCTCCAGTGCTATTGGTTTAGATGAAGACCAAACTATTGAGCCAGGAAGGCCCTGTGCAATTTGGTCCTGACTACTTTGCCAATTTCTTCTAATATTACTTCAGCCACATAGATATTTGAGTTTTGGGGAATGTATCATAAATGAATTGAATGGATGCTCCATAACCTACAATGGCTCCTTTTGCTCATAGGATTAAAGCTTAATATTCTTCTGACTCTGGCTATTAACTCATTTCCATCATTTCCTTCTATCGTGTACTGCTCTTCTTCGTACCAAGAGAACAGTTTTTTCCGTGGCTGGTGTCTCTCCCTGGGGGTGTCATAGGCTTATATACCTCAAGCTCTGATCCCTCTGCCAGAATGTCATAATGGTGAATTAAGATAGAGTCAACAGATATTCCACAACCTTAACCTATCAGCCCATCACACATGCACATGCTTGCACACATGCATTTACGCATAGCTACATATACATGAGCACATGTGCACATGCATACAAGTACACACACACACACACACTGCTCCCCAGATTGCAGCACCTAAGCCAGCACCTGGGAACTTAAAAAGCTCAGTAAACCAGTGTAGTAAATCAGTGGAGTTAGAGATACAGCTACTGTTTCTGAGCACAGAAAAAAATCTCATCCCTAGCGTCATAACTCCTTCGTATTCTTTCCCCTTGGTACTCATCTCTGGATTGACTTCAGTGTTTACTGATTGCACATGATGTGCCTGCTACTATTTCAGGCTTTGGAACAGGTTCCCTACCCTCAAAAAGCACGGAGTCTAGTGGAGGGGCATACATACTACTTACTAGCTTCATGGCCTTGAGGAAGTAACTTAGCCTCTCGTGTCCCAGGTCCATTATCTAAAAAATGAAAATATCAGTGTTATCTTCACAGCATTGTTATGGAATGAATTAAACTAACTTGTCAGTTGCTAAGAGCTGGCCTCATAAGACTGATGTGAAATATAAGGAGACAATACAAGGAAAGTGCTTAGAATAATATTAGGATGACATCCCTCTGTAATAAATACTAGTTTCATATTTTTATTATGATAACAAAGGAATGTAGAGTTGCAGATTGTAATAAGTTCTCTGAAGAAGGAAGACCAATGCAGTGATAAAGATGATTCAGGGAACATCTCAAAATTTGATGGAGGGAAAGGCCCTCTGAAGAGGGACCCATTAAGATGTGAAGGAATCAACCATGACAGCCGGCAGAGGTTAAGGGTCAGGTCTGAAATGCAACAGAGCAAACTTGGATCTCCAGGACAGACAGCACTGGTTCCAGTGCCTTCTCTGCAGCTCTCCAACTGTGTGTCCTCCAGCCAGTCATGTCACTCTCTGAGGCTCAGTTTCCTTATCTACAAAATAAAAACTAGAATGTTCATTATATAAAAATGAGCATAGCAATAATGGAGAGAAAATTGTCAATGTAGAAGATTTTAAATAAAATGACTCACATAAGTCACCAAGCACAGTCTCTCACACAGTAGGCATTTAACCGATCACAGAGTGCTCTCTCTCACTCCATCTGCTCTTCTATGCTAAGTATCTTCCAAAATTCACAATTGCCTCCTGAGACCACACGTATAACCAGTAAGTCAGGAGGCTTCAAAGCCATGCAGATCTAACTCCAAACTCTGGGTCCTGCCCACTTCACCAGTCAAATCCAGAATCATCACAGTAGCTAACCAGTGGGTGGCGCACTTCTTCTAACCCAGGCCTTTTCCATGCATGTTCTCTCTACTCACAGTATCTCAGTAAAGAGGATTCTATTCTTTCCTGCTCAGTAAAAATAATTCTGTTTTTCCCCATTCTGTTCTTGTCTGAGACCGGAGCCTGTGCTAACTTGTTCAGTAATGGGGCTTCCCTGAGGATTTGTTTTCCAGGGTGTCCAGCCTGTTTCATGTGTCCCCGGTCCATACATGGGCTTCTTTCCAGAGAGAGCATTCTCCTGTGTGCTCAGTCTCCTACACCTACTGGGCTCAATCATATTCTTGATTAGTGTTCACTTCTTTCAGGAAAGTACTGGATTGCTCCAGGCCACAGAGATCTGAGCTGATCTGAAAAAGTCAGGACCTTAGCTATACCTAGTCTTAGATCTCTTTTTGTTAACTTACAAAAGATTTACCTTTTCAAGGTGCTGAAATTGCACCTGCCTCCCTCCATTCCTTCCCTGCTGTCCTTTTCCTTTTTCCCTCCTCTTTTATTCTTTTTTCCTTTATTTCCCTTTGTGCATTGTACAGGTCTGGGGACTTGGTAAATTGTCAAGTCCTGAGGACATTGCATGAGAGGCAAGGGAGAGGAAGAGAGACTATTCCAGTGATTCCAGCACGAGTGCATTGCACCAATTCCTCACAGCTGGAAGTAATGTCTGGTCTCTGAACTAAAACAGTACTTTTTCTGAAGAAGTCACCTTTTCTGAAAGAAGAGTTAAGATACATTTCTGATAAGGAAGCCGGGGAGAGGTCAAGAGGCCGAAACACTGGGAATGTTGGGTTGGGGGCTGGGGCAGTAGTTGAAATTAGATTTTTGTGCAGTGTCTATCAAAGGATATTACCATTCCTGTTCACAGATAAAGAAATTGAGGCCAAAGATTATTCAGCTTCTAAGTCGATGAGGTAGTGCACTAAATGGTGAAACTTTTCCTCTGGAGAATTACCCCTATATGTATTCATAGGCAGTCTTCCCAGGCCCATCGTAAGACTACCTGAATTCAAGTAACTGCTCATTTGAGCAGGGTCTATATATGACCATGACCTCCCCTCATCACTCCATGGAGCCCCTCCTAGGTATGGGCTAATTCCCTGAAGTTTCCCAGACAAAGCATTCATCTTATTATAATGTAATTGTTGACTTGTTTCTTACCCCCTGGACTGTAAGCCAGTGATACAGTTTGGCTGTGTCCCCACCCAAATCTCATCTTGAATTGCAGTGCCCATATTTCCCACTTGCTGTGGAAGGGACCCGGTGGGAGATAATTGAATCACGGGGGAAGTTTCCCCCATACTATTCTCATGGTAGTGAATAAGTCTCAGGAGATCTGATGACTTTATAAAGGGTTTAACCTTTCTCTTGGCTTTCATTCTCTCTTTGCCTGTCGCCATGTAAGATGTGCCTTTGTTCTTCCTTTGCCTTCCACCATGATTGTGAGGCCTCCCCAGCCACGTGGAATTGTGAGTCCATTAAACCTCTTTTTCTTTACAAATTACACAGTCTTGGCTATGTATTTATCAGCAGCATGAAAACAGACTAATACAGCCTCATTTATAGCTTGTCTGCTTCAGGCTTGTACTCTACGGTCTGGGATAGCCACATTTTTCTGCCCTTGTTTCCCTTCTAAAGAATCATTTTTCCTATTCCCCAGCTGACATCACACTCCCCTCCTTCCTCCTGTGGCTCCCTCACACTTGCACTTGTTCGCTCACAAGTCATCTTGCTGCCATGCCCTTCCTGGAGGCAGTGCCTCTCCACTGGGCTGCCAGAACTTTGGGCTTCTTCATGGCATGGCCGCCTGCTTCTCACTCATGCATCCCCTTCACAGGGCTGCGCTTTCCTGGAGGCTGGAGGCCAGAGGTTCTCAGTACATGTTAGCTGAGCAGATGAACAAATGACTCATCACTGTTGTAGCCCCGAATTTGTGACAAGTATTTCCATTAACAGGTTCAAATGTAATATTAATATTACATTGTAATATAAGTGACTTAAACTATCTGCATACATTTCATATCCAACAAATTCATACTGGGCTGATTTGCTCTGAGCTGCGGTAGTTTATAATGCCAAAGAAAAGGAAAACTAGTTATGAATAATCAGTTTCAGCATTTAGAAAAAAATGCCTATAGCTGTTATCTGGAGAATTTTTAAGGTGGTGAAGGCAGGGAGGGCTTTAAATACATGACATACTTTCCTGGACTCATGAGAAGCATCAAGTTTCAGGGACTTTGCAGCTCCAAGTGTGAAAGAGAATGTGAAATTACTTAATAGTTTGTTACATATCAGATCTAGAAAGCCAATTATGTAAAAAAAATCACATCCATTTGAATAAAATTGAAATCTATGTGAGCCAAAAAATGTGTTATTTTTCTTCCTCCCATAACCGGTATTCAGAAAATTCAGGTTTTCTTCTCTACCTCTAGTATTATCAGAATGTGTCTCAGTCATTCATTCATTTAACTATTCAGCAATGGTTGAGCACCATGTGGCTGGCCTGAGGAGCAACAGGAAAATGGTTGTGGCTTCATGGAATCCTGGTGCTTCTCCCTGGGGAAGATATAGATGAAACAAATAAGCTGGCACATCAATATGGAAATGGGAAGAGGTGATAAATGCTATGAATGAAGAACAGTGGGTGGCACATTTAAATCAGAGGCTCAGGAAAGGGATAGTCTAGAGGAAGAAGAGCCCTTTGTCATGGGTCCTCCATCCACCTCATTGGTAGGTGGAGGGCTAAGGGCTTGTGTCTCATTGTCACAGTCCTCTCTTGCTTAATTGCTTCATCTTCAAATCGATAGAATACGGCCTTCCTGCCTCCAACAGTCTATGAACTTATTTTATTAAACCTATTCAAATAGACACCCTCTGTATATTTTCCTTTATTCTGATCCCATTATGAATCATTGACAAAAAACAATCATGGTGATTTCATTGGGGGAATTATTTTTATCCTAAATATATATATATATATATATATATATATATATATCATATGTTTTGTTATAATATTTGAAAACTGCATTCTTCTTTCACAGCATAACTTAACTCTGAAATGGAGTTTAGTGTTCACAGTTACAGACACGGTGCAAAACAATTGATTGAAGACCTATGAGGACAACATTTCGAGGAAAGAAAAATGTGGCCAGATAATCCGTGCCTGTTTTAATATCTACATAATCAACATCTGGCAGATGACATTTCTGAAATAGTATAAAATAATCTATATTTCATTAGATAGTCATGTCAGTTGAACAAAGTCTTGTCACGGAATGAGTTCTTTGCAGTCTACAATTAATTAAGCAACGGGACAAACTGCTTAAAGATCTGTCGAAGGATATCAACACCATTATTTTACTAATATAAAGTGCTTTCCCATCCTGCATCTGATCCCTCTAATTTTTTTTTTCTCTCTCTGTGGTACGTGCCTGTGAAGAAATTCTTAAAATAGGCAGAGTTCTTATAATACAATTTTAGTTATCTTTGTAATGTGTCTCAAATCACTGGATATGGTCTTCTTCCAATAACTGTTCTCTGAGTTTTCACCATGGTGGTCTTGTTCTTTGTGCTGAAGGCTTCATTTTAGATGAAACCTTCTAATTTGAACAGAATTTGAACAGAAATTCTCGATAGAAGTAACTCCCTTCCTTCTTCCCTCTCTCCCTTCCTTCCTTCCTAACTTCCTTCCTTTTTTCCCTCCCTTCCTAAAATATAAAAACATCTCAACATTTTTAGTGGAAATGGGAAAAAGTGGCCTGATAAACCATCGCCACCTTTGTCTGTCCCACATCCACTCTGAGCTGGCAGAGCCCCTGCAGGACTCAGGATGACACTGTGGTTCCCACTCACCCAGACACGAGGTCAGCCATAGACAGGGCTTAGCCTCTTCCTCGTCTCTGCACAGTGCATGAAACAGCTCCTGGTGCCCTCTAGTTACTTAAACAAGAAAGCCAATTGAACTGGATTAAACCCAGACTTGCTAGATGAGAACTACAGAATTTGAGTCTGGTCCCATTGTACTTATCTGACTGGTAAGGAAATAATTATTCAAGTGTGAATGAGGCTTTTCTTTTCAGGATATAATGAAAATTGTTGAGCTGACATAAGTTCACATACTGACTTTGATTCATAGCAATCATGGGACTATAGGCAAATCATCTAATTCTCATAGGCTCTGTGTCTTCATCCTAAAAATAGGGATAATAATACTTCATGGCATTGCTGTGAAGGTTTCAGATCACGTAATAATCAGGTCTCCTATAGGGTCTGACACAAAACAGGTGCCCATTACCTGTCTCCAATCAGTAAAAACATTAGCACCTGCACCACCTGGAGAGTGACATTCTGAGTTGTAACTCCAAGGCTTAGCATTGTTCCCGGACACGTGGTTGCTAAATGAACCAAATTCCATGCATTTATTTGTTAAGCACCTACTCTAGTAGTTGTAAGTAGGACTCTAGTTGTTTGCCACTATGTGGGATAGAAGAAAAAGCTAAGACAGGGCTCCATCCCTTAAGCAAGTGACCTGTTATATTCCAGTAGATCATTTAATCCATCTCGTTATTTGGTAACAAACTGGACCAGCTTCAAAGTGCCCAGGATGCCAATGAAAAGAAGAGTAAAACACTTTAATCCAACAACCTGCTTTCTCTGTCTGGAACATTGGTTAAGAAATAAAAAAATAAAAATTGCTGTCTTGTCTTTCTGGGTCATCGCCAAGCAAGGTAGGACAAGAAAGTCACCAACTGCTTTCCCATTTTCTTACAGGTTTAAAATCTACCAACAAAGCAGTGCACCTTTTTGCAGAATGCTGGCTAAACTAGGAATCACAGCTGTCTATAAATTTCCTGTAATTATTAATTCGTAGTAGAAAAAGAAATGAATGAACACACAGTGTACATAATTCTGGCCTCTCCTGCTTAATTTTCACATTCTGATCCTTCCTGCTTAATTATCATGTCCACAGGCATTTCACTCATTCACTCATTCTTTCATTTAAACATTCATTCAGCTAACATTGATCAAACATCCCCTCTGTGTTAGGCACCATGCAAGGCACTTCATCAGGTTGTGGCCAATCTACATAACAAACCTGTAAGGTAGTTACTATTATTCCCATTGTACCAGTGAGAGGGGAGGACATGGAGCCTCAAGCGGTTCAATAATTTGACCACGTTTATACCATTGCTAACAGGCAGAGCCCAATTCCAATTCCAAAACAGTACCTCTGCAAATAACAATTACGTTATTTAAGATGAAGTATAAGGGAATTGCTCTCCAAACCTGCACTTTCACACTTTTTTCATTTCAGTTCAAGGATGCGTCCTTTTTTTCCATTGCATAGGCTGAGAACTCTTCTTCTCTCATACTCCACACCCAACGCATCAAAAAACTGTGTTGCCTTTACCTTCAAAATTAATCTAGAATCACCCATGCCTCATGACCTCACTGTAGAATCTCAGGAACTGCTGGTCTCTGAACTCTTCTGCTTTTCATCTTGCTCCCCAGATTGTTTCCTCAATGCTGCAAGCCAGAGGCACCTTTGCAAACAGACCTCAGAGTGTGTTTACCTCCAATGGCTCCCACCTCACCAGGAGTCAAGGCCAGGGTCCTGAAAAAACCTGCAGGCCCTCCCTGGCCTGGCCCTCTGTTCTCTTTCTGACCCAGACATGCGACACTGTCCTGCCCCCAGCATTTGCACAGAACCTTCCTTCTGTCCTCAAGAATTCTTAGCCACAGCTTATTTGGCCTGGGCTCACCTCTTTTGAATCTTTGCTTAAATGTCATCTTCGAGGTCATGCCATTCCTGAGTGCTCCAGTTAAAAATGGACCCTGTCTCCCTGCCCTGCTTTATTTTCATTCACACCTTCTAGCAACTTTCACCTTATAATATAAAATTTACCTTTCCATCTTGCCATCAAGTGTCTTCCCTCTCCCCTAACATGAGACTAGCAGTTTTCACCTTTGTTCTCTGATGTATTCCCAGCGCCTGCCACATGGCAAGTGCACGATACACATGTTTTGAATAAAGGAATAAGGCTGGGCTCGGGGTGCTTTTCCAAGGCACCAAGATGATGTTATGGCTGAGGAGTAACAGGCACATAGGAATCTTAGTCCAGGCCAGAGACATCCTTCCAGCGAGATCCACAGGGAGACATACAGGCAAGAAACACAAGACATACACACAAGATCCATAGGGAGACGCACATACAAGAAACAGTGTGAGGCAAAACTAAGTGTGAGGTTGCATTGCCCAGTGATCTGGGCTCCAGCCCCCAAAGCAGAGCACTCTGATAAAATGGGCTAAGCCAGGTGATCTCAAGCAGGAGTCTAAGGGCTTTCTACCGCTCCTCCCCCAAACCAGACTGCCAATCATATTGACCATCACCTGGAAGTCCAGGAAAGAGCACCTCTTACTACTTCTGCTGTGGCTGTAAAAGAGGAGACGGAGTGAGAACCCATTTAGAAAGAGAGACAGAGAGAAGAAAGAGAGTCACACTCATGTCCTGACCTCCAGGGTGCGGTGAATCAACTGCCTGGAATCTGACCAATTTAATTGTTGGGACCCCTCCCTGAAAGACAGGTGGGCATAAGAGAGATTCCTGTTGCACTCAGGCCAAATGCACACAGTTTTTATTGTATTTTATACTTTATGGAAAATGAGCATTTTCATGTATCACTATGTAAACATTGTACATAATAGCTGCCTCATATTCCATCCTAAGGGATTAGGGATTTCCTTGGACAGGAGAGGGACCCTCACTGGCTGACGATAGTCAAGATCCTGCTTCAGACTCTCAGTCCTGTGGAAGGACTATATTCAAAATGATTGACTACATTATTAATCTTTTTAATTTGGTATAGAAACAGCATGTCAGTAACATAGGATCCAGCAATTCCACCTTCGGGTATGTAATTAAAGAATTGAAAGCAGGACTCTAACAGGTATGCACCCATTTCCATGGCAGTGCCATTCAAAATAGCCAAAGGATGAAAAAAAAAAAAAACCCAAATGTCCACCAGTGGATGAATTGATAAACAAAATGTAGTACATCCAGTGGAATATAACTCAGCCTTAAATAAAAAAGAAGGAAATTCTGACATCTACTGCACTGTGACTGAGCCTTGAAGACACTATGCTAAGTGAAATAGGCCACACACGAAAAGACAATCACTGTTTGATTTCACTTACTTGAGATTCTAGAGCAGCCTCATTCATAGAGAGAGAAGGTAGACGATGGCTGCCAGGGGCTGGAAGTCGGAGTGAGACCAGGTTGCAGGAGGCGGAGGGGTGAGGGGGAGGGGGAGGAACGGCGGCTCTGCTCCCTCCCTGGTCAGGTGTTTTCTTTTCAGGCCCTTGATCCCTCACTCACCCAAGAATGGGGAGGGGATCCCGGCGTCGCGGTGAGTTCGTTCAAGTAAATATCGGGCCCAAAGAATTTTGCAAAAAAACGATTTATTTAGGCAGAGAGAGAGAAAAATAAATAGAGCGAGCAAGAGCCCATGCTGTCGTGGGAGGCGATTCCCAGGAGGGAAAATCCGCACAGGTAAGGGTCAGGGGGTCTTTTAGTCTGGGACTTTCTCCCGCCCCATTCAAGTTCTCGTCCAGTGAGAGGAGTTCTTCCAAACTTCCTCTGGAGTGATTGATTTTCTGACTTCTACATTGGATTGGCTGCTAGGCTCACAATCAAAAGCCCCTCCGCCATAGCTTTTCGCGTGCTTTCTAAACAAAAGAGCACACCTGGGCTCTCTACCTTCCCGCGCGGGAAAGGTAGACAAAGACCTCTAAGCTCCGGGTTGGAGACACGAAAGAAGGCAGGTGGGGCATGTAGCTGAGAATTTCTTGGCTTTGAAACCACGCCCCTTGTGGACTCGGGAAGAGAAGTTAATGCATTCCCTCAGGAGGACAGGGAGTTAGTCTGTAATGGGAATGGACTTTCAGTTGGACAAGATGACAAAGTTCTGGATCTTGGTGATGGTTGCACAACGCTGTGACACTACACGATATACATTAAAATGGTAAGTTTTAAGTATATTTACCGCCATTGAAGAAAACTACACAAACTACCCATTCGTTGGCACTTTCACACAGTCCCTGGCTATCCAGGGTCCCCAAGTCCCCTACATACCTGTGGAGGAACTGAATTCAGAATGATTGTATTAATGCAAGATCTAGCTCTCTTCTAGCCCCTTTGCTTTAGTTTGCATGAGTAACTTTAGATCACACATGAACTTAATTCAAACTGCCTTGAGCACAGTTACTGGCTAAAATCATGTTCAAGGAGCTACCGATATCTAGCATACTACTCCAGAACTTATCATTTTCCTTCTTGCTTCTGCAGATTGACTGGGCTCTGCTGAGTTCTTTCTTGGGGTTCATAATGCAGGCACAGTCAGATGTTAGCTGGGGCTGCAGTCACCTGAGGGCTCACCAAGGCCAGGTGTCCAGGCCAGCTCACTCACATGGCTGTCAGATGATGGTGGCTGTTGGCTGGGATCTCATCTGGGGTTGTCAAATGAGCAACCTATGCATGGCTTTGCCATTTGGCTTTTGGTTCTCCAGCAGGATAACTTGGTTCCAAAAATGAACACCCCAAGAGGTCTGGGCAGAAGCTGAAAGGCTGCTTCTGATCCCACCACAGAAGTCCCAGAATATCACTTCCCTTACATTCTATTATCCAAATAAGTCTCTAAGGCCAGGTTACATTCAAGACAGGTATGAAACAGCATCTCTTGATATGAGAAGCTGCACACACATGTGGGGGAAGGACACTGATGGAGACCGTCCTGAAGACCATCCACCACAGAAGCTGTTCCTGGATTGACAAAGAAATCAGAAAAGGTGTCCTGGCACAGAGTAGGCGCTAAAACTCAGGAAGAAGGGTAACACTGGAGATTCAGGATTCTAGATGGAAATATATCTCAGCTCTATGTTAAGGAAGTGGGTCAAGGAAGGGCACGAGAGGAAATGGACTGGGATTGAGGTCAACATTGGAAACAGGAGGGGACTGGGTTCCTAGGCCTCCAGGCCAGTTGCCTTAGGCTTTACTCCCATCGGTTGGTAAAGTGATAAGGGATAGAGTCAAACAAATGCAGTGATCTCCCAGGAGAGCTTGATGCTCAAATGTTTCATGCCCTAGCTCATTGAGGTGGCCTCATATAGGGCCGAAGAATAAAAATGTGTGGGCAGAAGCCACGTCGTGTATGCTCCTCAAAACAGAGGAAGTTGATGGCTAATTTTATCAGTGTAGATAATCCAAGAGAAAAAAATATTAATTCGAAAGGGACATTTAATCCAGTTGCCCCACACCCTCAGGGGACCTCCATCATTCACTGTGATGCTCTAATTTGGAGAGCTTAGCAGCGTGCTGGGCAGGACACAGCACAACACAGAAAGCCCTCCTGGAGTATGGGTTGTGTTCAATATTAATGAATTTAACATACTTGTTAAGTTAAAGCAAACCCTGGGATATTTTGGTCTAGTGTGCAAACTTTACATTTTTAAAATAAAGCTTGACATTTCAAAGACATTTTTTCACTTTGGTGGGTTGTTTTGGTTAAGACATTTCTCAACAGAAGACATACAAATGGCAAACAGGTATATGAAAAAGGTGCTTAACATCACTGATCATCAGAGAAATGCAAATGGAAACTGCAATGCCATATCATCTCTCCCCAGTGAAAGTGGCTTTCATCCAAAAGTCAGGCAATAACAAATGCTGGCCAGAATGTGGAGGAAAGGGAACCCTCATACACTGTTGGTGGGAATGCGAGTGAGTACAACCCCTATGGAGAACAGTTTGGAGTTTCCTCAAAAAACTAAAAATAGAGCTACCATAAGATTCAGCAATCCCATTGCTGAGTATATACCCCAAAGAAGCAAGATCAGGATATTAAAAAGATATCTGCACTCCCATGTTTATTGCAGCACTATATACAATATCCAAGATTTGGAAGTCACCTAAGTGTCTATCAACAGGTGAACAGATAAAGAAAGTGTGGTGTAGATACACAGTGGAGAGCTATTCAGCCATAAAATATAATGAGATTCTGTCATTTGCAACAACATGGATAAAACTGGAGATCACTATGTTAAGTGACATAAGCCAGGCACAGAAAGACAAACTTCACGTGTTCTCACTTATTTGTGGGAGGTAAAAATTAAAGCAATTGAACTCATGGAGATAGAGAGTAGAAGGATGATTATTAGAGGCTGGGAACGATGGGGGAAGGAGGGATGGTTAATAGGTACAAAAATACAGCTAGAAAGAATGAATAAGATCTGTTGGACAGCACAAGGGGGTGGCTATAGTCAGTAATAATTTATTTTACCTTCAAAAATAACTAAAAGAGTCTAATTGCATTATTTTTAACACAAAGAAAGGATAAACGCTTGAGGTGATAGATATTCCATTTACCCTGATGTGATTATTACACATTGAAAGCCTGTATCAAAATATCTCATGTACCCCATAAATCTATACACCTACTATGTACCCTAAAATTAATAAACAGAATTTTTTTAAGTAGTTGCTGAACCCCCTCCCCCCAACACACACACACACACACACATACACACACACTTATCCTGAGCCTTGAGGTTTTGAGAGGCAGGGGAGCCACCTGTAAGAGTCAGTTAGGCTGCCTGCATTCAAATCCTACCTCTGCCTCCTCTTAACTCCCTCACCTTGGACAAGCTACTTGATCTTCTGGAGCCTGGGTTTCCTCATCTGTGAGAATGGAGCCAATGTGTGTTCTGGAAAGCTTTGTTCTGGCGTCCTCCAGCCACACCTTTCCCTGGGGGCCAGGGGAACATTTCACCGGGATCCTCTATACCTCCTGCCACACCACGTTCTAGGTGTGAAGAGCTTGGGAATTCCTGGCCTAAGTAGCCTCTCACCAAGTCCTCTAACACAGGGCTTCTTCCCTGCCCTGGCCCGAGGGCAGACCTTGCCATGACACTCCTAGGCCTGCAGTGTGTCCAAGGGGCTGCTGATTGGGACAGGTTTCTGGACTGAGCTTAAACTTGTGACTGGACAGTCCATACGTTGAGTGCGCCCCGTCATGATGAGAGACAGACTAAAGATAAAGAAGGGATAAAGGTCTCCCTTTGTACCATGACCCCAGGCCTGTCTCATAGGTTGCAGTGAATATTAAATGGGTTAATTCACAGGAGGTGTGTCAGCAGTCCTTAAGTTAGCCCTTAACATTGCTCTCCCTCCCTCTATGCAGGGTCAACATGTGCATTTTTACATCTTCCTGGAGGATGCTCAGTCTGCTTTCTCCTCCCCGGGCCCAAAAACCATCACTTGCTTCCTACCTGGCTCCCCTGGAAGTTTCCTAAAGTTTTCTGTTTTCACAAGAAGCAGCTTTGTCCTCTTAGAAAGAATCTTTCGGCCCTGCTTTCAGAATCCCATTCCGGGAAGGTCCAAATCCGAATCGCTTTTGGAATGATTTTTCCCATTGCCAATGCTGAGTTTATTTTGCAAATGGTTCCCCACAGTATCCTTAAAACCACAAAGTGCCCTCTGCAGTCCTCCTCTGTTCCAAGAATGAGCATGAATGCCGGGAGAGGCCCTGTGTGCTGCGCACAGGGAAGATGCACAGACTTTGTGGTTTGACCCGACCCAGGCAGCAGTCCCTGCTCCTCTGCCTCCCTTGCTCTCCCTGGGCTGGGCTGCCTGGTGCTTCCACTGTGGCCTTTTGCTGCTACTTGGTAACAGGTTTCCCGAGGCTGCCTGCCTCCCTGCCTCCTCCAGGATACCCTGTTACTCTCTCCACCAATCTGTCTCATTATCTATGCAAGAACCTCCAGACACCAGCACTTGTCTGCTGCTTTTTTCCTCGAGCCCCCACTTCGGCCTGCTCAGTGGACATCTGGAGCGCCTGCCAGCCACTCTGAGGACCCCAAGGACTCCTTCATCTGAAGGAGAAAGAGACAGAGTAGGGGGAAAGCTGTGCGGAAGGCAGGCTGTGGTGAGGGCAGCAACTTGGTTGTGGAAAGTTCTGGGACACCTAATGCCCCTTGCTGTGATATACTAACCAAGGGAGCTGAGTGCTGTCATTGCTGGGTGATGGGCTCCTTGAGAGCAGCAGGGGCTAAGTGTCCCACTGACTGCTGCACCTCACTGTCCCTGCCGTGTTAGCACAGAGTAAGTGCTCAGTGAATTTGCTAAGTGAATGAATCCACAAGTGCAGCATGGGGAAAAACAAGTTTTTCAAGCTGAAAATACAGCGACTGTGTATGGAAAATACAAGGGCTGTTACATGGAAGGACTCTGTGCTCTGCTTGGTGGGCTAGGCGGAACAGGTATGTGAGGACATGCGGGGGGGTGGGAGCTGAATTATTTTCTGTAAAGAAAAGAAGAATCTGGAGTACCCCAGGACCATCCTGGAGGGGATAGTAAGGAGCAGGGATGGCAGGAAGGAGGACAGGTGGGAAAATAAGACAGCTGGGAGCTGTGTGGTATGTGATGCTATCCCTCCCACATGCAGCACCAAATATTCGATAAAGTTTAACAAACTCATGAATGCTTATAGTAAGTGGTGTGTTTGTGAGTGAGTGAGTGAGTGTGTGTGTGTGTGTGTGTGTGTGTGTTTATTAGTGAGGGTTCTCCAGAGAAACAGAACCAAAAGGATATATCAGAGAGATATAGAAGGGGAGCTATATTATGGAAATTGGCTTATACCATTATGGAGGTCAACAAGTCCCAGGTATGCCATTTGTAAGCTGAAAACTCAGGAAAGCTGATGGTGTAAGTCAGTCTAAAGTCAAAGGCCTGAGACCAGGTGGCCACTGGTGGATGTCTCAGAGTCCGAAGTCCTGAAGAGCTCCAATGTCCAATGGTAAGATGGTTGTCCTGGCACAAGCAGAGAGGAAAGTAATTTGTCATTTTTCTGCCTTTTGTTCTACCTGTGGCCTCCAGGAATTACATATTGCCCACCCACATTATTGAGGGCAGACCTTCTTTACTCAGTCTACTGATTCAAATGCTAATCTTTTCCAGAAACACTCACACAGACATACCCAGAAATAATGTTTTATCAGCTATCTGGGCACCCTTTAGCCCAGTCAAGTCGACGCATAAAAGTATCCACTAAACTGTGTTTGCTTGTGTGTACATGTATTTGTGCATACACAAGCATATGTGTGCTGTGTGCATGTGTGTACACATGTGTGCATGTGTGGGCATACATGTGTGCATGTGTGTTTGAGCATGCATGTAGAAATTAGGAATGAGCTTGCTTTCATGTAGAGGTCAGCATGATGTAGGACAGAAATGGCACACAGCATAAGAACCTAAGAGCCTGAAGAAGCTCCGAGAAAGAGAGCCTCCTAGACTTAGCAGAAATTGCATAGGCAAGTGCTGGATTTCCATGAGGCAAGGGAAATAGCAGAAATATGTCTGATGCTATTGCATCCAGGTCTCTTTGGGTCATGTGAGTAGAGAAGCCAGTACTAATGCTCAGAGTTAATCTGGACCCTTCCAGAGGGAACGAGAATGAACTCACAGCCACAGTCTCAGGACAGCATGGATGGGGTCACCCAGAGAGTAGGAAAGAACTGCAGAGGGCCCTAGGATAGAATCCTTGTGAGAGGGGTGGTCTAGGGTGGAAAGGAGAGGAGGGTTAACTAAGGAGGAGGCTTGTCATCACATGATTTCCTTACTCATCACTGTTCACTAAAGTCTCTGCTTCTCAACAGATACAGAGTCATATTCATCTCTGTGTTCTCAGGGTCTATTAAAGTGACTGCTGGCATCAAGGCACTAATAAATGTTTGTTGAATGAACAAATTAATGGAGATGTTTTTGCATATAAAATACGATATGTTGCTTAAAAATTCAATTTGCGCTCAGCTTTGCAGATGCACATCTGTTTCAATAGTTAGTTATTTTAATTACATTCGGCCTTTTCTGTGCTGCATTTATGAAGTGGACTGTGGAAGTAATAAAATTAAACTAATCATAGTAGAAAGCTAAATAGGATTGTCCAAGGTAGATTTTTGACCCTCGATTATGTGATATGGCTACCATCATTCAGAACATATTAAGAGGCAGTGTGGTCCAATGGGGTGATCAAGTCCCTTAAAACAAACCACCTAGGTTTGAATCCTAGCTCTGTCCCTTGCTATCAACGTGAACTTGAGTAAGAATCAAATTCTCACCAGTTACATGAAGAAAGTAATATCCACCTCCTAGGTGAGGCTAGGAGTGATAGCAGGAGTAGATAAATGGCACAGAGATCACTGCAATTTCAGGCCAAGCTGTTCTTGAATCCAAATCTGTAATGGCTGTGAACTTGAGGTAGAAACAGGTAAGATTGCTTCAGGAATCTGCTTCCAACTCAGAATCCAAGTACCATAAATGATAGGAGACCTGGCTTTGCCTGGCTTTAATCCAAATCCAGTGGCCCAGTGTTCATCTAGATTCAATAAGAAGTCTGATCCTAACACTGAAACAATATTTAATATCAGCCCATTGTGCCACTGAATTCTGCCATAATCTGTTTTCAGATTTGCTGAAGTTTTCTTTCTGATTTTATCAGCAATTATCTCAAATGAAATTGGCACTTGGCAATCGGATTACTGGATCATTGCCTCTCTTATCCTAGTAGATGGTGAAAAGCAAATGCAATTTTCACCGGCTACATGTCAACTACTGCATGTTGCCATAGGAAAAAGAAGCTTTGGCCTAGAGAGATGCATAGGAAAGGATCTGGATGGAGGAGAAACCTGGATTGTAGCTCTCACTTCAAGCATTTCTTTACATTCATAAGATAGAAAGGACCTGAGAGTTTTCATCAATCACCTTTTTATTGCTTTTGTAGTGCATATTCATATCAATCAAACTTCCCGCTGCTAATAAAAATTTGTGCATATATAGCAAATGTCAATCCTTTAAGACAACATTTTGGCATGCTTTATCTCCTCCAATAATTCTTCAGGGTAAAAAGACCAGATGAAGAGTCTGGACACTAGGGCCAGAGAGAACTGGATTTAATTTTCACTCTAGCCCACAGTTGCTTTGTTTGCAAAATAGAAATTACAAGTCCTTCCTGGCAAACTTATTATGAAGATTAAAAGAGATGGTAATGTACCAGGCCTACCCAATCCTTCCCAACTCTTCCCTCTTCTACAGAGGCAGCTCATCTACACATCTATTCAAGAAATAATATTTATGTCAGGCACTATCCTAGGTAGTATAGATTGCATTTTTCTCCATCACTTGCTTTTTCCTCAGTAAGGGGATTATACGTTTCTGCCATTGTCTGGATCTTTAAATGTGAAAACACATATAAGAGTGAACCTGCATCCAATCTGCAGCATTGAAGAAAGGACCATAACTCACTGAGCTGTGAGTCACGGCAGATGCTGACTGGTACCCTGTGTGCTTCTGACTGAGCAAAACAGACCCCGTTTTCTCCCACATGGAAGTTACAATTGAATGAGGAATACAGGTATTAGACAACGAATTATAATACATTTGGGGAGTTTCTACTAGTCAGTGTTCTCCAGAGAGGCAAGAACTAATAGGTTGTGTGTATGTGTCACTGTGTGTGTCTGTGTGTGTGTGTGTGTGTGTGTATGTGTGTGTGTGTATATCTATCTGTCTGTCTATCTATCTACATATCTGTTTATCTGTCCATCTAGAGATTTATTTTAAGGAATTGGCTCACGCAATTGTGGGGGCTTGGTGAGTCATGATTGCTAATCAGCTAACCTTAAAGTAAATAAGTTATCCTGGATTATCTGGGAGGGCTCAACATAACTGCAAGCATCCTTTAAATGTAGAGGAGGGAGGTCTGAGAGTGACTGTCTGAGTCAGAGAGCGAGTGAGAGGTGCTACACTGCTGGTTTGAAGATGAGGGAAGCTCCTGTGAGCCAAGGTGTGCAGGAGGCCTCTTGAGGAGCTGTAAGGATGAGGAGATGGTCGCCATCCCAGAACCCTCAGAAGGAACACAGTCCTGCCAACAGCTTGACTTCAGTCCAGTGAGACCTGTTCTGGACTTCTGACCTCCAGAATTGTAAGAGAGTAAATGCGTGTTGTTTTAGGCCATAAGCTTGTGGTTATTTGTCACAGCAGCAAGAGGAAGCTAACACAGCCCTGGATCTCTGACTCCAGCGCTCACAATTTTGTTTTCTAAGGGATTACTTCCTATTTTCTCTATGATGTGCTTTGATGTGTGCTGAGCCCTCCTAGAGTAATAATTTACATTTGCCTTAAACACCAAGCCTACCGCCATCAGAGGAGCCATGCTGGGTTAAAGCCCACCAGCCCAATATCCAGTTTGTGATTGTGGTACCAGGGAGACAGAATCCCTGGGGCTGGAGGGACAAGGGCACTCAAAGGGCACCCAGGTCACTCCATCATTTTATAGACGAGTAACTAAGGTTCAAAGTAGAAGAGCAGCTTGCCTATAGTTACAGAGCCAGAGGGGAGTTGGGCTAAACCCCAGCCTCTGGATACCAGATGGGGATGCTTTCCTCCTAAACATGATGCAAGCCACACTCATTCCCATTAGCAGCTCACCCCTCAAAACCTAGCATGGTATAGAGTGATGGTGGTGGGCAGGAGCTGACGAGTGCTGGGAGGAAGGTGAGCAGGGAGCCCGTCTGAAGGCTGCATGAGGAGGACAAAGCTGTCAGAGCCTTGGAAATACGGGGTGTGTGTCCAGGAGGCATTGTTGCCCTTCATGAAGGATTCAGGCAGAGACGTGGCGGTGTGGGTGACAGGGAGATTCCACCCTTGGAGGAGGAGAGGCTTGTGCTAGCTGCTTGGAAGGTCCCTTCTACCCTAGGCTACCATAGCTCGGTAAACAGTGGCTGTGGGAAGGCCACGCTCCCAGAAGGCGTCTTTAATGCTCACGGTTGTGTCTTTCCCTAAACCTCTCCACCCTTCCTTTTGCCAAAGCAGCAGGAACAACTCTTTGTGCCTTGCCATTTCAGTCTTTGTTCCCTTTTCTCCTCCACCCCAGGCTGCTGGGAGATATATTTGTCTTACTTCAAAAAGCCCCTAACAGTCCACGCTGGTGGCTGAGAGGCGCATGCGAGGCTTGAGCTCATTTGCGAGCTGCCCTCTAGGTCCAAATCCAACTAGGGCCAGAGCTTGTGGCCCCCCTGACACCCTGTCCCCACCCTGCCGCCTATTATCAGCACCTTTCGCTCCAGGAGAAGGCAGGCTCAGCGGCATAGCCTATCACCGTGGGGCCAGAATAAAACTCAGTGATCATCATACCTGAACTCCAAAGGGTTGTCTTCCAGCCTCTGCAAAAGCCTCAAAGCAGCCTGTGAGACCTCTGTGATGTTCTGCCAGGGCAGAGGGAGCTTTAGAGACCTGGGGGGTTTAATAGAGAACCTGCAATTAGCATACACCTCCAGCCTCCTGTGCCCTCCAGCGAAATCTCCCTTTCCCCAAATACATTAACATACACTTACCACGTTTTACTTAGGGAAAACAAAAACCACAAACAATTATGGTCTTATGATCTTGTTTTTTTACAAGAGAAATTCTTTCGTCTGGTGGTGGGGAGTTGTAGAGGGCGGGGGATGTTGAAAAGTGTATGTGGCTCCCAGAAGCCAGAGCAAATTTCAGTAAAGCAGCTCCCTTGATTTCCATGCACCCCCAAGACCTAATTTGGAAAGCAGGTCTCTGACCCTAGTTTTGGTTTTAGCGTGTTTGTTTTGTCTTGCATTCAGGGCCTTTCCCGATGTGAAATTTTCCTTCTCTTTCTGTGTCACTCGAGTTAGAGAAAAGAAGACGGAGACAAAAGGGGGACACAGCAGGACCCTCCTTCTTTCTTACTCCTAAATAAAGTCTGTCTCCGGTGGGGGTTGTAGGGAAGCTTTTCACATTTGTAAATTGCAGTCAAAGAAAAGTCTCCATGGGAGGCAGGGATGTGAATGTGGTTCAGGACTGAAAAGGGAAGGATTTCTTTTTCCTCAATGTTTTGAGTAAAAAAGAAAACAGTAACGTGGGCTTCTTGCTTGTTTCCATAAGATGGGAAAGTCACCTGAGACCTGGATGTTTAAAAAATTTTTTTTATTTAGAAATTACATTTTAAGACATTGTTCTTTTCAATGTATTATCCTGAATAATGATAATATAAATAGCCATATATTCTTCATTAATACCACAGGGGGATATGAGGGTCTCCGTCCTCATTTTGGGCCTTGGTTTCTTGCATCTTAGAGGGAAGACATAGGGAAAGAGGCCCTGTTGGATGCTTTTTTCTTTGTTTTAGAGACAAGGCCTCTTACTTTGTCATCCAGGCTGGAGTGCGGTGGTGTGATCATAGGTCACTGTAGCCTCAATCTCCTGAGCCCAAGTGTTCCTCCTGCCTCAGCCTCCTGAGTAGCAGGGACTACAGGCACGTGTCACCACCATGCCTGATTAATTTTTTAATTTTTTGAAGAGTTGGGGTCATGGTGGTGGTGATGGAGGCGGTTGGGGTGGGGGCAGTCTTGTGATGTTGCCAAGGCTGGTCTTGAATTCCTGGCCTCAAACAACCTTCCTCCTTGGTCTCTGAAGTGCGGGGATTACAGCCACGAGCCACTGTACCCTGTCTATTGAGGGCTTTTATACAGGTAGTGTTGGTTCACATATGCACAAGGACTCTTCTGTTTCCAAATGAGGAAAGTAAGGCCCCTCAGGAAGATGAAATGCCTCAGGAAGGGCCTACACCGTGAATGAATGTATGCATGAGTGGGTGAACCGGATCCAAGAATTTCTATCGAATGTGGAAGTCAGTGCTCCCCGCCAAATCATAGCCACACCTGACACTGACACAGCCCATGGGTCCCCCACAGCCTTTCCCTGCAGCTCCAGCCTCCCTTCTTCAACTGCTCCGTTGACAACATCATTAACGTCAAGCTTAAGAGGTTTACAAATGAACTCTTGATTCTCTCTCACCAGCGATTCTTTGTCTCCAAATAACGGATTTCCCCCAGCACTACAGTTATCTACTGTTGTGTAACAGACTATTCAAAACCCTAATGACTTACAACAACCATTATTTAATTATATTTTATAATTCTGTGGCCCAGGAATTTGAGCAGGACTCAGCTGGTAACTTTTCCACGTGGCTTTGGTGGAGGTCTACCTGATGCCATTCTGTTGGTAGGTGGGCTGTTCTAGAGGGTCCCGGATGGCTGGGTGTTCACACACCTGGTGCCCCAGTGGGATTGCTGGAAGCTGGGCTCACCTAGCCTCTTAACTGGAGCATTGATACGTGGCTTCTCCAGCCTGGCAGTCTTATGGTAGCCAAATTCTCACGTGGCCATATCTACATACTTCTTATATAGACTTCACAAGAAGTGGTATCTCTCTGCTATGAATATTTGTGCCCCTTCATGTTGAAGCTTAATCCCAATTGCAATAGTATTAAGAGGTGAAGTCTTTAGGAGAAGATGAGACCATGGGGTCTCGGTCCTCATAGACGGAGCAAGTGACCTTATGAAAGGGCTGGAGAGAACTAGTGAGGCCTCCTTTTGCCCGTCTGCTGTTCTGCCGCAGGAGGACACAGTGTTGCCCTTTTGGCCACGTGAGGATGCCACAAGAGGTATCATCTTGGAAGCAGAGAATATACCCTCACCAGACACTGACACTGCCAGTGCCTTGATCTTGGACTTCCCAGCTTCCAGAACTGGAAGAAATAAATTTATATTCCTTATAAATTATCCAGCCTAATATATTTTGTTACAGCAGCACAAATGGATGAAGACACTCCCTTTGAATAGGGGCTAGCCTTAGTACTTTGCTTCTATAGGAATAGACATGATGCTTCCAGCGCTAGGTTAGAACAGTGATGCAGCTTCCACCTGACTTACCCTCTATGGCACAACCTGGAGCGCTGGACTGATACACACATGCCTGGTGACCCTGAAGCTGTCATGCTGGAAAAGACATATGGAGAGACTCCATGGTGCCAGAGACACCCGAAGGGCTCCAGATGTTCCAGCCTCAGCTGTTAGCTATGTGGCTATGGCCACACTCCTTGCACAGGGCATGCCTTCTGATAAACCCCCACTCCACTCTTATTCCCCTACAGTATTACTTATACATCACCGGAGGCAACTTTTTAAAAATATGCATTAGGTCATATAATTTCCTTACTGGAATCTTTCAGTGGCTTTCTACCCTAGGTAGAGACCACCAGGCACCAGACATATGAGTGAGGGAGACTTTGGGATCAGCCCAGCCTCTGGCCTTTAAGCACCAGCATGGCCAAGTGGAGATGAGAACTCTCCACTCTATCTTGCATAATTTTTGTTTTATTTGAGATGAAGTCTCACACTTGTCACCCAGGCTGGATTGCAATGGTGCGATCTCGGCTCACTGCAACCTCCACCTCCCGGGTTCAAGCTGCTCAAAGCTGTTCTCCTGCCCCAGCCTTCCAAGTAGCTCAGATTACAGGATCCTGCCACCACACCTGGATAATTTTTGCATTTTTAGTAGAGATGGGGTTTCACCAAGTTGGTCAGGCTGGCCTCGAACTTCTGACCTCAGGTGATCACCTGCCTTGGCCTCCCAAAGTGCTGGAACTACAGGCATGAGCCACTGCACCCGGCTACAAGTTTTTGATCTTCAGAACCTGTCAACATCATATATGGTTGCTTGACACTGCTGAAATTTTGTCTTTTTGTAGCCATAATACCGGAACGGTGACAACACAGAGACCCAGGAGTGTGTGCTCCTGTGGAGAAGAGGGAGGTTTCCTGGACAGTTATGACCTCGCTTTGGAAATCTGGGTCACTTCTGCTGTATTCTATTAGTCAACACAGTGACAAGAGTCAAGAGGGGAGGATGCAAAATCCACCCCTTGGTGGGGGTAGAGGGAGGTAACAATTTGCAGCTTTATTTTAGGATCTCCGCAGGCAGTGCCCATCATCTCAATAAATTGATAGCAGCTGTTCAAGCTAAAAACCTGAGAGTCACTGGTGGTTCTTCCCTCTCCCTCATCCTCGCATCCAATCCACCAGCAATTAGCAACCCTCCAATGGATTCACAAATCCGTCTGTGTCTCTCCTCCTCTGTCTTACTGCCCTGGTCAGAGCCACTACCATTTCTTGCATGGGGGGCGGCCATAGCCTTCTGACAGATCCCCACTCCACCCTTGTTCCACATGGTATTATTTACATACACATCACCAGAAGGAAATTCTAAAAAACATGCATTGGATCCTATTATTGCCATACTGGGACCTTCCAGTGACTTGCCACTCTAGCTAGAGACGATCTAGGCTCATTACCGTGGCTTATAAGGATTTAAATAATCTGCTTCTTATTGACATCTCTAATCCCATGTCTCATGGCTCACCCCCTTCCATCTCCTGCCACTGCTGCTAAGCTCTTTACCATCTCAGAGTCATATTTCATGTCGGTCTTGTTTCTTGGAATTCTTTTTCCTAGGTCCTTTGTGTATGTGGCTCCTTCTTGCACTTTAGGTCAGTTTAAATGTCACCACCTCAGTAAGACCTGCTGTAACCACACTGGCTAATGTCTGCCTCCCTTCCCCATTGTTCTCTCTCTCCACACCTTGTGCCTGCTGTTGTTTCTGTCGTGGAAAGGAAGTACACACTACAACCCAGATGTGCCAAAGTGGTAGCTTAATTTTTCTTTGTAGGTGAAATCATCCTGTTCTGGAGCCTTCCTCTTTACAGCTGTTGGAGACAGTAATGCAGAATGGGTGATAGGGAGAATATAAACTCAGTCTTTTTCAATCTAAAACAGCTGATCTCAGGTCAATTCAACTTCCTTTGGCAAAATACTCCATCAATTCTAAGTTCTAACTCTTCATCAGAACAATTCCTTCTCTCTTTTTTCACCCTCCCCTCTCTAGTCACCTTCCTAGGGACTGTCGGGGTGTTTAGGGAAGTTTTGCCTTCGCAGCATTGGGAGAAAGAGATCTTGGTGTACATCCTGTCCTGATGTCTCCACTGTGCAGTGACCTCTTTGGTTCAATACCAGGTCCTGAGCTATGTCCTCTGAGGCATCGCTAATCCTATGTGGACATCACGAGGTGACCTGCTCCAAAATCCTTGTCCTTTTACTCTAGCCGTGATGTCCCAGCTCCCAGTGGCTCCCCTTCCAGCTTCAGGCCTCTGACTGTCCACTGTCCACTCGACATCACTGTCCAATACCTCCATCAGGGTACATGGAAGCTTCTGCATCTCCTAGAAATGGGAAGATTGGAACAGCAGCTCAGGGCCGCCCCTCCACAGGCTTCACTCTTTTCCTGCTGCTTACCAATCCAGTTTTAACATGAACATGGTGGAGGAGAGCAGCCCTCACCTACACAGGGATTTTGTGGCCTCATCCCACCTTATGACTGAGACTGCAGCATGGAGTGTGGGGGTAATTTTCAGAGACCCAGGCAGCATCTCCATCCTGGCTGAGGACTTCCAGACTGCCTCCTTCTGCTACAGAAAGTATCCCACTTCTTCTCTGGTCAGACCTCCCTTGCCTGACATCTCCAGTCTCTGCATACTCTGGGTGACTATTTTGGAAATCAACGGTTCCATATAGATGCTTTCTCAGTATTATTGCTGTAAGTCTCCTAATCTTCCCTAAGGCAATCGATTTCTCTGGCTGAGCGCGGTAAAGATAATGTAAAAGGAGACGCTGCAAGAGCACACAGGCAAAGGTGTGTGGGTATGAGTTTGCATGCAAGTGTGCATGTCACTGGACATGCCTTTATGCTGGTGTGTGCATGTATATGTGTGCTCATGCATGTATTGGCATATGGAGAGATGTTAAATTGTCCCTGCTGTATCTACTTCAAAACACTCTACATCTTCTTTTCACTTGTTTATTGTCGGTTTACCATCCTAGATAGAAGCACCGTAAAAGTAGGGGCTTGCCTACTGTGTTTGTTATTGTATTCCTAGCACCTACCTAAAACAGTGCTTAAACCACATATGGTGCTCAAAAAGTGTCTATTGAATGAATGAAAGGATGAATGAATGAATGAATTGGGATCCATAGAGCTTGGAGGAAATATTGAGCATTTTTCATATAACTCCTATATTTTAACCTTGTCACTCAGGTGTTAATTTTTGTAATGCTCACTTTGAATACCTTCTGAATAAAGGAAAAAAAAAACCCAGTATGTTGGGATTATGTTCTGTCCTGAGCTAAGCATTTATGGGCAAATCTCCTTTAGCTCTCCTGGTATCCTGTGAGACACACAGCATTCTTATTCCTGCTGTACATCTGAGAAAACTGAGGCTTAGAGAAATGAAATGACTGGTTTAAGTGAAAAGACCAAAAGGTGACAGAGCTGAGTTTGAGTCTATGTTTGTCTTACACTAGATCTCACTACACCACGTTGAAAAAATAATGCCTTTGGGAATAACGGCAGTGCTTGCCGCAGTGTCGTGAGGATCCAATGGAGAACTTATGAGACTAGAATGTTTGGCACGAAATAAACACGACATGTGTTAGCAGTTATTATAATTGTTGTTGTTTTATTTACCCACCAACTTATCCTCATCATTGTCTCCATTTCCCCTTAGGAGACTAGGAGTGTGTAAGATTCATGTCTCAAGGACTCCAGGGCATGTTAAAGCCAGCTTTTTCACCTTCCCTTCTTCCTTCTAGTCTCCCATTTTATTCTAGACAGAACCAAGGAAAGCCAGGCTAGGGCTTCACCTCGGTGATTATAGTTGAAATTGGCAGGAGTTATCTGACACTTTCAAAGGCTTATTATCAGGAGAGGGGGAAGAGAAAGACTGTACATGGAGTTCAAAGTCATAGAAGTGGACACTGCATGTATCTCCTGCTAGACAGGAAGGATGGGGCAGCTCTGTAGCTAGGAGAGCTCTGAGCAGCATGGAGTTTGGGGCCTGTAGGCTGTGCTACAGGAATACTCAACTGATGTGGTGCCCAGGATGAGTTTGGAGTAGGGGGCGGAGTCTCCTACTGTGTCAAGGAGGAGCAGGGCACCAGATCCCCGCCTGCTTTCTGCAGAGGGCGTGGGGTGGAATTACCCCATACAGAGCAGAGCCGGTGTTGGAAAAACAAAGTGGGAAGTGAGAGTCAAGCTGACTCTGCAGCTAAAGCAACATCCAGAGAGAGGCAGTCAGATTTGGGGCAGCAGGAGAGAGAAGTCAGGATGCAGGTGGGATGCAGGCGAGAGGGCTCAAAGGGAAAGGCCGGCAATGACACCTGGAGGGTCCGCTCTGGGGGTTGTCTGGGTACCTTCTTGCAGGCGAAGAGGGATGGCCTCACCTTCGCTCATCCTTTTCCATATTCTTAAGTTGATCAAAGGCTTTAAAATTACTTAGTAAACCACAGGACTATAAACACACAGGATTTGTATTATTATCTTCTTGGTTTGTATAATTATCTTCTTTGTTTCTTCTTGGTCTGTATTGTTATCTTCTTTGTTTCTGCAAGGTAGGGAAAGAGAGAAAAGGAGAGCCTCAGACATACATGATGCTTTAGAGTTGTTGAAGGACCTCCTTCCAGTTCCTTAAAAGAAAAGGAACCCGTCTTTGAGAAAAACCGAAGCCAGACTGACTGCTGCAAAGCAAGAAGCATGAGAGCAGGCCGTGCAAGGCCCACTGTGGGTGGAAACCTTGCAGTAAACGGTATGGAAAAAAAAAAAGGTGGAAGTCACAGAGTAGCAGAACTCAAAAAAACCCGAGAGAGGATCTATGCCTGACGTTTTCAAACCAAATCCTGCAGAGCAAGGGCTGCTGTGGAGCTCCCTGGGGACTGTTAAGCTGGCTGTTGGGAGTGTCTCCCCGTCCTTGTTCCTATTTCAACCTAAACATTTAGACTTTTACATTTTTTATGTTGAATTTATACATCATGATTTTTTTGAAAAGTGGATTCTGCTGTTGCTGCAGGAAATGTACAGAGCGCTGTGTTTCCATCCACCCATGTACCAGGGAGGAAAGGAAGTCCTAGAGAGAGTAGGATCCTCCCAAAGTACACAGCTGGTTTAAGGCAGAAGAGGAACTTGAACCCAGCACTCTACCCTTAGTGTCCAGGAATAAACAATCTATTTCCTCCTAGGGTAACTGGAACAAGTCCCTGACTCTGAGCAAGTGGTCTGGTAGGAACTCATGGACTGTCTCTGCCAATGGCCAGCACCAGGCTGACCTGTGATCCCAATTCCATTGAATATCATATCTGATTAATGGCCCAGGCAGCTTCAAATGTTTATTATCTTAGCTACAGAAGGCCTGACAGGGAGAGAAAAACATCTCTCCATATATATTCATCAAAATGCTCTCCAGCCTTTCAGACTGGGACTGCCTGTGTTAGCCCAAGAGCTCTATCAGAACTTTTTGTAAACCTGACAGTCTTATGTCATTTGCATATGCCCACGTCGGCTCTATCACAATTTCTGGGCTGTCATGACATTCAGAGAGTGAGGCAAAAATAACATGCCACTTGGGTCATGGTCGAGCCTTTCTATCTTCATCGATGCTTATGATCCAAATTAGGTATGGGTTGGGTGAAGAGGAGAAGCATTTGGGGAGCACATGCAAGACATTAGGCAGTACCCTAGGCATTCTACATGCATATTGCATTTGATACACATGACGACCTGAAGAAGTAAGTATCTCTTAGAACAGGCTGGGCTCTGCTGTAGTAATGCATAAACCCAGAAAACTCAGTGGCCTAACATGATACAAGTTTATTGGTCATGCAAACCAGGCTGCATTGAAATATGGATGTAGTAGGGGTGCTCTTTCTCTTGGCTGTGGGTAGGTCTTTCTTAGTATATCTGAGATCAAACTCATCTTTCTACCTCCAGGATTGAATCTTTCCTCTTTATTGCTCTGGTACACAGAAGACATTCATAAGTTTTCTATTGATGAAACTTTTACTCTGTTTCCTGGGAAGTAATACAATGGAATAATGACACTAAAGATAATGCAGCCCCTCCCCACCTAGGCTTACGTCACAAAACATTCTGCACTGCAAATCAAATTAAAGAATATTATACCTGAATTCCTTCTAACATGTACAAGGGGATATTAGAAGTCTCATTTTACCCAACCACACATATAGGCAATCTGTGAAAAATGACACTACTGATTTCATTCATAACATATTGAGGGAGTGAGAAACAAACACTTTTGAAGCACAAATTATGAGGTTTACTAGGTTTGGTAAAACTTTTATTATTAGCTATAAACAATTAGGTTTAATGAAGCAATAAATCTGCTCATGAAAAGTATGAGTGATTATTAGAATTGTAGACAAAACATTCCTACTCACAGAAGGCCTAATAGAAGGAAAACAGTAATTACAATGCCAAAAATATTTGTAGGTGTTAAAATTGACACCAGGAAAATGAAACACTTTGCTTAATTTTTGATAGTGTTACATGTTGAGACGTGACATGTGTGTCATTTCGATTGACACAAAGCCTTGTTTTTTAGCTCAAACACATCTCATATTTTCACACTTGGATTTGCAATATGATTTCACAAATTTTGGCCTGGCTCCAGCTGATTGCAAAGTACCACAGTTCTAAGTTCTATTTCCCTTCTTCCTGTAAATAACAGGAGGAGTTACATTACTCAAGAATTTCGTTATGTTATTGTTTTTCTTTTATAAAAAATTTAAATTTTTCTCATTTACCATTTGTTAATTTATGTTTTCAATTTTTAATTTTCTTTGGCACAGAGCAGGTATATATATTTATGGGGTGCCTGAGGTGTTTTGATACAAGCATGCAATGTGACATAAGCACATCATGGAGAATGGGGTGTCCATCTCCTTAAGCATTTATCCTTTGATTTACAAAAAATCCAATTACACTCTTTATGTTAAAATATACAATTAAGTTATTATTGAGTTTAGTCACTGTACTATGGTATTAAATAGTAGGTCCTATTCATTTTTAAAATTTTTTTGGTATGCATTAGCTATTCTCCAGCTCCCCCGCAGCCTCCCACTACCCACCTCAGCCTCCGGAAACCATCCTTCTACTGTCTATGTCCATGAAATCTAATTGTTTTGATTTTCAGATCCCACAAATAAGTGACAACATGTGATGCTTGTCTTTCTGTGTCTAGCTTATTACATTTAACATAATCATATCCAGTTCTATACATGTTGTTGTGAATGGCTGAATCTCATTCTTTTTTTATGACTGGATAGTTCTCCATTGTGTATATGTACCACATTTCCTTTGTCTAATCATCTGTTGATGGATACTTATGTTGCTTCCAAATCTTAGCTATTGTAAACAGTGCTTCAACAAACATAGGCATGTAGATACTTCTTTGATACACTGATTTCCTTTCTTTTGGGTATATACCATGTTGTTTTCCTTTTAAATGCAAGTCTATTTATTACTATGATCTAAAATACTATTGCTTAAAAATATTGACTCTTTTTTCAAGAGGATCAGTGTGGTTGCAGACAGAAAGTGTAACTCAGAATCAACAGAGATCTGTTGATCCCTATTTTATACATGCCCATGTGATGTCTGAAACTAAGCAAACTGTAAAGTGGGAACCATTTTATATTTCATCTGACTTTTTTTGGACAATCAAAACATTGCCTAACAATGGTTTACAATTTCTATTTTAATACACTGCCTGTGATATATGCAAGTTTCTACAAACAAAAGGAACCCCACAAATTTCAGCAGGTTGACAGTCTGAAAGGGCCATCTCCTCAGAGTGCTGAAATCAGCACCATTTGAACAAAGCAGCCTGTCCTTTTAAGAAAAATCCCTCTATAGAAATGCTGTAATTTCCCTGTTACAAAGGAGCCTTTTTCTGAGCACGTAAAGTAGCAGTTTGTTCAGTGTGACCTCTGCTTTCATTCTATCAAGGTTGTATCTGATTACAATGTAAGACAGATGAAGGGGACGCTGTTCTAGGCAAAGAAGAAGAAAAGTTTTAGTCTTGGGTCACTTGCAAAAGTGGTTCAACACTTTCATTGGCAATGTTTTCAATATTTTCAGGCCTGGTTCTCCTATGTAAGCCTGAAAAGATCTGTCTGGGATATATTTTCAGGTGCTTTGATGTGCTTATTGAAAGTTGACCCATATGGGTGAACCCTGGGCTGTGTTTCTGCTTTACTTCTGAGAAACAAGACAGCAGGACAAGTGGGAGCCTCGGCAGGCATCCATGCCAGTCCTGGCTCCCACTTTCTCTAGGGCCAGCCTGAGCTGGTTCACGGCCTATTAAAAGTCATGGCAAAAATTGCAATGACTTTTGCACCAACATTAATAAATCCTATGGGAATTGCTGTGACTTCTGAAAAAGCACCACAGAGCAGGAAGCAATACACATGCTATTTGTGTATCACTGAAGACAGAAAATCATGATGGTGAGGAGCCCTACAGAGCTGGGTTTTAAAATCTGTTTCTACTACTAAGTAATATTCTGTGTTACTAGCAAATATTCTGCATTGTTAGTATTCCGGAAGGTCACTTCTGAGTGAACTTGTACAAGTTAATAGTCTCTCTGATCCTTAGTTCCATCCTCTCGGCACAGGCTAATCAAGAGTTAAATGAGATGATGTACATCATTCTCCGGGCGCAGAGCCCAGTACATAGTAAATGTTCAGGGAATGCCAGGTACGATTACTCTTCATAGTTACAGTGATTTTAGTAAGGAGATAAGGCCCTGGGAATTTCTACCTCACTGAGAACCGTGGGAGGGAATATAGCTTTGTGTAATTGAAACGGCATGGACATTGGAGCTAGACCTGCATCCTGTTCCCAGTTCAGGGGCTTTGGTTCCATCTTTTCCTGACACGGAGTTTCCCAAGTGTTGAAATGGACATAATAATTCCTACTCCCTAGTGCCTGATCTCCAGGATGATCCATAAATGTTTTATAAACGCAAGGATGAAATAACAAATATAAAGCATTTGCCGTGTAGTAGAAGATTTTCAAATGTCAGCGAGTACTTAGGGGTTGGATTATCTCCACCTCAGTGGGATACTGTGTTCTGCGAAGCTCTGCCTTGAAAACACATCCCAGTCCCACCCCTATGCCTTCATCCAAACCCTCAGCCCATGCTGGGAGCCGCAGACTCCTTTCTGGTATTTCTGTGGCCATTCTTAACATTGCCCTCCACTCCGCACCCAGCAGTCTAGAGGGATTGTTCCAAAAACACGAGCCAAATCATAATGCTGCCTTGCTTGATCCCTGTAATGGCTTCCTTTTGTTCTCAGAATGATGACTCATGGCTCCTGGCATGGCCTGGCCCCCGGCTGCTTGTCTAGCTTCATCTACTGAGGCTCATTCCAACCTGGCAACACCGTCCTTGCTGTTCCTCTGATATAGCAAAGACTTTGGCTGTTCCTTCTATCTGGACTTTTCTTTACCCACATCTTTCCTCCTTCCTCTTCTCTTCATTCAGTTTTCAGTTCGCACATCTTTTCTTAAAGAGGCTCCTTAGTCACCAAGTTTCCCCTCCTTGCCCGTTCACCATCAACAATTACCACCATATTGTCTCCATGACAGTTGTCATTCCTAGACATGCTCCTTCTTATTTACTTTTTTGAACATCTTTCTTGTAAATCTTCCCCCCATGAATTAAGCCTCCTTGAGATCAGGTGCTATGTGTGTGTCATTCACCCTGTATCATCCATGCCTGCTTCAGGACCTGGCATATAGTAGGTACTCAATCGATGTTGGATTAATGAATATTGATTGCTCTCCATGTGCCAGACACTGGTTAAGGCGTTTGAGATTTAGAGATGAATGGCTGCTTTGTTCTTAAAACAGATACATATTGTAAGAGATAAGCATTGGTTACTAAGGGGGAACACAGGAAAGACAAAGGCATCTAAATAAAGTGACGGTGATGGTGGAGGTGGCAGAGTCTTCCCTGGGCAACCAATAAGGCCTGAATCTTAAAGACTATGCACCAAATTATAAAGTCCATCCCCTAGATTGTTTTAGCAGGTAGAAGTTGATTGCATATGAAAGTACTTTGTAAACAAATACTTGCTATTAATATAATGGCTGCTAGTAATCTCTATATAAGGATGCGCATTTGCTCTTGCTCCTCTGAACCTCATAGTCTATTTCAGGATGATGTATTTCTTTTCCCTACCCCTGCAAAGAAAGCCCCAAACTCCAACCTCAAGCCTTTACATTCAGGAGGAGACCATGGGTGGCAAGTTTAAGACAGAAGAGAGGCTGGGTATGGATTCAGCCCTGGGAAATAGCTATTGCTCCTGCTGCTGCAAGAACGGCAATGCTGGCTGTCAGCCCTCCAGCACCTCACAATGTCGTCAGGGGAGACACTGGTGAGACGCTCTCACAGAGAAACACAAGAAGAATTGCTGTTAAAAATATTGTGACAAGCTATATGAAGCACTGAGGGATATTCCTGAGTTTCTCAAGAGTGAGGCAATTGCTCCCACAGACATAAAAGTGCCTCAGCAAGCAAGGACAGTCAATGTAATAAAAAAGGGGGAAATGTTGTCTAAGCTCATAAAGGAGGAGGGTGATTGTGTAGTTACAGTCCTTCATAAAATCTTTCAACACAGAAGAAGGAGAGAAATTTGGTCAGCAGACGATACCTCCATCATGCTCACTAACCTAGACAAGGTTGGTAAGCTGAAAAACAACAGGACCATGCCATTATTCTAGTGAATAAAGATGGGCTTTGAGGGAGTGAGCTCCCTGTCATTTTAGATTCAGCACAGGACATAGTCCAAGAGTAGAAAACTTAGTAGACTAAGATCAAGAAACCTGGGCTCAGGACCTATTTTTTTCTGAGTTTTTGCATGGCTTTAGATAGTTGCTCAATGTATTTATTAGTCAGGGTAATTAACCCTAGTTGCTGTAAGAAACGACTTCATAATTTTTACAGCCTAAAACAATAAATGTTTATTTCTCTCTCATATCACCATGTAATGTGGATCAGCAGAGGGCTTTGTTCCACATGGTCATTCAGGGATGCAGGTTAATGGGTACTGCCACATGCAGTGCATGATTCTCAAGGTCATCCTGGGTGTTAACTTCCAGCCTGCAGGTAGGAAAGAGAGAGATGGCATGGAAGACCACACGGCAGAGCTTAAAGATGTGGGGGCTAATAAAAAAATTATTAATTATTTCTTTCCTCTCATGTATAATGGTGCAACAGAGATAGAAATTACACAGTGAAGTCTTCCATTCATAAAAGGAGAGAGAAGAAGGCATATTACACTTGCTGGACCATAGCAAAGTGGGAATCCTGCAGGGCAGGGCAGACATTGTGAAGCTTTCTTGCCCTAGCAGAGGGTGGATTACCTAGACTTTATTCTGCTCTTTCCATAGAACTACCATGTTCATTTTCCTCAGTGGCCCTGACTTAACTCTCTGGGAGCTTTTCTCTTGTTTGTTATCTCCCAGGAGCACATTTGAAGTAGGTATTGAGATGAAGCTCTTCTTGGGGGCTGTATAATTTTTGGAGCTTGCTCTTTGCTTATGGACGGTTGGAGGTTCAATGGTTTGTTTTAACGGTCGTTAAATTGTCACATTGTCAAGGATGTTTTTGTGTCTAGACTTGTGGTTTCTTTGATAATACGATCCTGCCAAAATCTTAATCAACTTCTGAACTATTTGCTTCCAGTCAGTTCCATGTGCCAATCATCACACCAAAAGATCTTTCCTGGATGTGTTTTTCACCTACCTTATTTCTTTGCTTCTTCCTTCCCATACTCTTCTCTCAACTTCATAGTACACTGAGACTATCAGAGTTACGTGAACAGGCCACATTCTTAATCTGATCTTTGTTGCAAAGTTTGGTTTGTTTTCTTGTTTATCTATTTAGATCAAAGATTGTCTCAATCTTATTATCTGCCATTTGATTCCTATTTAGAATCAGTCAGATTTTCTGATCCTTCAAGGTCCCATATTTCTGGATTCTATCTCTTTTATTTTTGCTTATAAGCCAGCTTATGGTCCCCAGAGCACATTTTGTTTTTGTAATGGTTTGTCAGGCAGCCAATATTAGCCAAGCACTCCCAACATTTGATTTTCCACTGGAGATGGGGCTATTACCACCTTCAAATCTAACTCACATCAGATGTCCAGTTTCTTGGATCCATTTCTGTATCAAATGCTGAAACTGGATGTGTTCCAGGAAAAGATAAATCCCTCCAGGTATTCTGAGCATGAGGGGATTTAATACAGGCAATTCAAATTTTTCTCTGTCATTGGAAATTCTAAAGAAGAAAGGCCAGGATCCACTGCACTCTCATCCAAACACTCAGCGAGGAGAGAAAGACATAAAAAATTCTGATGTACATTATGTAAGGGGAAATTGTGGAATAGACTGAGTGTGTATAGCTGGGCAACCTGGTACAGTCTAGGGGAGGAGGAACCTATCCTGTTTCCTTTGCTTAGCCTTCTGATATCATTTCCCTGATATCAGGGTACCATGACCATTGTCTTTTGTAAGCTACACTGATTAGATGCTGGGTGATAAAACTTATACATAACAACAGAGTTCTGATAGAAGTGTAGTATCTACATTTAAAACTAATAAGTATAATAGTTCGCCATTACTTCTGAGATAGAATGTCTTTATATCATGACACATGAAGGTATTCATGATCTGTCCTCTCACTTCTTAAGTCTTTCTCCTTGTTGGGCACCTGTCCCATATTTTATTGCTGTCATACAAAATAAATTTGCATTTTATAATAATGGCACATTCTCTCAATTCTCCTTGCCAGTGTGTGCCCATAACCTAGAATGCCCTCAACTTGAGAGCTCTTCTAATCTGAAGAAAAATGTTAACAATATTTAGAACTAAATAAAAATGAAAATACAACTTATCAGAAACCTGTGCAGTAAAAGCAGTGCTGGGAGAAAAATGTATAGCATTATATGCATATTTTAGAAAATAAGAGAGATTTAAGATTAAAAAAAATCTGTATCCACCACAAGAAACTAGAGAAAGAAGAGCAATTTAAGCTTAAAACAGAAGGAAATAAATAATAAAAATTAGAGCAAAAATCAATAAAATTGAAAGCAGGAAAAAAATAGAAAAAAAGCTGGTTATTTGAAAATATCAATAAAATTGATAAAACTCTATCCAGGTTAACCAAGTTTTTAAAAAAGAGAGAAGACATAAATCATCAACATCAGAAAGAAAGAAAAGTCATCATTGCTAATCTGATGTTGAAGGATAAAAAATATTAGGAATCATTTTTTGATGATTTTAGGTGAAATAGACCAGTTGCTTGAAAGGACATAAACTACTAAAGGAGAAATAAATAGTTTGACTAGTCCTATATTTATCTATTAGATAATTTGAGTCAATAATTAATACACTTTCAAAAAAGAAAGCACCAGGGTCGGATGATTTCACCGGTGACTTCTATAAGTGTTTAAGCAAAAAAAATGATACCAATTATCCACGATATTTTTCAGAAAATAGAACCAGAAAGAAACTTTCTAACTCATCCTATAAGGTTGGTATTGCCCTAATACCAAAACTACAGTAAGAAATTACAACAAAAGATAAGTATAGACTAACAACTCTCATAAACATAGATGCCAAAATTCTCAACAAAATATTAGCAAATAAAATGCAACAATGGATACACCATGACCAAGTGAGATTTATTCCAGATATGCAAAGCTGGTTCTACATTTGAAAATAGTCAATATAACCACTATATAAACAGGCTAAAGAAAAAAACTATGATCATATCAACTGATGCAGAAAAGCTTTTGACAATACACGTTCATAGTAATAATCTCAACAAACTGGAAATAAAGGGGAAGTTTTTCAACTTAATAAGAAACAAATACAAAACACCTACAACTAACATCATACTTAATGAAATAAAACAATGCTTTCTCCTAAGATCAGGAACCAGGCAAATATGTCCTCTCTCATCACTTCTACTCAACATCACACCAAAAAAAAATCCTAGCTAGTAAAATAAGGCAAAGAAAAATTAACAAAGAAAAAAAGAAAAGAAATAAAAAATATATAGCAGATTGGGAAGAAATAAAAGTGTTTTCATTCACAGACAACATATTTGTGTATGTAAAAAATATTAAAAGATAGCCAAAATTTCCAAGAAATAATAAGCGATTATAGCAAAGTTGTTGGAAAACAGATTAACATAAGAAGTTAATTGCTTTTTTATATACCAACTGTGAACATTTAAACTTTGAAATTTAAAAATTAATATGACTTGTAGTAGCATCCCCAAAATAAAATACTTAGGCATAAAACTAACAAAGTATGTCCCAGACCTCTGTGTGGAAAATGACGAAACATTCATGAAAGAAATCTTAAAAGTCTAAATAAATGGAGAGATATTTTGTGATCCCAGATTGGAATATTCAATATTGTTAAGTTGTCAGTTCTTCCCAACTTGGTCTATAGATTCAAATCTAATCAAATCCCAACAAGGTATTTTGTAAACACCAACAAAACAATTCTAAAGTATGTATGGAAAGCCAATGACCAAGTATAGTCAACACAATAACAAAGATGAAAAAAATGTTAGAGTACTAATAAAATCTAATTTCAAGACATACTATAGTGTAACAGTAATTAAACAACATGGTAATGGTGAAAGAATAGACACATCAATCAACAAAGAGGTACAGAGTCCAGAAATGTGCCCAAACAAATATAGTCAACTGATCTTCAACAGAGGAGTAGAGGCAATTCAATGAAGAGAAGACAGTCTTTCCAAAAAATGGTGCTGGAAAAATTGAGTATTCATATCAAGTAAATAAAAAATAAATAAGCCTAGACATATGTTACACCTTTCAGTAAAATAAACTCAAAATGGAGAATAGAATGAAGTATAAATGCAAAACTGTAAAATTTCTAGAAGAAAACATTGGAGAAAATCTACGTTCCTTTGGGTTTGTTGATGAGTTCTTAGATACAATACAAAAAAAATTATATGTTAACATAAATTAGTAAGTTGGACTTTATTAAAATTAAATAATTCTGTTCTGGGTTAGATATTGTTAAGAGATTCCAAAGCCAAGTCACAGAATGGGAGAAAATAGTTACAAAACACTATCTAAGAAATGATTTATATTCAAAACATACAAAAAAAACTCTATAAATCACCATTATAACAACAACTCAATTTCAAAAAATAAGCAATCAATTCAACAACAACCAACCAACCCAGTTAAAACGTGGGTAAGGAACTTAGACATTGCTTCAAAGAAAGTATGCAATCACTAATCACTAGAATAATTCAAAAACCACAATGAGATACTACCTCACATCCATTAGGATGATTGCTATCCATAAAACCAGAAAATAACAAGTGTTGACAAAGATGTAAAGAAATTAAAAACCTTGTATACTATTGGTGAGAATATAAAATGGTACAGCCACTGTGGAAATCAGTATAATACTTCCTCAAAAATACTAAATATGGAATTACCACATCATCCAGCAATTCCACTTCTAGGTGTATACTCAGAATAATTAAAAGCAAGCACTCAAAGAGGTATTTGTATGCCCATGTTCGTAGTAGCATTATTTGCAACAGCCAATATGTGGAAGCACCCAAAGTTTCATGAACAATGAGTGAATAAACACAATGTGCTCTATACATATAATGAAATATCATTAAGCCTTACAAAGGAAGAAAATTCTGACATGTGCTACAACATGAACTTTGAAGACCATATGCCAAGTGAAATAAGCCAGACACAAAATGTCAGATTATTTTATTATTCCACTTATATGAAGTTCCTAGAATAATCAGATTCATAGAGAAAGTTGGATCATGGTTACTAGAAGCTATGGTGAAGAGGGCATGGGGAGTTTTTGTAAAATGAGTATAGAGTTTTAGTTTTAGAAGATGAAAATGTGCTAGAATGGATGTTGGTGATGGTTGCACAGTTTTATGAATGTACTTAATGCCAGTGAACTGTACACTTAAAAATTATTAAAACTGTAATTTTATGTTACATATATTTTGCCACAATAAAAAGTAAACAAAAGATCTAAACATACATCTCACCGTAAAAGATATACAAATGATAATGAAGCATATGAAAATATGCTTAACCTCATTGGCCATTGGAGAATTACCCATTCAAAATGCTGGTAATACCAATTGCTGCAAAGGTGTGGAGCAACAAGAAGGCTCATTCATTGCCGGTGAGAATACAAAATGATACAGCCACTGTGGCAGTTTCTTACAAAGTGAAGATCAGTCTTAACATTTGATCTAGCAATTGTGCTCCTAGGTAAATAACTCAATTGATCTGGAAACGTAAGTCCACATTAAAAAACCTGCACATGAAAGTTTATATCAGCTTTATTCATGATTGACAAAAGCTAGAAAAAACCCACTTGTTCTTCAACAAAATGACATTTCTTGATGAATAAGCAAACTACGATACATCCATACAATGGAATATTATTTAGTAATCAAAAGAAATAGACCATCAAGGCATGAAAGACATGGAGGAAGCTTACATGTATATTGTGAGTGAAGCCAGTGTGAAAGACTGTATACTCTATGATTCCAATTACACGACATTCTGGGAAAGGAAAATCTACAGAGAAGGCTAAAGAATCAGCGATTGCCTGGGGTTTTGGAGGGCAGGAAAGGGAGGATTGTATAGGTAAAGCAGAGAGTTTTTTTTTAAGGTGGTGGAACTATTCTGGATGATATTGTACTGATGAATATATGACACTATGCGTTTGTCAAAATGCATTGAACTTTACACACAAAAAGTAAACATTAATATCTGCAAGTAATAGGAGGTCAGTAGATGACAGGATGGAATGAAGAATGTGATGAAACACTCTAACTGTATTACAAATATATGAGGCAACCTCACTGAAGGAGGCAGGGAAAAACGTTACTGACCTAATATGCTTTAAAAACAAGTGGAATCTGTTAAGACCAAAGGCAATAAAACTACACATAAACATCATATTCTAGTTGATACAGTTGCTCCCTATGGGGTTAGAGGTCAAAAATTCTGATACCACCATCATGAATACTGGAATGTAACAATTAAGTAAAGGGCTGGTGAGCAGTGGGAGTCAAGTTTCTCACTGTTGAAGTGGGAGGTTACAGATTAATAGAGCGGGAGGCTAGAATGATGCAGTGATGAATTAGAGTTGGAGACATCCATATGAACTCATGTGTAGTTTAATGCAGATACAGGTGGTTATATTAGAAATATTTATGGATATGTGTATACAGATTGGCCAGTATAAATAATAGATATGTGTACACACACATATATACACATATATTATATATACATATATGTAAATACATGTATATAAACACATATTCCTTCTTTTGTCTGTTGAGAAGACCTAGAAGCAATAACACTCTGGCAGCAACAGCATACCTAGTGCCCGGATCTTGGCTACTAATTCCATTCTCCAATAAAAGGAATCAGAGCTCCTTGGAGAAACAGCTGATTCACGACTGGGCAGTGAATATACAAAATAAACCTTGTCATGACAAAAAGCAATAAAATGTTAAAGAAGAGCTTATAATGATGAAGATCTATCAAAGGGACACAGGAACCCACTGAAAGAGCTCCCAGTGACCAAAGCTGGAAGAATTTAAGCAAAGGAAGGAGGGGAAGAAGGGAGGGAGGCAAGGAGAAAAGAAGGGAGGAAAAAAATACTGGATTATAACCCAAAGTATAGAGTAAATATCCACAAGTCCACACTGATATATATATATATATATATATATCAGTATATATGTATATGTATATATATATAAATGAGGGAGAATAGAAAAACCTGCAGTGCAGAAGAATTCTAAATAATTGATATTGATATTCTGCCCTCAAAGAAGTGGAGCGTAACACCCCACCTCTAAAGTGTGGACCATACGTAGTGACTTTCTTCCAAAGAGTATAATAAGGAAGTGTGGAAAGAGTGACCGCAGTGGAAAAAGCTGGCAAATACTACCTTAGCAAGGTGATCAAGGTCAATATTAGCAGCGATAAGTCATGTTGATAGTATATACCCCTGACATATGATGAAAATGGCACTTTACCTCTGTAGCCTTCTTCCTCAAAACCCATAATCCCAGCCTAATCATGAGGAAAATATTAGACAAATCTCATTCGAAGGACAAAATACCTGACCAGTACTCTTCAAAACTGTCATGGTCATTACAAACAGGGGAAGTCTAAGACGCTGTCCTTGCCAAGGAGAGCATAAACAGACATGACAAATAGAATGTGGCTGGGGTAGGATGTGGATGGGATCTTGGAAGATAAAAAGGTCATTAAGTGAAAACTAAGGAAATCAAGTGAAATATGGACTTCAGTTAATAATAATGTATTATTGCAAAATATTTTCTTCAATAAATGCTTGCATGCAGGGCTATCATACAGAAAAGACTAGCGCTCTGCTTAGAGTAAGTGGCCCTTGGAAACCTGGTGGATTCCATTGTGACTCTTTTTTTTTTTGAGACGGAGTTTCGCTCTTGTTACCCAAGGCTGGAGTGCAATGGCACGATCTCGGCTCACCGCAACCTCCACCTCCTGGGTTCAGGCAATTCTCCTGCCTCAGCCTCCTGAGTAGCTGGGACTACAGGCACGCGCCACCATGCCCAGCTAATTTTTTGTACTTTTAGTAGAGACGGGGTTTCACCATGTTGACCAGGATGGTCTTGATCTCTTGACCTTGTGATCCAACCGCCTCGGGCCTCCCAAAGTGCTGGGATTACAGGCTTGAGCCACCGCGCCCGGCCCTCCCTTGTGACTCTTGAAGCTCAACTTGAAGTTTCTGGACTAGATGGTTTCTATATTCCCTTGGAGCACAGCAGATTATAGAACTGACATGCTAGAAGATATTCCAACCCACCAGTTTACCTCTTAAAAAGAATTTCTGGGCCAGGTAGCACTCTGGAAGGCTGAAGGAGGGTGGATTGCCTAAGCTCAGGAGTTCAAGACCAGCCCGGGAAATGCAGTGAAGCCCTATCTCTATTAAAATACAAAAGAAATTAGCTGGGCATGGTGGTGTGTGCCTGTCGTTTCAGCTACTATGCAGGCTGAGGCAGAAGAATTGCTTGAACCTGCGAGGCAGAGGTTGCAGTGAGCCAAGATGGTACCAATGCACTGCAGCCTGGGTGACAGAGCAAGAGTAGAACAGTTCTAATGAATGACATCCCCAACACTGGAGTTGTACAGTGCACAACCTGTACAAACATACACAGCATCCCTAAATGGGACGTGCATCAGTGTAAGGTTCTCACTTTGCTATCTTGCAGGGAATATCCTTTATCTTGTATTGAATTATTTCTCCTTTATGGGGGATTTGGAGGAAATGCTGACATATTCTTTCTTTGTGATATTATATGGTAGAGTTTTTCTTACTATTTGTTTTTTGTGTTCTCACTTTACAGAACACAAAATTGGCAACCTTATGAATATTCTTTGAAATTTTACTGATCCATCAGATTCCAAAGTCTGGGAACCCCTGACCTAGTGCAGCCTCGTATGGGTGGTATGTAGGACTCCTTGTTCCTTATGGCATCTCCAGGGGAGAGTGCTCAGGCTGCAGCAGCCATGCCACTGTCAGCTCATGTCAGTGGCATGGATGGTGAATTCTCCTCTTTAAATTGGCCCCAAACTAGCCTGGTTCTTCAGAAACAATTGGTGAGGAGGAGGGATATATTTATCGTAAAAAGGCCTTTGACCTGAGAGGTGGAGAGTCTTGATTAGGATTCCAGGTTTGCCCCGAAGCACCAACTTAATTGGTCTTCCATTTACAAATCAGTAAAACATGAAAAATAAGACCAGCTTCTATGGACTTGCATGGGTATGGTGACATTCATATAAACTAATACATGTAAGTGCTCATTGAATGTAAAACATCCTAGGTATGTAAGTTAGGGCCGAATTGTCAAAAAAAGCAATAATAATAATGTGGTCATTACCACTGGTGTTCCTCCTGTGGGTTCTAGGGTCTCCCACTGCCAGAGGTCCCTGGAGAGCATCTCTCTACTGGCTGTGATCCCACTAGGGTCCTCTGAGGTCGTATCTGCCTCTGAGACCCACTTAGTGCCCTTGTCTTTTCTTCTGCAAAGTCAAATGTTAATATGCTGAGCTCCTTTGTGCTTCTTGTTAATAGAAGTCCTTGTCTTTCAGCAGTGGCCTTGCCTGCTGTCATCAGGAAGGGACATGTAGGGACATTTTGCATTACTCCAAGTGACAAGCTGGAAGCATATCCCCCCTCACTAGCCTTGAGTTCACTTTCTGGCAAGAATAAGTGAAAACATGAGCTTAAAGACTTACCCCCCATAGCTCCATCCTTCAATTGCATGGTCCTGTAACAATAAGTATGTTCCACAAATAAATGACCCAATAAATGATGATGAGGATGATGATAAAGAACACACACCAGGTCCAAAGCACTGCCATAAGACAGTGTATTAACTTATATGTATAAAGTCATCCAATTATTACATCAGTCCTGTGAGGCAGGCACATCATTATTCTCATTTTACAGATGAGGAAATGAGACATGATGAGATCCAAATTCATACAGCTAAGAAAGTTTAGAACTGAGATTTGAACACAAGCAATCTCTGGATTGAAAACCTGGGCACTTGGCCATTAGACTACATTATGTTGCCTTAAAAAGAAAGGAAGGGATTTGAAATGGACCAACTGCATGTTGGTTTCTGTCTGCCTTCCACCAGTTTCTTCTCTCAATCCTTCTGGTATTGCCTCCCCAAACATCTCACAGGACGCTGACATGCTTACTCCTTGACACTCTTGGTGTTCGTGATGGCAGAGGCAGCCCGTCTGGGGTGGCCTTTGTGAAGACTCCAGTTGCAGCAGGGAAGGCATGGCCAGGGCTTCACACTCCATGGAGCTGGTGGAAGCTGGGAACAGGTGAGAACCACACTCTCTTCCAAGTTGAAGGGTCAAGAGCCCCACCCTCCCAGGTGCAGCTGCAGGCCCCCAGCTGCAGCTGCAGACCCAGGCATCCCTATGCTCCCAGGGCCCAGGAACCCCATCTCCCCCAACAAGTTTGTAAGTGCCTGCTCTCGCTGCCTGGCCTCTTTCTGCTCTGGTGTCTGTTCTAATTTTGGAGCAAAGTTGAGGCTGATCCCGGGCACTGTCACAACCTGGCTGGATGTACGGGCACTCAGGGCAGTGCTGACATGCCAGCCCCCTGCTGCCTCGGCCCTCTGCAGACTTTGGCGCCAACGAGCATGGGAGGGAGGCTGAGCAGGGCTGAGGGCAGCTTGGTGCAGGCCTGCAGGTGCCCCTCTGCACCAACAGCCTGTGCTGTGGGCAGCAGGTTGATGGTAGCAGGAAGCAGACAAGGTTCTGGGCAGAAAGAATTGGGTCCTCAGTGAAAACCCACTTTCAAGCCAGGGACAACCTAAAGCCTGGGGGCTAGGCTATCAGTTCTGTGGTCTGGAGTGTTATTTTCCAGCCTGTCCATGGCTGCCCATGGACCAATCAGCATGCACTTCCTCTCTTCCGAAGCCCACAAAAATCTTGGACTCAGACTCAGACAGATGACAGGATGATCTGTAGAGGAGCTACCCATGGTGGGTCTTCTCTCTCCTGAGAGCTGTACACTCTTCAGGATGACCTGCTAGCAAATAGGAGCTACCCACTCCAGTCTTCTCTCTGTTAAGGGTTGCAGACTTCACAGGATGACCTGCCTATGGAAAGGAGCTACCCACTTCAGATCTCCTGAGAGGTGTTCTGTCACTCAATAGAGCACCTCTGCACCTTGCTCACCCTCCAACTGTCCATGTACCTCATTCTTCCTGGATGTGGGACAAGAACTCAGGACCTGCCAAATGGCAGGACTGAAAGAGCTATAATACAAATAGGACTGAAACATGCTGCCTGCTCACCACGTTGCCAGCAACAAGAAGGAGAAAATAGCTGTGACCTTTTTGGGAACCCAGACCCAGGGTCTCCCTGAGCTAGGGCACCCTCTTTGGGGCTCTGCAATTCCTGCTGTCCCCAAGCTTTTGGTTGCCACTGCATTCCCTGGAGTCTGAAGTGGAAGCCACATGTGGTATGCCTGGTCCAGCTGCAGCCTAGCATGGAGCCAGTGCCTGTGCTGGTGTCTGGAGCTGCCTGCCCCACTGCAGAAGCCAGTGTACCTGGCTGTGCACAGTAGTTGGACCCTGAACTCCCTTGCTCATGCACCCCTTGTTGCTCTGTGTCCTTGGCATGTGTGGGATCTGGGCTGGTAGCACAAGCCGAGCACAGCCTGCCAGGTTCGAGCCCTGCAGGCCTGAGCAAAACTTGGGCAAAGGCACCACTGGCCACAGAGTCTTCCAGCTGGAAACGTAACACCCTAGAGATCCTGTGACATTTTCATGTGGTTTTTCTTTTGTCTGGAAAACACATGTGTAATTCACCTGGCTAAGTTCTAACCATCCTCATGACTCAGCTCAAAGGTCCCTTCCTCCAGGCAGTCTTCCCTGAACATTCTCCCTCTCTGGGTTCCCACAGCCTGCTGAGCTGTGGGTCTCATAGTCCTCATCACACCTACCTGTCTTTGTTTGCTTACATGCCTACTTTATTCATGGCTAGACTCTGGCACTACCTTCCATGTATTCAAATCCTGGCTGTACTTCTTGATAGCTGTGTGACCTTGAGGAGTTTACCTAAACCTCTTCACCTTGGTTGCTTTATCTGTAAAATGGGCTGATAATGTATCAAGTGAATTTATTTCTGGAAAGCACTTACGGAAATGTATGGCACATAGGAAGGGTTTTACATTTATTTACCACTAGACCTCAAACACCTTTCAAGCTGAGACCACATGTTATTTATGAACAGAGCTGGCATAGGGTCTGGCACGTAGTAGGTGTTCAACACACACTGGCAGACTAAATGAAGACATGTGGGCAAACAGCTCTTGGGAGAAGGCACAAGGTCTCAAAGGCAAACCCAGGAGACCAAGAAAATCTCCTTGCTGAGGATAGGAGAGGAGCTGCAGAGTAAAAGAGGTCCTGGTGAAATCCAAGGCAAGTAGAGTTGGAGTGGGGAGAGTAGAGGGCAGCACTAGGAAAGAAAGCAATAGCCATAGTACAAATTCTTATAAGCATAATCATGGAGGCAGACAGGAATGAACATGGCTGCGAAGACCAACATGAGGCACTGGTATATTTCCTATAGGAGGACAGTTGGGGGCTTCTCATGTGTGTGTTTTCACAAAACCTGTAGCCATTAACTTCTATGTGTGTGTCTTCTGTGTCTATATTGGAGCACTTTTCCAGGAAGTATACTAATGAGTGGATGGCCAGGAATTGAGTATGCATACGCTTTATTAGAGATTGATAATGGCTCTCTAGGTTGTCCCAATTTACAATCCTAAGCTGGCCAGTTTTTAGGATATCTTTGAATGTTCATGTTCTGTGAATTTATGATCCCCCCCATCCCTACCCCTACCCCCACCATAGCTGTCTTACATTCTCCTGAAAGGAAGGCAAGCATCCAGGGCCCTTGGGAGGATGCAACCATATATTCAGAGTAACTTCTATTTAACAGAGCCCAGAGAAGAACACAGTTTGGGAAGAAAAGTCACCACAGAGGGCTTTGTTTCCATCTCTGCCAGGCCACCATAGGCAACCACAGTGTGCTCTGGGCATCCATGGTAGCAAGTTTCTCTAACAGTCACTGGTGTTTTCCCTTGGACAAAGATACAGGAAGGGTAGAAACTCTGGAAATGTAAGGACCAGAAGCTCTTTAAAAAGTAGAATTCAAGATTAGGAACCCCATGTTATCAGTGGGGGGTTCCATTCACTAAGCCTAGTTTTCCCAGAGATGAGTTGGCTTTAGGACAAGCTCAGGTTTCTGCTCAGGCTACCTCACACATTGCTACAGATCATGGCCTGAATCATTATCTAAGAAATTGATAATCTGATCCTAAAATTCACAAAGAAATGCAATGTTCCCAGAATAGCCAAAACAATCTTGAAAAGAAACAAAGTTGAAGGACTTACACTTTCTGACTTTAAAACTTATACCATGAATCTACAGAAGTTAAGACTGTGTGGTCCTTCCTAGCCTGAGTATAGACACATATCAATGGACTAGAACTGAGAGTATGTCAATATGCCTACATATCTATGATCAATTAATATTTGGCAAGAATGCCAAGAAAATTCAGTAGGGGAAATAATAGTCTTTTCAAAAAACAAATGATTCAGGGATAACTAAATATCTATAAGCAAAATAATAAATTTGAACTTCTACCTCACATCATATATAAAAATTAACTCAAAATGGATCATAGACTAAGTATGAATCACAGATCAAAATGTAGTACTAAAACTATAAAGCTTTTAGATGAAGACATAGGTGCAAATCTTTGTGATCTTGGATTCGGCAATGGTTTTTAGATATGGTACCAAAAGCATAGTGAAAAAAGAAAAAAATTAGTAAATTAGATTTCATAAAAGCTAAAAACTTTTGTTTAAAGGACAATGTCAAGAAGGTTAAAAAATAACCCATAGGGAGGAATAAGATATTTGCAAATCACATATTTGGTAAAGGACTAATATCCAAAATACATAAAGTATTCTTACAACTCAGCAACTGAAAGACAAATAAACCAGTTATAAAATGGGCAAAGGATTTAAGCAGACATGTTTTTTCAAAGAAAATATACAAATGATCAATAAGCATGTGGAAAGATGTTTGACATCAGGAGCCCCTAGGGAAATATAAATCAAAACCACAGCGATAGCACTCCACACCCACTAGGATGGCTAAATGGGCAGATAACAAGTACTGGTGAGGATGTAAGGAAATTGGAATTCCCTAATTGCTAGTGGGAATGTAAAATGGTGCACCCACTTTGGAAAACAGTTTGGTAGTTCTTCAAATTGTTAAATATACAGTTACCATATAACCTAACAATTATATTTCTAGGTGTATACACAAAAGAACTTAGAGCAGGTCTTCTAATAAAAACGTGTGCATAAATGTTCACAAGAATATTCATAATAGCCAAAATGTTGAAACAACCCAACTGACAAACAAGTGTGGTATATCCCTACAAAGGAATATTTTCCAGCCGTAAAAAGGAAAAAAATACTGGGGACATGATACAATGTGAATGATCCACAAGCTTATATATATATACTGCTAATTGAAAGAATCTAGACACAAAGGCCACATAGTACATACTGTAATTCAATTTATATAAAACGTCCAGAATAAGCAAATCTAAAGAGACAGGAAAGAGACTAGTGGCTGTCAGAGGATGGGGTTGGGGGGTAGAAATCAAGACTGACCGCTAATAGTACCAGGTTTCTTTTGGGGTGATATAAATGTTCCAGATTTGAATAATGGTGAGGATTGTGCAACTCTTTGAATACATAGTATGTGAATTGTACCTTAATAATAATGATAATGAAAGCTATTGTTAGGCAAATCTCCCTGAATCATTGATTTGATTAACTTCTAATGAATGAAAATGATTTTAGGACCAACATGGTTTCCCAATAATTTTATTCTACTAAATAGGATGTTGAAATAAAAGAATAACTTACTGTTACTACCATCATTTTTTAAAGGAAAAGTATTTTCACGTGAGAAAATAGAAAGGACATTCTCTAAAAGTTATTTAGATTGACTAAACTTAGCTTTATGAAAAATGTTGACATTCATTGATTCATTCCCAAGATGCTGATATTTAGTATATGTAAATGCTTTACACTTAATATTCAGCAAGCACAATACCTGGCTTTGGGCAGGGCTGAGAGTCTGCTGGAACCCACTGGTATAGTGTGCTCACCACGAGGGTGATGTCCCCTCATCGGGACCTGTCATGCCCTGCCAGCTGAGATAGACTGTGAAAAATCACACTTCACACTGTACATTCAGAAATGAAAACAAACATGGTTGTTTCTTTATGAAAAATAGACTACTAGAGAGACAGCTGTTAAATAAGTAAGCACATACATAAGTATGTAATTAAAGGCTTTGACAAGTCCTCAGAGGACAAGAATTGGAATTTGATATACTATATGGTGGAGGCAACAGGAAAGGGCTCGTCGGCACTTGTTTTTTCTTCATTTCACCTTGGACTGTGAAAATATCACAAATCTGCACTGGTCTGGATCTGGGAAACACTGGAATAGGTCAAAGGGATCCAGGAAAAATGTGCTGGATGAGGACCAAAGCTGATTGCAGTAAAACGCAGAGACATCTCTTTGTCCTGTGCTACCTGTCTGGGGAAATCTTTCAAAGTGAGAAGCCAATCTGGTGGGAACAGTTGGACAAGAAGGTGCGATCTGGGAGCTTGTTACATTTCTTGTCACTCTCCCAGGGATGCCAAGAGCCCTTGCCTAACAGCCACCCCTGCTCTCCAGTCAGCCCATCTTCTCGGGAGGTGATGTGTTCCTCCAACTGACACTGGGAGAAAGAAGGAGAGAGGGGAAAATTAACGGAGTGCCTTCAGTGTCAGGAACCCTGCCTGTGCTTTAGATTTGCTGTCTGCCCGTCTTGACAACATTCACCTGAGCTCCCCTTCGATGGTGTTGGAGGGAGAGTAGGCTGGGCCTGGGCTAGAGTTGAAAAAGGAATTTGGTTTCTTGGAGCTGAGGCCTTGGGCTAAGGTTTCTTTCTGAGTCGAGAGGAAAGCTAAGAGCTGCAACAGTGACCCAAGGCCAAGTCTGCAGGGAAGGCTGAAATCTCAATGTTTGTTAAGCATAGAGGGACACCGGTTTCTTTTAGGCAGGACTGTCACAAGTTGAATTAAGAGGTAGAAGAAGGAGCCGGGTGCGGTGGCTCAAGCCTGTAATCCCAGCACTTTGGGAGGCCGAGGCGGGTGGATCACGAGGTCAAGAGATCGAGACCATCCTGGTCAACATGGCGAAACCCTGTCTCTACTAAAACTACAAAAAATTAGCTGGGCATGGTGGCGCGTGCCTGTAATCCCAGCTACTCAGGAGGTTGAGGCAGGAGAATTGCCTGAACCCAGGAGACGGAGGTTGCGGTGAGCCGAGATCGCGCCATTGCACTCCAGCCTGGGTAGCAAGAGTGAAACTCCGTCTCAAAAAAAAAAAAAAAAAAAAAAGAGGTAGAAGAAGATAGGCCTTGTCTCTGGTCTTGAGAGAATTAATTTAATCCTCCCTCCAGTAATTATTGTAGGTCTGATGAATTCAGTAAAATAACTGATGGATACTGCAAAAAAAAATACAAGTTGGTAATTTGTCCAAATTGACAAATTAACAAGACATTTGTTAGGCCAGGGGGTTGGCAAACCATGGCCCTTGGACCAGATCCAACCCACAGCCTGTTTTGTAAACATTTTTGAAGCACTGACACACCCATTCATCTGTGTATCCTTTATGGCTGCTTTCATATTACAAGGGAAGAGTTGAACGGTTGTGACAGAGACCATATGGCTATCAAAGTCTAAAATATTTACTATTTGGCTTCTCACAATACAGGTTTGCCAACTCCTGCTCCAGGTCTTTGACACACCGAATTTTCTCTACCTAGGTAGGTTGTGTTCATTCATTGCATGAATTCATGCAGCACATGCCAGTTGTAAGCTTAGTATGAAATGTACCGGAGGCTGGGAAGGGAAAGCTAGAAGATCCAGCTCCTGCCATCAGAGAGCTCTGTGTTCAATGAGGAGACGCAGATGGTTGCTATGTAGGTGGTAGTTACTATGGAAATAAGAAACAGAATGGGCTGCTAGCCCAGGTGGGATGGGGGCTGGAGGTTGGGTGGGGGTCAGCCAATTCCCAGCAGCCTTGGGGCCCTTTTTGATGTCCAGGGATGAAACACTGGGGAAAGTGTGGGGCTGCCTTCAGGAGAAGGTCAGGCCAGATGTGAGACACCCCTCTGATAGTTGTGGGTGGTGAGCTTGATTATGACAGGAAGAACTTAGGAGTGCATCCTCAGCAGAGCTGGCTCAGCTTACATGGGGCCTCTACACCAGTGAAGGGTTTCAGAAAGCTTCTTGCTGCTGAGAGGTACACCAGGCCTTACTGTATCTTTCTGAGGTTCTGGATGTTTGTGGTGATGACTTGGGAGTCACGGCTCTTGCCTGCCTCTGAGATCCTGGAGGGGCCTGGGAGGTCACACTGACTCCCAGAGAGGGCCAACTTCCCCTCTGCTGTCCTCTTGCCCTCTGTCGGGACTTACACATCTCCTCAACCCTTTTCTGCACTGTCATTTCTCACCCAGGTGGTTCACTTCAACAAATTCTATTACCCGATGTTTTCCAAACTTCCTTGTAGACAAGAATCACTTGGGGCTCTTGCAATAACTAACAGACTAGTAATAAGTGACAGACTGCTGGGACCCCAGCTGAGACCTCTGGGTAATCTGTCCGTTTAACAAAGCTCCCAGGTGACTTTTATCAGGGAGTGTGGCGCACACTAGGTTCCTAACCGTGTTTGGGACTGTGTGTGCTTTAAACTGCACCACAGCTGGCCTGACCCCAGCTTTACTACCTTCTTACTCTTCAACCTCTTATGAATTAGGGGACCAAGTTAAGCATTAGGTTTTCTCCTATAGAATGAGGATAAGTACAACGCCTTTCCCTTAGGCGCCTTTTAAACATAAAATGGGGTGTTTATGGAGCACCTAGCAAAATGTGAGGCATGGACTAAGCCTTTGGTAAATGTTAGTGTTTAGACACTTGCTAAGGAATAACTGGAGAAGAACTCTGCTAAGTGCTGGGTAGTGAGAAGTAAATAAGATGAATGTTTTCCTCTCTGCTGCCCTTTGATCTTTCCAAACCTCTCATTCGACTTTTCCCTGTTTAAAAACCTCCTGTGATTCTGACCTAGCTCAACACCAGCAGTCTCATTTCCTTCCTGGCTTCTTGTAAATTGTCTTAACATTTTCCTACTTGGATGCATTCTTTTCTTGCCTCCTGAGCTTCCTGCAGATGTTGCTTCTACCTGGGATATGTGCAACTCCTTCCACTGACCGACTCCACAGGTAGCTCCTTGTCAGGTGTCAATGTTCAGCTTGGTTGTCTCCTTCCCCAGGTTAACACCCTTGATTCCAAGGCTAGGTTAGATGCTGCACATCTACAGGAGTCCCACAGGCAGAGAACATGCCAGATGCAAAAGCAGGCGGTTGGAATGAGCCAGGAAGGCCAGCAGAGGGACTGGTTTATGAAGGAGTTCACATGCCAGGCGGTGGTGTACACTGATGGAAAGAAGACACTTTCATGGAAGAATGGAAACTTCCAGTGTGAGTTCCTAGAAATGGGAGATACTCGATGGGGGTCCCCATCAGGTGTCCTTGATGTCCAAGAGAAACACTGGATGCCTGTTAAAGGTGGCAAGACAGGTTTTATTTAAATGACTGCAGTAGGAGAGACAGACTTCCCTATAAACTGAGCTCAACTCCAACTAAGTCAAAGGTGGCTGAGCTTTGTAAAGGGAGAACAAAAGAGAGAACCAAAAGGAGCTGTGGGAAGTAAAAAGGGGGAACCAAAAGGAGATTTGGGGTTATGGGTAAGTAGAAGATTGTAGAAGGAGAGTAAGTGGAAAAATACTGAAAATGATATGGCAACGTGCTTTGGGAAAACACACATCTTGTGGTTTGGCTGCCTTGCATTTTCTTGGGCAAAGACTTGGCATGGCCAAGAAACCTAAGTTTAAACCTAAACCTTTAAGACATGGTTTAGGTTTTGTGCACATGGAAGGCAGCCTGGAGTTTAGCTGAGTCTCTAAGCACAGTGTTCAGGAAAGTCCTTTGTGCCACAAAGGAGTTCACAGTTCAACCTGAAAGTTCTCTCCTGTATTCTCTAGAGGTCTAGAACTGAGAACAGAACCACTGGGAGAAAACACAGTTTGCTTCTCCCTGCTGGCAGGATCAGAAACTAAGGGGAGGCTGGAGAAGAGAGAGCAAGCGGGAGGAGGGGGAGGGGGGAGGAGGAGAAAGAGACCTAGAGCAAGAATATGCAGGGAGGAACCAGCTAAGTGGGAGTCGGAAGCTCTAAGCTGGGCATCAATTGAAGTGAGGTTGGAGGAGTGTTGGATCCTGCTACTTCTTACAGCATGTGATTTCTCCACACTTGACCCCAGCCCTGAGGTTCCCTGTGACTAGTAGTTCTGGAATAACACAGTAAGTCTGTAGAAACAAACAAGCCTCACTCAGAGTGGCTTACAACAATAAGGCTTGTTTCTCCCTCCTGGGCCAGCTCAGACCTTGTTCTGGCTGCTACTCTCTTACTTTCGTCTTTGCTCTGGGACCAGGATGAAGGTATGGCCATTCCCGGGCAGCAGGAAAAGAGCAGCTGCCAAGGCACAGAAGGTTCTGAAAGAAGTGGTGGACATCACTTGCACCCATGTGCCACTGGCCCGAGCCAAGCTCACGGCCAAGCCTGATGTCCTTACAACAGGAGGTTTTTACCCTGTTTTTACATACTATGCAACTGTTTCCAGCTACCACAACTGTAGGTCAGATGTCACAGATCTGCTGTTGTCTACATGGGAGCAAGTTTTGAGGTTGATGGCAGTATTACCACGTGGCTCATTTGCATGACTCTGTGTTCAGTGGCAGAGGTGACACCTAAAACCGTGTGTCAATCAGACACAGGAAGTAAATCTTGTATGCTATTAGAGAATCATAGACCTCTGGACTCAGGATGGCCTGAGGTGTATTGTCAATCCCTTGATTTTTTTTCCTTTTACCCCCCACTTCTTTCTCTCCTCTCCCTTATCCCTCTCTTTCTTTTTCATCTTCATCTCTCCTCACATCCTTGTCCCCACCTTCCTTTACTCCTCTCTCTTCTTGTCTTCCTCTTCTCCCCTTCCTCCGTTTTATCTTTCAGAAATGAGGTCGAAATAAGTTAAATGACTTGCACCAGGCTAGCTTTGGGAACTAGTGGTGCTACATCTCAGTCTAGAGTTTTTGCACTGTTTTGCAGGGCTGCAATTTGAACAACATTCAGCAAAATCATTTGCAAAGCAAAGACCCCTTTGGCAAAACAAACAAATAAAGCAAACCAAAAACAACCCTCACAAAAATGAAACCAAAAACATCTTTTAAAAAAACCTGTCCAGCTAATATTTTTAAGTTGCAGGTCAATCCCTAAGTTTGATTTCAAAAGAAGCTCACCTGGGTAAGGCTGTACTTGACGCTCAAAGTCAAAGAGTTTGTTTCACTTTTGAAGCCCACGTTGTGACTGGCAACCTCCCCTGCCTGAGGTGTTCTACAGGCAGCCCCTCCACTTGGTGAAAGTATTAAACCTGTGCGATGTTTGCTAAAGGTAATTTGTGTCACAATAGCAGTCATTGTAAAACAATCACAATTTCAGTGGGATCCAGGAAAAAAACAATCTGAGAAGCAATGCTTTTAGCGAGCTCACTAATTGTGTGTATGTGTTGGGAGCTGACAATCAGAGCAAAACATGACAACCTTCTCTAACCTACAATGTCCTTCCTTTCAATTAAGTCACTCCTGTTGTTCTTAGCAAAACTCAGGAGATGTAATTTTAGAATAGGTCCAGCGTGGTGGTGAGCAATGGGTAACAATCAATTCATGCTGCCAAACAGTTCTCTGTTGGGAGAGGTTTCGTAGACGGAGGAGAAAGAGCTCTGAAATCGGGCAGATGTGGCACCACCTTTGACATGACTTTGGGCACCTCTCTCGGCCTCAATGCTCTTACCTCATAGGGATAAGAATCCTACCTCAGAGGGCTCTTGAGAGAAATAAAAAGGGATCATTCATCAAAGTTTTAGCACACCATTGGCCCCTATGCTGGATATAGTCAAAGGGGAAATAGAGGCAGCAAACCACCTGGTTACGTATGCACCTATGCAACAGCCCTACATGACCTGCATATGTACCCCAGAACCTAAAGTAAAATAAAATAAAATAAAATAAAATAAAATAAAATAAAATGAGCATCCATGTTATGTCCTAACAGCCGCCCTCTGATAGTGCCCCCATGCTTGCCTACCATAGGCAGCATTTCTTATTCATAACTATCATGCAAGGAAGGGAGGATGAAAGGAAGGTGTGCAGAAAAATAAGACCCACACTAGAGATAGTAGTATCTCACGAAAATACACAATAAACAGTTTCATACTCTAATAAACATCAACTAATTTGACTTGTTGAATTTTGGGGAATGGTCTTAAATGTCTCCTGGTTTAATCATGATTGGATGCACAGGCCCCCTTCACAACATCAGAAGTGATTGTAACATCAGCCTGAATACTCTTAATGATCCAGAAATCACTCAGGCAGCTTGTATTATTGTTGAACATTTTTTGACCATTAGAAAGCTCTTCTATATAGTGAGCCAAGCCTTGTCATTCTATACCTTCTATCCTTGGCTTTTGGGCTTTCTTAGAAAAGAGTCCAAGTCATTTTGGGGATGAGTTTACATAGCTAGATAGCTAAAAAATAGATCCATTTAACAAAACAGGTTTGTCCTTTTTCTCTTGAATTTTAATGTTTTGAATGCATCTAAAGCACATTTAAAGCCTCGGGTCAATTTACTTTTTTAAATAGCTAATAGTTACGCCGTGGTAAGAAGTAGCATAGCATTGTGCTTACCTGGATGGGCTCTGGAGTCATGTACCCTGGGTTCAATTCCCAGCCTTACCACTGACTATGTGGCCATGGGATGACACATCACCTCCCTTAGCCTCCTCTTCCTCATCTATGGAATGGAGGTGATAATAATACCTATCTTGAGCCAGATGCAACAGCTACACCTGTAATCCCAGCACTTTGGGAGGCCAAAGCAAGCAAGCCACTTGAGGCCAGGTGTTCAAGATTAGCCTGGGCAACATGGCAAAACCCATCTCTACCAAATATATATATGTATATATATATATATATATGCACACAATAATTAGCTTGGCATGGTGGCATGTGCCTGTAGTCCCAGTTACTTGGGAGGATAGTTGGGAGAATTACTTGAGCCTGGGAAGTCGAGGCTGCAGTGAGCCATGATTGTGTCACTGAACCCCAGCCTGGGTGCCAAAGCAAGACCCTATCTCAAAAAAAAAAAAAATATATATATATATATATATATATATACCTGGGAGGGCTGTTGTAAAGATAACGACTTATTGTATGTATAATGCTTACAATGCATTAGTACTATAGTAAGTACTCAATATATGTACAGTCCTCTCCTTGAACACCTGCTACATGGTGGAAAGAGTGTTAGGGGCTTTAATGGAGGTTTACAAGTAACCTCAGGATAGCTGGCATAATAGCTGTTAATAAACTCTAGTTATTTCAATGATCTATTGGTATGTAACCACCCCAAAACACAGAGGCTTTATTGAGCTGGTAAATATCTTTAGCCATCCATTAAACAAATGAAGACATTGGAATCCAGTCACTGAATCTACTGAACTGGTAAGTATCTTATCTTTAGGTGAGTATCTATTAGCTTATTTAAAGTTAAATCAATTAACGTGTGCTAAGGTATGGAGAAGCTTTAGACAGAAATAGAATGGCATCTGTCTCACATGAGGGACTTTCTTTGGATTTCCACAGAGAAGCAAGCCACTAAGGGTACATTTTAAAGCCAAATACCATAGCAGGCAGTGGAGCTTAATCTCATGGGCAAACTCTGGAAAATGATATAGAACATATCCCTCTGCATTATTTTACTCTAGGGGAGAGGGAACTGGGATATTTTTGTGCCAAACCCCAATAAGCACTGGGCAGAGCAGCCTTCTGAAGTCCTAGAAAAAGCCATCTGCCCACAGACTGGCAGTTAGAAGTTGCCTTATGTGCCACAAGGCATACAGCAGGGCACAGGCAGCATCCACTACAATCCCCTTGGACTAATTTTGAGTCCTGTTGGAGAGAGCTGAAAGCAGTCTCTGAGTAAGACTAGCTTTGTGAGACTCTGGGCTGATGCAGAATTATCATGGATCCCAGTGTTAAAGGCAGTAGCATTTCCCGTACTTCTGCACAAAAGACAGCACATTGGAAGGGTTGGGATCTTTGGAAGCCAACCCTTGCTGTGGACACTCAAGTCTTTAGGAGGGCCAATGGGACTTCTCTGGATGTCTTTGCCAGCATTATACATGGACAAGTGGGAGATGAAGATGGAAAACTCTAGGTATTTCAGTGATCTACTGTGACATAACCACCCAAAACACAGAGGCTTAAAACAACCATTTCATTCTCTCTCTGCATTCTATGGTGTGACTGAACTCAAAGGGATGGTCCTTCTCCATGGTGTCAGCTGGGGCTGCAGTCACAAGAGGGCTCAACTGAGTTAGAATATCCAAGGCAGCCAACCAAGTGTTAGAAATATATAAGACTACCAAATTCTCTGTGATTAATAGACAACCAAGACACCTCACATGTTTAGCAGAGGGTGTGGCTGTCAGCGGAGAGTTCAGTGGGGGCTGATGATTGGAGGGCCTAGGTTCCCTTCCATGTGGCCTCTGCATGTGGCTTGAGTTTCTCACAGCATGGTGGCTGGGTTCCAAGGGACAATATTCCAGGAGATAAGAGGGAAACTGGGAGTATTGTAATGCCCAGCATGGGAAGTTAGACAGCTTCACTTCCACCACATTCTAATGGTCAAAGCCAGTCACAATACAAGCCCAGTTAATTTTGAAGGGGATTTACACAAGGACAAAAATATTAAGAGGCAGTGAACACTGCAGGCCTTATGTGGACACTTACTATTATACTGGGTAACGAATCTGACAGGTAGACTGGCTTGGGAAAAAAAATGTATCTTTTACATGAGAAACAATTTTCATGGAGGAGTTGGAAATGAGGCCCTGGAATCCTACGAGCATGAAGGCGGGTACAATTGAGCCAGTGGACATTTAGACATGTCTCCAGTAGGCAGGATTATATATTTCTCTTATTCCCTTTGCTCTGCTTGGCATACAGTGAAAATGAATGTTTGTTGAGAAATGGAATTGATTACAGGAACATTTCTCCAAGACATATTCTAGCCTAAGAAGAAATACATTTCTCAAACACTCTCTGGATACTAAGCACTCTGTATCCATTATTTCATTTAATTCTCATTCTGTGAGGCAGGTACTGTTTAATCCCCATTTGACAGGTGAGATGTTGAGGCTCAGAGAGGCTAGCCAGCTGACTTGTTCAAGGTCACACAAGGAAATATGTTTCAGTGAAGACCTGAATGAAGAGTCTCTGCTCCCAGGTTCCAGAACACTTTCCAATCTGACATTTTTCCCTTTATGGTATTTGATAATACCACAATAGCAGATAGTAAGACAGATGCAAAATTGCTTTTGTTGAAGGAGTAAATATTACCTATTAAAAATCACTCTCAGAATGGAAATATATAAGACTACCAAATTCCCTGTGATTGAATAGCAGGTGTAGTGGGAGTGAGGACATGAGAGAGTTAGAAAGGCATGAAGTGCTGAGATGTGTCAGTTGACTGTGAGATTCAGGGAATTGTGGCTTTGTACTCTCTGGTGCTATTGAATGAATGAAGAAAGAATGAATGAAAAAAATCCACAGAGGCCAAAGGAATATAAGTTTCTACCTCTTTGGGACTCCCCTTTCCCTGCCACCCCTCCCCACATTATAGGGTGCCCCAACTCTGCACACTCAAACCAGGCTGCAGGGACATCCCCCTGCTGAGTCATCAGCCTTTTGCTTGTCTGGCTCCCCTCGCTTGATGTGGGTAGTGAGCTTGGCTATTTGTTCCTTTATCCTCAGCACCTGGTACAGATCTTGGCAAGTAATAGGTACTCAACACATCATTGTTGAATGAATGATGAATGCCTCATCTACAATACGTCAAACTGGCTTTGAAGTTTTTTCATGGATAGACCCCAGATCAAATAAAAACTAAAATTTAAAAAAAAAAAATTAAGGAAAAACATATGTGGCTCTTTCTCCCAGGGACAGATCTCTACTCAGATGAATAAAGTTTCCACCTAGCTTTACCCATTGCATGGAAATTAACCCAAATGCTAATTTTAGGGCTGGCCTATGTGCCTTCCCAAAATTAGAGCATCCTGCTAAGAAGTAAGTTTGTGGCCCAACTGGAATAATCATGGCGAATTTCACAGCATGCTTTTCTGCTTGATGACTTTTTAAAATTTTGTTTTCGCCTTCTTTTTCCAGCTTATTTTCTCTTTGCCTCAGCTTTTAAATTTATTTTTATTTTCTATCTTGCTGTGTTATGTGAAGAACTCCTCAAATTATTTTCATAATGAGGTTGGGATTAAGCAAACACACAACAAACGTGTCCTTCTGAATTCACAATATCAAGCTTTAAAATGTCAACTTTTCTTATCATTGTTTCCTCTCAATTCCCCAGTGGAAATGCTAATCTATTGATAAAGGTTCCTTGGCCAAACATTAGTCAGGTTTTTGAATCTTCTAGGCCTATCTGTTCACTTCCTTGTAAAATCCAATTTTAGCAAAGAACCCTGCTTAATTTAGTAAGAACCCACCACCCAACTCCAATCCTTGATATGTGATCATCCTCAACATCTGATCAGGTTCCTTATCCTCCTCCATTCCCCAGGTGATATCTGAAAACTCTGACCTATCTTCAGTAAGAATTCAGTTTAGCCCAAATCTCCACACCCTGATGTCTCCTTTTAGTAATTTTTTAATCCACTGGGCCCTTCACTATTCCCTTGCTATAAATTCCCACTTGCTCACACTATGTTCAGAGTTGAGTCAACATCTCTCCCTCACTGCAAGATCTCATTGCGGTGGCCCCTATGTCAATGGCCATGGTCCTGAATAAAGTCTACCTTACCATGCTTTGACAAGTGTTATTGAATAATTTTTTTTCTTTTATGCTATCCTTGTCATTGCAGATGGTTCTTTATATCAGGGATTGCTACTGTAGATTTTTAAATCTTGTGACAACACCATCCACGAATTGGCTTATGACAACACCAGAAAATGTCAACAGGAGGACAGTGTTCCCAGCTTCTAGGGCTTCTAGTCCCAGATACCTAAAGGAATTATTGAGCTATAAATGTAAAATAAGGCACTAAGACTCTTTTATTCATCAGTAATTTGATAATACATTGGAATTTTCTATGAAAATGAACTATAGTGTCATTTTTTGCTCTTTAAAATTTTTGTGTAACCAAAGTAATAAGCATCATTTATAAACGTTAAACATTTAAATTTTTTTAAGAGACGGTGTCTTGCTCTGTTACCAAGGCTGGAGCAAGCACAGTGGCATGATTATAGCTCACTACAGCCTCAAACTCTTGGGCTCAAGTGATCCTCTCTCCTTAGTCTCCCGAGCAGCTAGAACTACAGGCACATGCTACCATGCTCAGCCCATTTTAATTTAATTTAATTTTTTGAAGATAGAGAGAGGGTCTCCGTTAATTGCCCAGGCTGGTCTCAAACTCCTGGCTTCAAGCAATCTTCCTGCCTTGGCCTCCTGAAGTGCTGGGATTATGGAAGCTTTATTTTTATTCTTTCTTGGGCAACTGCAGTCTTAAACTGCCTATCACGGAAGAAATGGGTTGTATATCCCATAATTAAACAATGCCACTGCTGTCAATCTGTTAGATATAAGGTAAAGGGAGGAAAATTCTTACTTGTCAGAAGAGCTTCTCTTCCCTGGAATCTCTCTTTCCCCCTCTATTAAAGACTTTAGTCCATTTAACCTCCGTGTCACACGCCTACCCTCCCTGACCCTCTGAGGTAGGCAACTTCTGGCATGGACTGTGATTTATTTAGCAAGCTGTGAGTGGTCTGGGGATCTCCAGACCTCAGGTTTAGGAGGCAGTGCCCAGCCCTTGGTCTGCGTCTGAGTTGCTGAGTTAAAGGCAATGAAATTCCCACCACCAAAATAAACCTTCTACAGCATTGTTCATTTTAATGCCAAAAGTTTTTCTGTCTGCTTTTGTTCTAATAAACTTTGTACATGCCAAACAACAGGAAATGTGGAGAGGAAGGGAAAAGAAAAAAAAAATTCACATTTAAAATTCAATTTCCTTATCTTCTGGATTTTGTTATTATTATGAGATTTTTAATTAAAAGCTCAGCTCAGATTCAATTTTTCTATTAAACAGGGTAAAGGGAGATGGAACAGGTGAAAAATATGACTTAAGTTTATGAAAATAGGGGTTTCATTATTCTTTTTTCAACTAAAAGGTGGTAAGAGCACACATCAGATAGCTCTGGAGGAATTTTCTGGCTTTCTGTGTTTCAGGTCACTTTAAAGGAGAGATCAGCCTGGTCATGAATTGAGTTGGACTATTAAATATTTTGAAGGGAGGAGAAGAAAATCCAACCCCTGCAGCCCCTGCGGCGCCCCACTGAAGGTATGGCAGGAATTCCTTCCTTCCCCGTCCCATTGTTTCAGAGTCCTTCCTTCTTGTATGTCTGAGGGTTCCTGGTGTGTTTTCTCACTGTAGTTCTATCTCATTGCCAGCTGGGGTGGCCATCTCTCACTCACTGGTGTTGTGGTGGCATCTCTATAGAATAGCGCAGCTCTGGAAGCACCGTTATTGCTTGGATCAGTGCCTTTTGGGGAGAAGAGAGGATGTTCTTTTTCTGCTACCATCCCAAGTGTGTGGTTCTGTAAGGTTTAGCAGAACCTGCCTGCAGGCTTGAGCATAACACAAGGGAATTGCAATTCAGAGGCACTTACGCTGGATAAAGCCACTTTCATATTTTGTTGTTAGAGCCTCTCCCCAGGGACTGGTCCTGTATTTAATGCCTTATGACCACTCCTGGCCCATCTCACTAAGCAGAAGTCAGGCTGTTTCTCTACATTATTTCAGTGAGACACTGAGAACATCTCTGTTCCTCCATGGGTTCAAATTCTCTCTTTTTCCTGCTGTAGTATCTGCCTGCAAACACATCTCCCCTGTTTTCAGATTTGCTTTTTCCAGAGAAAGCCCACTGCCACTTGGAAGCCCCGCATCCCCCTCCTCATGCGGGTTGGCCTTGAGCTGTGTCTTCCAACAGGTTAGTCTCATCAGGATCCAGTTATCCCAAAGGAGTGCAAGTCTCCTAGCTGGTGATCTTCATCCTGGAATTGCCTGATTCTATTTTACCATATATGAAGCATCAGCAACGTAATATGGGTTACTTGCAGATTCTGCTATGCTTGGAGATGCTGGTCAGGCACTCATGCCATCCCTGCATCTTCAGGGGCTCAGTTTCTGATTCCCAGGGAGAAAATATTACACACAGACACATACACCCAACCAGGACGAAATTTAAAAATTCAATTCTAAAAGCCATATAGAGGAGAACATTCTAAGAAACACGCGTTGTAGACATTCAGCTCTGCCCTCAATACATCTGCCTTTTCATACAGATTCAGTTAGCTCCTAGGATCCAGAACATCTCAAACTCTTCACTTGAGAGGGGATCTTTGATCTATGTACACATAGCTATGAGCAGCAAGGAAGGGCAAGTTTGAAGGACAATGCTCCTCTTTTCTTATCTGCAAGATAGTTTTCCTACAACAAAGAATGGTCTGCTCCAAAGGTGAATTCAATTGTTCACTTCTTGCAAAAAAAGAATTTATCAAAGCTTTGAAATGAGAGATTTTCTTAGGATAATGATTTAGTGAAAGCTTAATATATAGATACCTCTTGTCAATGCCCCTATATCATAGTCTCTGCAAAATGGAACCTCCTCCCAAGCACTGGCCCATAGGTAGGAGTTCAAACATGAGAAGTAGGATGAGATCAGATGGAGGCTGCACTTCCCCCTTTCTTTATAATGCTCAGAGGTTACTGCTTCCCCTCCTTGTTTTTATATGTTTCTCCCCCTCTTTTCCCTCTCCATGTGTATGTATGTGTGTATGTGTGAACAAGAGAGCAAACTGAATATAAATTTCACTAAGCATCCAGATGTTTTTAGAAATTTGTCATCACATACTTGATTGAAAGACATTTTCACTCAACACCTGCTTTTTTGTTATTGTTGTATCACCTCAGGGTAAGGCAAATCAAATTTATAGAACTGGAAGGGAATATTTTGGTTCAAAGGTTTGAGTAAATCCACAATTATGTGCCACAGTCTGGCAAGAGAAGGAAACAAAAGAGATCCAAATAAGAAGGGAGGAAGTCAAACTATCCCTGTTTGCAGACAATATGATTCTATATCTAGAAAACCCCATAGTATTGGCCCAAAAGCTCCTTCTGCTGATAAACAACATCAGCAATGTTTCAGGATACAAAATCAATGTACAAAAATTACTAGCACACATAGACGTCAATGGAAGCCAAGTTGAGAGCCAAATCAGGAATGCAATCCCATTCACAATTACCACAAAAGAATAAAATACCTAGGAATACCACCAACCAGGGAGGTGAAAGATCTCTAAATGAGAATGACAAAATACTGCTCAAAGAAATTAGAGATGACACAAATGAATGAAAAACATTCCACACTCATGAATGGGAAGAATTAATATAATTAAAACAGTCATACTGCCCAAGGCAATTTGTAGATTCATTGCTATTCTTATCAAACTACCAACGACATTCTTCACAGAACTAGAAAAAATATTTAAAAATTTAAGTTGAACCAAAAAAAAAAAAAAATACAGAGCCCAATAGCCAAGGCAATCCTAAGCAAAAACAAAAACAAAAAAACTGGAAGCATTTTGTTACCCAACTTAAAACTATACTACAGGGTTACAGTAACCAAAACAGCATGGTACTAGTATAAAAACAGGCACATAGGCCAATGGAGCAGAAATAAGAACTCAGAAATTAGGGCACACACCTATAATAATCTGATCCTTGACAAAGCTGACAAAAGCAAGCAATAAGGAAAGGACTCCCTATTAAATAAATAGTGCTGGGGATAACTGACTAGCCGTATGCATAAAATTGAAACTAGAGCCCTTCTTTACACCATATACAAAAATCAATTCAAGATGGATTAAAGATTTAAATGTAAAACTCAAAACTATAAAAACTCTGGAAGACAATCTAGGTAATACCATTCTGGACATAGGAGCTCTAGGCATAGGAACTAACAACGATTTCATGATGAAGACTGCAAAGGACATGACCTTATTCCTTTTTTATGGCTGTGTAGTATTCTACAGTGTATGTGTACCACGACCACGTTTTCTTTATCCAGTCTACCATTCACAACAAAATCACAACACAACAAAGCCAAAACAAAAGCAAAAATTGACAAATAGGATATAATTAAACTTAAGAGCTTCTGCATAGCAAAGGAATAAACAGATAACTACATAATGGGAAAAATTTTGTGCAAACCATGTATCAGAGAATGGTCTCATATGTAGCATCTCTTAGGAACTTAAACACATTTACAAGAACAACCCCCTTAAAAAGTAAGCAAAGGACATGAACAGACACTTTTCAAAAGAAGACATACATGTGGCCAACAAGCATACCCCAAAAAGCCCAATATCACTGATCATTAGAGAAATGCAAATCAAATCCACAATGAGATACCGTCTAACACCAGTCAGAATGGGTATTGTTAAAAAGCCAAAAAATAGCAGATGCTGGCAAGGTTGTAGAGAAAGGGGAATGGTTATACATTGTTGGTGGGAGTCCAAACTAGCACAGCCATTGTGGAAAGCACTGTGGCAATTCCTCAAAAGGCAAAAAAAGAGAACTACAATTCGACCCAGCAATCCCATTATTGCATATACACCCAAAGGAATAGAAGTTGTTCTGCCTTAAAGACACATGAATGTGTATTTTAATTGTAGAACTATTCAAAAAAAAAAAAAAAAAAAAAAAAAAAAAAAAAAAACATAGAATTGGCCTAAGTGCCCATCATTGGTGGACTGAATAAAGAAAATGTGGTCCATATAAGCCATGGAATACTATGCAGGCATAAAAAAGACAAGATCATGTCTTTTGCAGAGACATGGATGGAGTTGGAGGCCATTATCCCTAGCCAACTAACCCTGGAACAGAAAACCAAATACCACATGTTCTCACTTAATAGTGAGAACACATGGACACACACATGGCAACAACACACATTGGGGCCTGTCAGAGGGTGGAGGGTGGGAGGAGGGAGATCAGAAAAAATAACTAATAGGTACCAGGCTTAGTACCTAAATGGCAATCCATACAACACTTTCCTGCAACACACATTTTCCTATATAACAAACCTGCTCATATAACCCTGAACCTAAAATAAAAGTTTTTAAGAAAGAAATAATTTTTTGGGGGGGACGGAGTTTCACTCCTGTTATTATTTGCCACATATAACGCATCAGATCCCTTCAATCCCTGGTGAGAATCCTCTCTTGTCCAAGAACCTAATGCGGTGGACAGTGCCATGCAGGCTTGGACTCCCCTCATGCTGGTGTTTCTCCTACCAAGCTCACATCATGTATCTTTCTGGTCTACCCTGATTCCTTGATACTTCTAGACTTTTCCTCAGCAAGGCCCATGAGGAACCTGGAAACATAGTGGGGATAGTGCCCACAGGGGCACCTCTAGAACAGGTGGGTATCCTGCTTCTCCAGGTTAGTCCTTGGGAGGAACACCCTCAGAGGCATCCTGGACACTCTTCTGCAGTGCTCAGGAAGGATGGGCCCCATTTGTCTATAGCAGTCACCCCACTGACTGACCCTGCCTTGGCTCTTCCTCCTTCCCTTCCTGTCACTGGCCCTTCACTCCTGCTCCTTGGATTCAATCTCAACTAAGCCACCAGCTCACATGTCCTTTTCTCAGGCCCTGGTTTCCAGAGCAAGCTCAAACTAAAAGAGTTGGTACCAGGAATGGTCCTAGAAGCAGTTTCTCAAGGTAAGGCCCTGGAACTGGAAAACTCACTGGTGAGATGAAAGCCCCAGCAGTAGATGGGTGATGATAACCACTTGCGTGCACCAACACCATAATGTTGAAGACTGGCAGTGGTAGTGAATCAGAATGAGGCACAGGTGGAATTATGGGAGAGCCAATGAAGAATGGTAATTCCATGGGCTGGGAGTTACTTTTTTTATTTCTAACTGTGTTGGTAGCCTTGAGGAAAAAAAAATAACAGGTTTAGGACAGCTGCCTGTCAATTCAAAACTCACAATGAAAACTAGAAAGTCCCTATGCTCGATTGTAAGAAACCCTTACCTCTAGCACTTGTAGAAAATATTGCACTAAAAATTAGACCTGCATTTCATTGTAAGCATGATGATCTGCAGATAAAACTCAATTCAGAGCATCAGTAGGTCTCCTATGTTAATTTCAGGACCCCCAGATCTAAATTGGATGGAGAATCCAAGAACCTTTAACCTCTTGATTTCCCTAAAACCCCTGCACTGAAGGAAGCCCAGATTTCTTCTTATTAGAAGACCAACATCTTTCTTTCTTTCCTTTATGTATTGATTGTATAGAGACCCTAAAAACCTTACACCTGAGGCAGGTGCCTCACAAAATCAAAATAGTTGCTCTCTTTAACATCCAGCTGCCTCTTATCACGGCTCCAGGTTAAGAACTTGAGGAATTCAGTCTAGTATTAGACTAGGAGGAAATAACACAAATGCAAAAAAATAAAAATTAAAAATGACAGGAGTTAGCCAATATATCCATTGGCAGAAACCTTGAGAAAGCAAGCAGGGTTGGCACAGGGAAGGCAGAATTTAAGTCTGGATGGGGAACAATTTATTGAAATGTGAATACTCTCCTGTGTCTCAGGGTTTAAATACCTTGGCAAAGATACTTAAAGCTGACCCTCATACACTATGTTAATGGCTTTGTGAAGTTTGAACCACATGATGGGTTATAGCAAATGGGTAGAGAATATTGAGAAGATTAAAAGGCTCACAGAGCAGGGGTGTTAGAATGGGTTATTCTATGAGAATAGAGAACTCACTACCTGACTATATTCCTTGAGAAAGTCCAGAAAACAGCCTTTTCACTTAGGGAATAAGAAAAGTAGTAGGACACTAGTTTTGTTGGGGATCAAGGGGATTAGGATTTCACCATAGAAGATGCTGTTATGGAATGACGCTGCCCAGCGTTAACGGGATGGTCCAATTCTGGAATAGCAGAGATCAGTTGGCAACACTTAAACATCAGAGGCAAAATAGTCATCATCACTGTCATGAACAGTAAGAGGAGAGGACAACTAATGATTCCTGACTCTCAGGGACATGGCGCAATGGCTGATAGATCAAGGGGTTCATAGTAGCAAGACAGATTGGCAGCCAGTGAGTTGTTGCTTGATTCATATAAACAGCAGGAATCTAAAGCTGGCAAGCAGCATGGGAAAATGAAATCTCCTCACCTAGTTTCCAGATCTAAGCCAGTTCATAGGTTCAGGACACATAAATACACTTGCAATGTCATCACAAGTATATTCAACTAATATTTCCCTGATCCTTCTGCAAAGGAACTTGTACCAGAGTAATTGGAAACTTGGTGGAAGGGAAATACCACATATGAGCTGACACTCATACCATGAGATCTTAAATGCCATCAACATTCTTCCCACCCCAGCCAAATGGGAGGCTCCTGGAGGCCAAGCATTGAAGGAGTCTTCGTCTGAGTCCATTCCATGGTGTGCAGTGGGTGTGCATGCCCACCTTCTTGGTTATTTCCTGACTTTCAAGTGTATAATTGAAATGGAGATCCCTTGCAGCTGGAATGACTCAGGCACTCATTCCCTGACCTGTGTAATAAAAGCCATTAAGATAGCAATGGTGAAGTGAAGGCTCTTAAGATTTTCCCCTCGAAGTGGAACTGCCTGAAACTTCTCTCCAAGAGGAAGCTCATGAAATCATAACCCTTATGTATCTACAAGAGTAAATAAGAAGCAATGTCAATTTCTTGGTGATTACAGTATTAATATTACCATCAAAAACATAAAGGATGTGGAGATGATCTTCTCTACTATCTATCTCACGTTCAATCCACTAGTAAGAGCTCTGGAAAGAAAGCATATGGATTGTATGCCAAGGGATAGTAAATTTAACCAACGGTAGCCCCAGTTGAAACTACTGTGTAAGATATGGTATCTTTCTTGAAACAGAACAGCTGTGGTACTTGGTATGAGTCTATCAATCTGCCGCACATTTTTCCAAGCCTCATCTGCAAGGAGGATCAAAAGCAGTTTATCATAATATATTCTGCATGGACCTCTATCATCTTGGCAGTCCCTGGAACATCACAAGAGTGTTCTATATTGATGAAATCATATTAAACTTGGTGAGCAGTAATTAGCAATTCACCTGGATTCCCTAATAGGATGCATGATTGCCAGATGGTGGAAGGTAAACTTACCAAGTTTCAGGGGTCTGCCGTATCAGTGAAGTTTTCTGGGAGTCAGTGGTTTGCAGTATTCCAGCACATACCCTCTAAGGTAAGGCAATAAGTTCATCTTGTACCACAACCGCTAAGAGCAGAGCCCAGCCTATGGAGTCCTCCTGGAAACTGGGAGGCAGCAGTGACCACTTGGGAGGACTGCAGTGCCTTGTTTATTACTTGGCTCAGAGGCTCCAGTTCACAGTGGCATAACAGTTGTAGGTTATTGAGTAAGCTTTCTTATTAGGCGGTGTGATCCAGCAGACTCAAAGGCAGTACACATTTCCAGGGTATGTAATTTTGAAGTCTCTTGGAAGCCCCAGTTCAAGAATCATAGCTCAGGCCACTAAGGTTCTTGAGCAAGACCATGCCTCCTGTGTCAGGAAACTGTTTGCTATTTCAAAAAGCAGTTTCTGATGTGCTACTAGGACCTACTAGAGGTTGAGAAACTAACCACAGGACTTACATGACCGTGCGAGTGGAGCTGTGCATCAGGAGGTGGGATTGTCAAATTCAGAAAGCCTTAAGGTAAGCAGGAGTAATAGGCACCCATCATGCAACAGAAATGGTGAATTTGAAAGTACGCCTATAATGTGTGGCAGATGGGGGAGAAAATAAAAATCGATTATGGCTTCAGACCCAGTGTAGCAGTTGGGCCTTTAGCTTGTTCAACCAAGGCTGGTGTAGAAAGACTTTGCCTATGGTTGTAGCTGACCGTCACCTTGCAGGCTCAGTCGCGGACTGGATTTAATGTAGTACACAAGCAGATCTGAGCTGCACGAGGTGGACTGTACCAGACAGCGCCCAGGCCTTGACCCACATCCTGTCAGCCTCTCCTTTCAGCTTTGATGGCAGTGGACAGTTTCCTGCAAGCTTCTACTCACTTCAGACTGATAACTCGTATCCCAAGTATGCACAGTTTTTCTTCCATTTGCTACTTCAGGATCTCTGGTGTCGCTCATATTGGAAAAATCTCACTGATAGGTATGAAGGCCCAAACAGGATATAGATGCACCTAGAGAAGTGTTTCTCCCACTCCACCTCAGGGGTACAATTCCTAGAGGTAGTCTGCATGCTCCTCCTGGGGCTGCAGACAGGTCCAACCTGTTTCCCACAATGGTTGCGGCATCCACACATCCTATATCAGGTTTTCCTCCTTTCTCCACTCCTGTGTTTCCTCCTGCCTGATTGCCTTCCAAAAATGTACCTGAACAATGTCCTTGTCTTGGTTCTCCCTTCTGTGGGAACTTAAGCTAAGACGTATAATAAATAATAAATGGGTGACATAATTGAATGAGGAGAAAGACGCAGCTAGCTCTCTGTACCCAGACAGTGGGAAGCTCCCTCATAGAAGCAGCAGTGTTCTGGAGTGTCACAGAGGGAGCGATAGTGCAGTTGTGCTAGGAAAGCAAGGAGTTGTCATGGAGGGGCCACCATCCACACTGGACCCTGAAGATTGAGTGAGACCAGCAGCATGGTAGAAGGGAGCCTCTGTGAGTTGATTAAAGGCATAGAGGGGTCAGGGGCAGTAGCTCACACCTGTAACACTTTCTGCGTGTTATTTAATTCTCACATGAACTCCACAAGGAGGATTTTATTAAACAGAACTTAGGAGGCCCAGGTAGGTGGATCACAGGAGGCCAGGAGTTCAAGACCAGCCTCGCCAACAAAACCTCTTCTCTACTAAAAACACAAAAATTAGCAAGGCATGGTGGCACATGCCTGTAATCCCAGCTACTCTGGAGGCTGAGCCATGAGAATCACTTGAACCCCCAGGAGGTGGAGATTGCAATGAGCCCAGATAGCACTATTGCATTCTAGCACCTGGGTTACAGAATAAGACCCTGTCTCAAAAAAAAAAAAAAAAAAAAAAAAAAAAAAAAGGCATAGAGGGCAAAAATATAGGACCCGAGTACTATTTAGGACTATTCTGATTACAACTCACCAAAAAAGAAAAAAAAATCAAGTTAGATGAAGAGAGAAAAAGTTGTCTCACAAAATCCAAAATATGGTTTACTAACCAAGTCAGGAAAACTGCTCCAGGGTAGGTTGAACAAAATGGTAAGAGTGCCCCTCTACTTACAGCCGTTTAACTACAGATTCACTTAATGATTCCCATGGGCCAAATTCCAAAAATTTCAAGGAAGCGACTCTGACTCTCACCGGGCTGTCTTGATATATATGTTTACCTTTGAACCCACCAGCTGTGGCCAGATGGCTTGGTCCAAGTTGCATAAACACAGTTCTTCTTATCAGAGTTACTGCTGGAATAAGTGAGCCACTTCTTAGGAAAAGGGGTTCTGGGCAGATGATCTAAAGGTATTCCTTTCAGCTTACCTGAGGGGTGACTAGAAGCCACGGGTGAGCTGCAATGCAGGATATGAGGGTGTGTGAAATTGATTGAAAACATGAATAGAAAAGAAAACAGTGAGGGACCCTGAATGCCACAGGGAAGAATGTGGGTTCCTTCTCTGTCATTTAAATTTTGATGTAGGACTGCATAATGATTTGCTATACATTGTAAAAGTGTAGATCAAAGGGGTAAATTTTATGTGACAAGGAGACCGTGTAGGTGGTTATTATTATTGTCCACATAAAAAGTGGTAAGGATTTGAATTAAGGTAAAAGCTAAGGGAATTGAAAGAAGGAGATATTTCTGAGACATAGGAGTGAAGAGAGATGTGGCAGCTTACACCGATGACCCGAATTAAGGACGTTCCTATATCCACACACTTTATTTGCAATGTGACTTTACAGCTCTTCCAGTCAGAAATGGAGTTGTTTTCTCACTCCTTGACTCTGGTTGGTCTCATGACTTACTCTGGCCGGTATGATGTGATCTTTGATCCTTCCAAATCTAAGCCTCAAGAGGCCGCATGTGCTGCTTCTTGCTTTCTTGGAACCCACCACTGCCCTATGAACCAGCCCAGGCTAGCCTGCTGGACGGTAGAAGACACAGGGAGAGAGTTCTAGCTGGAAGAAAGAGAGATCTGCTTCACCAGCCTGAAGCTGACCACAGACACATGAAGGAGCCTGGCCCAGACCAGAAGAACCACCCAACTCAGCCCAGCCTAAGTTGCTGATCCACAGCAACATATGCTAAATAAATAACTGTAGTTTTAAGCCTCTAAATTTGGGGTAGCTATGCAGCAATAAGATAAAAGATATAGTTGACGTTATTCTTCAGATGAAAAAACTGAGGCCCTTAAAAGTATACATATCCAACCCCTCCTGGTAAAAGAACCAAGGCTCAACTCAAGATTCCTCTTTCAGTACAGTGTGCTCTTCTTATTGTACCTTTGGTGGAAACTCAGAAGGATTGATGACTGCCCTTTCCTGAACACATACCAGGCTCTAACCCTGACAGTTTCTGCATGTTATACTTTCATTTTCACATGAACTCCATAAAGAGGGTTTTACTAAACTCATTTTAAAGACTGAGTATAAAGATAAGAAGCAGCTTACAAAATAAAATGTAGAGTGTCTGGGACTCAAACCCAGGTCTGTGTGTCCACAGAATCCTGCATTTTCTGCTTTTCATCCAGAAAGTCTATTTTCAAAAATTTTACTAGACAGAGTTTATCATTACTGAGAACCATATGGCACTGTTTATTTTCCTCCTACTAAATACCATTGTTACATTGTGTATTTTGTATTTCAGACTTGCATATTCTAATCACAATGTGCTTACTCAGTAGGAGATACTTGGATTACTGTTTTTTTTTTTCCTGAATGACCCTTTTTGATTCCCATGGAAAGAGATAGATACTATTATTGACCAAAATTATCAGAAGGGAAACTGAAGTTCAGTGTGTTTAAGTCACTTGTCTAAAGTTGTTTCTGACTCTAAACTGTGACTCTTTATCTACTATGTTTACTATTCCCTCTAGAAGTTGTTCATGTTGAAAGGCGTCCCTAAAGTGGAGTCTCTGGGAGTGAGAACTAAAGACAAGACCAGATGTAGCCTTACTGACTACATGAAGTATGCAGCTATGATTTATCCTTTTTTCATATGGTAAATGGTGCTTTCTATTTTACTATCTTGCCATTCTTGACTTCATTAAGAACTTTGATTTCATCTCCCTCTTTCTATTTTCCTAAGTCCCATTTTTTGGGTCTAAATCAGGTCTGAGCAAGAGGAGTTAGAGGGTACCTAGAACATTTTCTTTTTAATGTAGACAGTTGTAGTTGGAGGTGACATCTGTTAGAACAAAAAAACTATTTTCTGGATGGTGCATTTGTTGTTGTTCAAAGAGAATTAGAAAATTTTGAGAATAAGACATCTGGCTATTTCACCTTATTGACAAGTTTTCAGGCATGATTGATGGCTCTAGCTCTAACCCCAACATACACGTGTGCTAATACTATAAATTCTCTTTTAGTCCATGCATCTTGATTAAATTTCAAACATTGCTGATAGACTTGGTGAACAAACACCAGACACAACAGCCTGGTGAGGGGACTGAGCCCAGGGAAGCAAACTGAGTTAACGTAAGTGAATTAGGCAAATGCCTCAAGACTCTGTCATGGACCCATCACAACTGTAAGATGCAATGTGGGTTAAGGAGCCCCAGAGGCCTCAGAAGACTTAAGAGGCAGGCGGAGCTGCACGGTTCAAGGAGTGTGAGTTGGGGAACACCCACCTTGTCTCTGATACTGTCCTGGGCATGGAGGTGCAGGTTTGGAAGAGCCACTCTCTGTCTCTAATGGGAGAAAGACCCCAAAACAAAGACTAGCCCAAATTCCATCACAGGGCCACAATCAAGATGCTGACAGGGCCAGGTGCAGTGGCTCACGCCTGTAATCCCAGCACTTTGGGAGGCTGAGGTGGGCAGATCAGAAGGTCAAGAGATAGAAACCATCCTGGCCAACATGGTGAAACCCTGTCTCTACTAAAAATACAAAAACTAGCTGGGCATGATGGCACGTGCTTGTAGTGCCACCTACTTGGGAGGCTGAGGCAGGAGAATCACTTGAATCCTGGAGGTGGAGGTTGCAGTGAGCTGAGATCATGCCACTTCACTCCAGCCTGGGTGACAGAGCGAGACTCTGTCTGGAAAAAAAAAAAAAAGTTGCTGGCAGGGAAACCAGGGCAGCTTTTCTTGGGTGGTAAGGACTGTGCCTCAGGAAATAAGCAGGATTGACCAAGGAAGGGAGTTCCAGGGGGAGGAGACAGTGTGCAAAGGTGTGGGATACACGAGTGTCTAGCAGCCTTCAGGATTTTGAGACTAGCAGGGAAAAGGGGCCAGTGAGGCTGAGGAACAGAAAGTAGGAGCCAGATCATGCTTTTGAGACATCTAAAGGAATGTGGACTTTACCAAAAGGACTTTAAAAAAAGTTTTACCTTCCTTATTCCACAGAAATTAAAATAACTTCCTTTAGCACTGTTGAAAATTGCAAGATAAATTCTGAATTGTTACCAAAATAGTGAAGCAATAGTGTGAAGCATGGTTTTGTTTCCTCAGACGTTTTTGTAAAATTACTTGTTTGAGGCCACAGAGAACCTTTGAGGGTTTTAAACTAGGGCAGATGTGCACACAGGAGCTCTCTGAACTGAGCTGGAGGAAGTGCCTGCCTTTGGTGTTCAGCCCAGGAAGATCATGGCAATTATGGCCACAAAAGAAATAGAAAAGGGAGAGGCTGGTTTGGTAAGGACTGAGGCAGAGATGATACCTGCGCAGAGGCTACCACCCATCAAAGTCTGATCTAAGCTCAGCTCCCTTCTTAAACTTTCAGGAACTCCATTCTAAAAGTTTACAGAGATCTTATGCATTCTTAGGGGGACTGATGCTTTCTGAACCAATCACAGTGATAGACAAATAGAGACCAATTGATTAAGTTATAATGAGAAAGCATGCTCCCTTTGCAGAAGCCTAAACTATGGGCAGATTTGTGGGTCTTGGCCTTTGTATTTTCTCTCCATGAGGGAGATCATGGAAATATGAATCATTCTCAGGAATTTTCTTGGTGGGTGTTATTCATCTATCCAACAAATGTTCATTGAACCAGACACTCTGTCTGATGTGGGGTGTGTGTGTGTGTGTGTGTGTGTGTGTGTGTGTGTGCATGTGTAAGGAGAATAGCACTTACCTTACAACAATGGCTGAGAGAACAGCTGCCCTGAAGCTGCTCATGGTCTAATGGGGCAGATGAATAGACACATTGATATAAATGTTTGAACATAAGAAAGAAATATTATGAGACAAGCAGGACCTGAGCAGACCAAAGCAGAACACAGTAGCTCCCTTCATTTTCTAGAAACTGCATTTCTCTTGGGAGTTGGTCATGTCTGATTCCTGGTACAGTTCTTGGCAGGAAATGGTGGTATTTTCAAACAAAGTCATTAATAAAAATCAATTACTGAGGGATTTCCAATGAAGTCAATAACAGGAGAACTACTTATGCTAGATGAGTAAGCATGCTCTGCAGTGCTGGAGCCTATAATAGTCTCCCAGAGCTACCATAACAGAACACCACAGACTACGTGGCTTAAATCATAGAAATTTATGTTACGACAGTTCTAGGGGCTAGAATTCTAAGATCAAAGTATTGGTGTGCTTGGTTTCTTCTGAGTCATCTCTCCTGGGCTCAGGGATGACCATCTTCTCCCTGTGTCCTCACATGGCCTTTCCTCAGTGTGTCACTGTGTTCAATTTCCTCTTCTTATAAGGACACCAGTCATATTGGCTTGAGGTCCATCCATAGGACCTCATTTAACCTTAATTACCTCTTTCAAGACCTTATAGTTTCCAGATCTGGATAGTTTCCAGATTCATCCATGTCCAACTCAGTATGTCTTAATCAACAGACAGGTATCTGGACTGTTTAATGCTGTGGCACCCTGCAGTGTCCTCCCACAGCCTGGGACTCAGGGCCCTGGTTGTGGAAGGAGGTTCAGCCTCAAAGCCAGCAAGTTCCCAACATTGACTTTGACGATCTCTTTTAGCTTTTTTACTTTTTAGTCAACTGTTGTAAGGCACTCTTGATTTCAGCATAGTCAGTCATGTCATCCACCTTGATAATAGAGAGAACATCTATCAATGCAGGCTGAGATCACACACATGCCTTTGCCAGTTAGCTGATTTCCCTCCTGATTAAACATGCAGTAAACTAAAACCTAGAGTTGTCTCCCCCATGCACTTCCGCTAGTCATATCTCCCCCAGGCTTGTATAACTGTGGGGCTCCAAATCAAGGCCTTACATTTGCCTCAGTGGAGCTCATGTTGTTATATTTGGCCCTTGACTTGAAAATTATGTTCGTCATCAATTCCAAGCTGTATGACCTTGGCCAAGTCATTTAAATATTCTTGAACTTGACTTTCTAACATGAAAATTAAGGTTGAAAGAGTTTCTTCTCAAGGTTGTAGGGGACATTAAATGAGATTATATAAATGACAATGACTCTTATTATGCACATTGCCAAGGTCATAATGCAATAACGTAACTGAAGGTCTCAAGTTCAGGTAAACAGGAAGGAGGAGAGCTAGGAGCAGAGAGCACATTTACAAAGGGCGCTGCTCTGGTACTAGACACGTAATCTCTAGAGACTTACTGTGTGCCCCGCCTGGACTTTGAAGTGATCTGCATTCTGGTCTAAACCTATCACAGCTAGCTGGGCTTAGCCTCTCTTCGCTTTTCTTGAATTGAATCTTCTCTCCTTCCTTTATCCATTACTCTGTTATATCTTGATTATATACCAGGCTACCTACTCTCGTAGAATGTCAATTTTGTCACTCAAATTACTTGATACTCTTCCAAGCTTTATGTCATCTGCAAATTTAATTTCTATCATCTCTGTCTTCATCAAAGTCAGCCCCGGTACAGCCACTTCTATTCTCTTTCTGCCTATACTGTCAGCACCCCCTGAGTTTTCACTAACCCCTAATTCCTCCTCTGTATCTACCTCCAGCCTGTTCCAATGACTACCAGGTCTCTTCTTAGGAAGCCTGAGGTTTTGGGTTGGGAACTGGGGACAAATGTCATGTACACAGGGTCAAGTTGTCCGATGATATGTAGGAAGTTGTATGGGATTGTTTGTATAGCCTTGTCCTGCTTTTCAGAGATAATCTGAAAAAAAAAAAGATGAGATTTGTTATTTTTTGTGAATTGTAAGGAAAATAATGTCAAAAATTATCCCATATTTTATGATATCAGAACTAGAATTGTATTATTCTACATTTAAAAACATAACACTGGTTATAATCAAAGTGAGATAAAGGAAACAGTGAAGTTTTTGCCTGGGATATCAGGGTGGGCTTCTCCGAGGTGGCTGAGATTTGTCTTTGAGGCTTGCTCTCAATGTCAATGAATGCTTATATTATCCATAAGAATCTATCCATCCATGAATTCACCCTCCAATGTAGTTTAGTGACCATGTGGGGTAACCATTTACTTCATTACATCTCCTACAGTGATCCTGCTGCAATGGACCTTTCCCACCACAAGACATGACTCTAACACAGCTCTATGAATCCAGGAGTGGTCTGGAACAAAGGAGGACAATGACTGTGGGTGATTGTATTCTTTTTTTTTTCCATTTATTTATTTTATTGCATTTTAGGTTTTGGGGTACATGTAAAGAACATGCAAAACTGTTGAATCCATGGCCGTAGAACCACTTTTGCTCAGCCTAACGGAGCTGTTATTCCAGACAACCCTGAGCAGCTTCGCAAGAGTGGGCTCATTTTAGGTAGCAGACCTGTTCATTTTTTTATCCATATTTTCCTTTCTTTCAAAACCTACTATGTTGAGGCATTGGGCTAGGCAATCTTCTGGCATTTACAGCATCTCGGAGAGTCACACTTTAGCTTCTTCTTTCTATGTCCCTTGATGGTTGACAGGCCAATTCTCTTCCCCCATAACTTTCAGCCCTTGGCCCTCATTCTGCCACCTGAGCAACTGGAGTAGAGATGGTCTTGTACATTCTGTCTCCTGAGTAATTGAAGTTGAGATGGTCTTATAAGCAGCCATTCTTCTTCAAGAATGTGAAATCACATTTCATATTCTGCTGACATCCTTCCTGTGAAGATCCTTCCAAACTCTCCCCTCATCCTTTCCACGCTCCATCTTCCTTTCTTTCATATTTTGCCATTTGTTCCTTGAACATTTATTAAGAAGGCTTTGTGCCAGAAGCTGACTGCAATGTCAAATAAAACGTCATGAAATCTGAAGCTCCATGAGGGCAGGAGCCATTTCTAGCTTTATCTCCACTGTATCCTCAGAGCCTAGCACAGTGCCCAACCCATATGGGGCTTACTCAATATCTGTTCATGGCAGTCAGGCAGGAAGGCAGGCAACCACTTCCCTCAAGGAACTTGCTATATGGTAGGGAATAGACCATTTCTATTCAATACAGTAAATCTAAAATGGGAGTGTGTATATGGGACAGCGATATATGGGAAGGAATACTTAACCCAGGAAAGTCAGAGAAGGCTTTGCAGAGGATATTATCCTTGGATTAGTAATCCTTGGACAACAGAGGGTACTGACAGTATAGACAGGAAGAGAATAGAAGTGACTGTGCCAGGGCTGACTTTGATGAAGACAGAGATGATAGAAATGAAATTTGCAGATGATATAAAGCTTGGAAGAGTATCAAGTAATTAAGTGTTTGTCAGAGGGAAAAGTGGGATTTCAGCAACAAAAGTAGCATGTGCAACAGAACAGAGACCAGCGAATGCACCAAATAATGAGGACACCACTAGTATGTCAGTGTCTACTGAGCCTGGCTATGTGTGGGCATGTTCCATATGCTTCTGGTATGAGAGATTATGAAATGCTGTTACCACATGTGTTTCTCAGTTCCAAAAGTAGGAGATGCTCAAGAAAATCCAAGCTGTATTCCCACCTAGACTTCGATCTGTTAATGACTTGTTCCTTATTCTTCTGTTTTACAAGGCACAGTCAACCACACAGCTACTGAGTAATGCATCATAAAATAGCGAGTGAAAAAATAATTACATGTTCCTGAAATTGCTTGGTGGTTATCCTTGAAATATCAAGCCATTCCAATGAATTACTTGGTAAATGTAACTTTTCTTTTTTAATTTGATGATAATGTTCCAATTTACTAGACACAAAACTCCCTGACATCACTGTCATCTCAGCAGGGCGAATATTTTAAACAGTTTTGACAACATAATTATGGTTATTAGGTGGGTATTTGTTTCCCATCAACTAAATAATAACACCTTGTCCCAAGAATCTGGGTTTCTTAGAAGAATCTCAAAGTGCTTTACCAACAAGCATTATTTTTCTGAAGGCAAAGTTCGAAGTCCCCCAGTTGGATTCATGTCCCAGGCTGTGCATAAAGTCAGCATGGTTAAAGGAGACCCTGGTCCAGAGATGCAGCTCAAGAGAAGAAGCAGTAAGATTGCTGCAGCTTTGCCTCGCCAAAGGGCCTGGCAGCCGGGTGTACAGCCTTCAAATCAGCGCCTGATATATCCCCCTCTGAGAAGGTCAGGAATTTGGGCCTCTGCTCTCTCTGCGAGACCAGTTCTCAGTCAAATTGCAAAAACTCATTAGGGTGGTGGGTGTGGGCCCTGGAATGGATGGTTTGCATGGGAAAGGCCCCCTTGCAGGTGAATCACTTGCTTCCTCTAGGAATTGAGAAGTCTTGGGAGGGGCAGTCTCTCTGGGGTTAGTAATGTCTCAATACTGACTCCACTACAACAGCTAGGTAAGTCCCTGTAAGTCTGCTGTGCCACCAGACCCGAGCTTGGAAGTTTATGCCCAATGTATGTCTTTGTAATAAAACAACAGCAACAAAAAACACTTATGCAAAACGCATGGTTTCATTAGCAATTAAAGTCACATTAAATACAAGCGACTTCTAATTTCCTAGTGAACTTCTATTGAATAAACAATGGCAAACAAATGTTGTCAGGGATAGAAAGAAACATCAGTTTTACATTGCTTGATCTTTCTGGAGAAAGGCAATAGGCAATGACACCTATAAAACTGTCTCTGTTTGACTTGTAAATTACTTTGGATTACTTCAAATGAAATTAAATTAATGATGATCTGAATACATTACCTGGAACTTCAGGGGCCTGCAAGGAAGCTATGTCTCTTTTCCCTTTGGGTAATACCTTACTTAGCCCAGTCATCCTAGAAAAAGTAAACCTGAGGCACATCTGGTGTGCTAATATTTACTTGGAGATAAAATACTAGGCTAGTAAGAGGCAGCTGTTTTAAAATGTAGGTTTTATAATTATTCAGGTATAGTGAGGCCAACAGATCAGAAAATGACTGTTATTGAAAAGATTGGTCCCAAGAGGAAGGGATGGGCCATGCCACGTGGGACCACACAGGGACGCAGCAGGGTTGGTCAGGAAGTTGGTGGTGGGAGAAGGTTGGGGTGCAAACGCCTTTATTGTGGATTCTGTGGGAAGGAATGGAACGGGTGAAGCAGGATAAACAGGTTTAGGACTGGCTAGTTTGAATAATTTCAGCAGGCTCTGGGATGTTCAGCAGGGGCTGTCTCTAAGGTTTGATACCTGGCCCTAGGTTAATTAGGGCAAGGTGAATGAATAACAGCCTGAATTGTAAGCACTCATTAGAAGGGGTGGTGGGTGTGGGCTCTGGATTGGGGTAAGACCCCAGATGTCAGAGCATCAGAAACACACGGTCAATACAGCAGGAAAGAGGGCAGTGAGGTAGAGAAGGAAGAATGGGAAGTACAAAGTGACCCATCACTGAGGCAGTTAGTTTCCCCCCAAAAAGGCAACAGGATTCTTAGCTGTGTGAGATGTGCCTGGACACTGTCTTGGAATGGTCTAATGTGGTGGTAAGGGACAAAGGTTTCTCTGCCAGAGCTTTCCCATTGTTTCCTACAGCTCCCTGGGCAGGCGTTGGCCACAGGGTATACGTACCTTTAGATCATGTCACAGAGGTGCCAACAGGCAGAGAGCAAGGGGCTGGCAGGAAGCAGATGAGGCCTGTTCCAGGTCTGGAAACAGACCTTATCCAGATGGAAAAGAAGCTGTTCCAGGTGGAATTATGCCCCTATTCCTAATTCATGTATTGTGGTCCTGACCTCCAGTACCTCAGAATGTGACCTTAGCTGGAGATAGAGTATCTAAAAAGGCAATTAAGCCAAAGGGAGGCTAAATGGGTGGGTGTCAACCCAATATGGCTGGTGTCCTTATAAGAGGAGGGGACTTGGACACAGGTGAGTACAGGGGAAAGATCGCCTGAAGACACGGGGAACCAATGGCCACCTATAAGCCAAGCAGAGACGCTTCTGAGAAAGCCTACCCTGCTGACATGTGGGTCGCAAACTTCTGGCCTCTAGTTTGATGAGAAAATAAATTTCCATTGTTTAGCTCCCTCAGTCTGTGGGACTCTGTTTTGGCAGCCTGAGGAAACGAATATAGAAGTTGTTTGTACAAAGTTGCTCACAAACCATGGAGTTTACGGTTGCCAACTTTGAAGAGAAAAACCACAGAGCAAAGTCCGGTGTCTCAAGGTAATGAACTAATAGACTGCTGTCAAAACAAAAATTCTCTAGAGTAACCACACAATTGCATGCATCGAATGACGGAGAGTAAAGAGGGCAGAAGGGAAAATAGAATGTAGTCTGATTACAACTAGGTAACATAAATGGAAATTTGGATGTTTATAAAGAGTGATGGAAAGTTAACTCTTTTCTAACACAATCATTTTAATGAGACTGTACAGTGTAATTAAGTCTATATTATGTTATTTTAATGTTTTCCTTTGATCCTTTCCTTCTCATAGCTTACATGAGGGAAAACAATGTTTGACTAAGTCATACAAGCTTGCTGGGTCCGTTTGCTTACAGAGACCAGCTCAGCTGTAGAGACCCACACCCAGGAGGCGCTGAAGGAATTGAGCAGACACCCAGATAGAACAACAAAGTGGGACTCTCCAGGGCCGACAGGCTTCCGAGCTGAGAGCCTCAGAGGGCTGGCAGCATTCTGGCCTGAGGGCCTGGAGAAAACATGGACCCACGTATTTATTCTCTCTGAACAGGTAATAATTATTAACAAATAGATGTCTGGTACTTTCTCATAACACAAAAATACACCAGGTAGGCAGCTGGTGCCCACTTACCACTGATCACAGACAAACTAAAAAGTATTCTTCATGAGGGAGCCACAGGGGCAAGGTCACATATCTCGGGCTTAAAGAATTGTTTTAACCGGTGTATGATATTTATATATTGTCCTGCCACTTTAAAATGCCCCAAATAGTTTTCCACTTGGTGGGGGCTAGGTTTTCCTTGCCATCCTTCTTCCAAGCAAATGATGTCTTCTATCATACACTCAGCATTTCTCAGCAATCATACACTTAGCATTTCTCAACATTTGCTCATGTGAAAAAAATGACAACTTGGATGTGTTAGGAAGGATTCTGAGGCTCTATCCAGACAATGCAGGCCGGCGATGTCCTGTGTGAGGCATAGGAAGGGGGAATGGCAGCATACGCCTGCCCTGGGTAATCTCTAAGGGCTTATGTAGGTTTCGCTCTGTAAAGACTCTAGGATAACGTCAGTGAGTTCTTGCAGGTTGGAATAAAATTGATTTCTCTGCTGCTTATTGGCCATGTAAATAAATAGCAAAGGTATTTTTAAGTGTGTTTCACAGCAATGCCTGCACTCTTGTTCTAAGGTGCATCTGGTCCTGGTTCTTGGAAAAGCTACATTGACAGCCTGCGTAAATAATTGGCAGCCTTTTCATTAACTGGGATTTGTTTCTCATTTGGATTTAGACTTTTTCTTCTCTCTGGGATTAGGATCTCTCTTGTCACCAGGCTTCTATTGTTTCCCGATGGATCTTACACGGCTTAGTTTATGTTTTCTAAACTGAAGTCGATAGTGCACCTAACAAACAGCTCTAAAACCTCTCACCCAGCTCCCACTAACATGTTTCTTGAGTTATTTAAAAAATAAATCAGTACTATCATTTCTGCATCCTTTGTAGTTTGCAAAGCATTTTCCTGCGCATTTGATCCTCATACATCAAACTTCAAGAAAGGCAGGCAGAGCCAAGTCATTATTCCTGACTTATAGAGGGGTTTTGTGATTCTTCTGGGTGGCACAAATACCTTTTTAACCTGGGCATGGGTCTGGCTGACTCCGACTTTGGGCTCTTTACAGAGCACAGCACTGTGTCTCAGGAAGTCACTTCTAAGTAGGATGGTCTTGGCTGACTCAGCCCACAGTCAGCCCACTGTGCTTCTCATGAAGTTCGGAATCCGCCTGGGTCATATTGCAATGGACAGGCTCCAGCCTCATGTCTCCATAAGCCTTCCCTCATTGATTCAGAACTGGATGGGCATCTCCAAGAGGGCTGCTTGCCCTCCAACCCCATCCCCCTCAGACTCCAGGAGTCTGAGAAGTAGGGGTTTTCCGGAATGTGGGACTTTTCACTACTAAAACCAGGAAAGCCCTGGGCAGAGAGACACGTTGGTCACCCTGCCTCAGAAGGACTTTAGCATCCCATCCTTGAGAAGTGGGAAGAGAGGATGGGGTTGGGGTGGGACCAAGGGCCCTCTCATTTCAGGTTACAATGTGGCCAACTCCTTGGCAGGAGTATCTGGAGTTCAGTTAGAGACCACTGAGTCCAACCCTCTTGTTTTGTTCGAGGCCCCTAAGGCTTTAAACAAAGGGCTTTCCCCAGGGTGAACCAGCTTCTGATGGCAGACACAGCATCTAACCCAGGGCTCCTGACACCTGCTTTGGGTCTTTCCCTGTAACCACAGAAGCTTTGGTATAATGCTGTCATTTGCTTACACTGCCTTTTTAAAGTGTCCCGCCCCTGTGAGACAGGTACTCCTTTCTCATTCACAGTCAACTTATGAGGCAACCAAGACACAGAGACCTGAGATTATTTGCCCAAGGTCACACTGCTCACACGTGTCAGAGACTGGACTCCTAGTCTAGGGCTCATTCTGTCATCATCTCAATAGCTGCTGTCTATACATTGCAGAATTTACTTTTTGCAAAGTCTTATATGACTTACATTATTTCATGTAATCTTATTAACAGCCTTGAGGTAAAAGAACTGTCTAGTGTGATTGAGAAATAAATCAATGGTTGTGGTTTTAAGCCACTCAGTTGCGTGTGTGGTTTGTCACACAGCAAAACCTGATACTGTGCATTATATTATTTGTTTCAAGCAATAACTCAGTGCTGCTTGTTATTAGACTCATTTGATAAATGAAGAGTCTAAACTTATTAGAATTAAAGTGACTGCTGATGCAGTGTGTCACAGAGCTGGCAACTGTCAGCATTGGGATCAGAACTCATGTCCATGTTACTACAGAGCTAGCACTTTTAACCACTGTAATATGTTAATATGAAAAAAAAAAGAACCAGGATTCCAAAGAGGTCCACATCCTAATCCCTAGAACATGTGAGTATATTATACCTTACATGGCAACAGGGAGTTAAGGTTCTAGGTAGACTTAAGGTCACTAATCAGCCTACTTTAAGTAGGGAAATTATCCTAGCTTATCAGAACAGGTTTGATGTAGCAATGAGAGTCATGAAAAGTGGCAGAGAGAGGCAGGACGGGAGACTCAGAGAGGGCGTGGCTGCACCATAAGGGCATAGAGAGATGCCGCAGGAAGTTAGGTTACCTGTAGAAGGTGGAAAAGGCAGGGAAGCAGATTGTCCACTAGAGCCTCTGGAAAGGAACTCAACTCTGCTGACACCCTGATTTTCGCTCAGTTAGACTTACATCAATCAGACCTCTTTATTTTTTGAGATGAGTCTTGCCCTGTCACTCAGACAGGAGTACCTGTCTCGCAGGGATAGAAGACTTAAAAGAGGCAGTGTAAGCAAATGATCTCGGCTCACTACAACCCCCGCCTCCCATGTTCAAGCAATTTTCCTGCCTCAGCCTCCTGAGTAGCTGGAATTACAGGTGCACACCACCACACGGGGCTAATTTTTTTTTTTTTGTATTTTTAGTAGAGACAGGGTTTTACCATGTTGGTCAGGCTGGCCTCGAACTCCTGACCTCGTGATCTCTCCACCTCAGCCTCCCAAAGTGCTGGGATTACAGGCATGAGCCACTGTGCCCGGCTTGTGTCAGACTTCTAACCTCCAGGTCTGAGTGGTTTTAAGGCTCTGAGTGTGTGGCCACTTGCTACAACAGAAAATGGATATGACCGCAACATGGCACAAACCTGCTGCTTGGCTGCTCTCTCGGGGTCTGAGCTCTGTTCATGTTACAGTCCTCATGGTGCGACTCACATAGTGGGGGTTCAGAAAAGTACTCGAGTACTAATTATGGCCATTTATTGAGTGCTTCCTGTGTTCCAAGCTCCAAGCTATTTGTTTGACAAAAATATTTCATCTAACTACCATAACTAAACTATGGTTATTGATTTCATGATGTGAGAATTGAGGCATAGAGAAGGTTGAGGTCACACAGCTGAAAATAGCATAGCTAAGATTTGAACCCAGAACTGTTGGTTCCAAAGCCTTCCCTTTTCATTCTGCCATGCTGTCTGTAACACTGCAGTCTGTTGAATTAAAGTGGGAAAGGATTAGAAAATCCTATAAGGAGAACATTTCATTTTCTTGGAGAAATGGCACCTAGGGAACCAAGTCCCATCGTTAACACCTCCCTCTCCTTTTCCTCCATTTCCATTCATTTCTTTCCCTGTCTCTCATCCTTCCACATACATTTGCTGAACACCTGCCCTGGGATATAAACACAAATAAGACGCAGCCCCTGTTCTGAGATCACATTTAGTAGAGGAATTAAGACACAGACATATACAGCATCCTTGAGAGGCAGATATGACCACTGCCAGGAGAGGGAGACGGGAGAGGCAGAATCAGGACTTCCTCCTGCTCAGTCTAGGAATCAATAGAAGGAGAGAAATGAAATTTGAGTTCTGGCCCTGCTCTGTTCTAGTGGTATAGCTTTGATAATACCAACAAATATAATAGTAGCTAAAAAATCTCCTTGTGCCAGGCAGTGTTCTAAGTTATCTCTTGTAACTTGATTAAAACTCTTTGTCTCTCTGAGCTCAATTAATAAAAAAAAAAAATTGAGCATTAATTCTGTAAGAAACAGTGAGCAAGACAGATGCAATTCATCAAACAGGTAAAACAAGTGTGATGAGTGTCACAAAACTGTGCTGTGAATCCCAAATCAGGAGAGCTGACCTCACCTGGGATCAGCAAAGACTCTTTAAGATGTACAAATATATTGAGACCTGAGGATCCATGGGGTCAGCTAGAGGCTACTCAGGGGGTGGAGTTAGAAGTAGTCTCAGAAGGTCAGGGAAGATAGAAGGCCTATAAACAAACAGAAATGGTGCATTTGAGGACAGAAAGAAGTTCTGTTCTTGGGGGCTAGAAAGTAGGCATTTGTGAAATGGAGCTAATCACCCACCTCATGGAGCTACAAGATGGCTACCTGATATAATGTGTGAAAGAAAGAAACATGCTTTCCTGGCAACCTATTGTGCATTTATTGAGCACAATTCTTTTCTTTTTTCCTCCCCATCTGGACTGAAAGCTCCCAGAGGATGTACTAATTAGGATAAAAGTTTCGACTGCTGTATCAGACATATAAAGACCTGTACCTCTGTTTCTGTCTCACTCAACAGCTCTGAGATGAGCAGCCCATGGATACAGACAGCCATTGCCCTCAGGTTGTTCAGGCACCCAGATTCCTTTCATTTTGTGACTCTTTTTCTCCTAGCACATTGGCACCATCTGAACGGCTGAAGCTGAATCACCAGGAATCAACTAGTGGGAAGTAGCCAGGCATCAAGCTTGGGGCAGAATTTGATTGCTAAGAAATCAGTAGTAGAGAAGTAGGGAAGAGATACAGGGAAGGAAAGGCAGGCAATACAAGTTGTGTTATCTATTCATCTACCACTACGCATAATGCAGTTATCCCTCTGGGGAACTCTGAAAGTCATGTTAAACATACACACCTCAGCATTATCTCACACAATTGCTGAGGGAGTCGGGGCATTGATATACCAGCTGCTGTCAGTCATTGGTTGGGAATGACTCCCAGAGGCATGCCAATTCCCTGGTGTTTTTCCTGCCATTCCAGCAGCAACACAGGCTCTGGGAACAACGAAAATCCCTCTGGAAAAGAGATGCAGATGTTGGCAGTTGGAAGTGAGACTGACATGAACAGAAAAGTTAAGGAGGAAAAAATATGGTGTGGCACTAACAACATCTGCTATAGTGGGCAACTAGCAGTGCTTGCCAGAAAAGAAAAGCCAAAACTGTAGCCCATCTTTACATGCCTGAGTATCTGCCTAGATCACGATGATGGCTCAATAAATGTTTAGAGAATGAGTGAGTAAATGAGTGATGGATGAGTACATTAATATGTCCTGTAATGATTTACCTATTCCTATGGTGGAAGAAAACATTTATTTACATTTATGTCTATAGCCATAGCCATAGCTATCTATATTATATCTACATCTATCATCTGTGTAAATAGGTAGATGAATAGATAGATGAATGGATGGACGGATGAATGGGCAGGCAGGTAGGTGCCTGGATGGATGAATGGATGGATGGGCAGGTAGGTAGATAGGTGGATGGATGAATGAATGGATAGATGGACAGATAGACAAGTAGATAGGTAGATGAAGAGATGGACAGATGACAGAGAAAGAGAGAGAGAGAGAGATTCACATACACGTATATCTCTGGAATTGTGCCAGGTACTCTACATCTATTATTTAGTTTAATTTTCACAATAACATTGTGGAAAGTGAATTTACCTGCATTTATTGATGTTGAACCTGAGGAAATGAAAGGCCAAGTCACTTGCCCAATGGCACATGGTTAGTGAGGAAACTGCAGAACAAACACAGAACACAGCTTTGTTGGATGACCAAGCACAGGTCCCTGTGGCTGCATCTTCCTGTTCCTCTTCTGCACCACCAAACTGCATTAGCCAGCCCATCAATTGATTTGAGTTTTGAGGAATTCTCTTTGAAAGTCTTCATACACGATATTTTTACAGAGACTTGGTGGAAATGTTTTCACAATTGACCTGTCAACCTTGATAGATAGAGAGTATTTGCTACAATCCCAGCTGAAAGCAAGAAAAATAAAATTTAAAAAGGAAAAAAGAAATTGGTGATTTTATGTGCCTTCTAAAATTTCTAAGCAGGGATCTAATTAAAACAGGTTAACAAAACTCTGGCTCAAGAATGCAGTATGAAATATGTGTCTGCCTGAATGAATCAATGATAAACAAAGGACAAAGGGAATGAAGACTTATGACAGAGAGAGAAAGAGAAAAGTAGAAACTGTTGAAAGAAGGGGACCTGTTATTAGAGAGTTATTTGAAGTCATGGGTGTCTGTTGGCAGATTCATCTTAAAATGTTTTGAGAATTAAAAAAAAAAAAAAAAGCACTATGTTTCCCTAAAGGTTGAAAGAGCAATAAAAGATAAAGCAATTTTTATTTGATAAAATAAAACAGCAAGATCCATCTTACACAAGATTCAGAGAAAGAAGAACCTGGTTTGTCCCATAGTCCTGTTGAGTGTGTGTTGGAAATTGAATGCTATTCCTGATCCAAGAGCATCTTTCCCTGAAGCAGGTGGGGACATGCCAGTTATGAAAGGAGCAGCAATTGCAAGGGAATTTACCAAGGGTATGTGTTCACACAACCCCAGCCTACATGCTATACAAGAAGATTCCCAAAGGCTAACTACTATATGCTGTTCAGTTTCTATTTTCCACACTCTGCGCTAGATGCTTTCAAATGTATCACTTGATGTAATCATATCAACAATCCTAACAGGTAAGCATCATCCCAGTTTTAAGGAAACTGAAGCTCAGAGAGGCTGAAGTTGTAGTAGGCCCAGTGAAATACAGGTCTGATCCCTGGAGCCTGTGATCATTACCATACATGGCAAATGGGACTCCGAAAATGTAATTGCAGATTTTGAGATGGAGAGATTATCCTGGATTATTTGAGTGGGCCCTAAATGTAATCATAAGTGTTCTTATAAGACAGGATCAGGTGAAAATGTGACCACAGAAGAAGCAGCCAATGGAACAACTGAAGCAAATGTTATACTGACGACTTAGAAGGTAGAAGAGAGGACCAAGAGCCAAGGAATGTAAGGAATGAAGTTCTAGAGCTGGAGAAAGCAAAGAAATAGATTCTTCCCTGGTCTTCAGAAGGTGAGCAACCCTGCTGACACCTTGATTTCTGCCCAGTTAGTGGTTTCAGACTTCTGACCTCTAGAAATACAAGAAATAAAATGTGTGTTCTCTTAAGCCACCAAATTTGTGCTAATTTGTTATGACAGACATTGGAAACTAATCTTACTCAATGAAACACAGCCAGGAAATGGAAGAACTGGGACTTGAACTCAGGTCTTTGACTCCAAATCTAGTATTAGCTCTGTGGTAACCCACTACTTCTCTCTGTGTGGTCTATCCTACTGTTACCGGTACTCCTCAGATGTCTATGTAGCCTCTACCTCCTCACAGATTCCCAAAATGTGACTGCACATCAGATCTCCTGGGCCCTTTGAAATAAGATGTGGAGTCTTGCACCCCAAAGAAGAGAGAAGGACTCTAAAACTCCTTATTTTAAAATCCAATTTGGGAATCATCATTCTAGCACTTTTTTTTTTTTTTAAGAGACAGAGTTTTGCTCTTGTCACCCACGCTTGAATGCAATGGTGCCATCTCAGCTCACTGCAACCCCTGCCTCCCAATTTCAAGTGATTCTCCCACCTCAGCTTCCTGAGTAGCTGGGATTACAGACATGTGCCACCACACCCAGCTAATTTTGTATTTTTAGTAGAGATGGGGTTTCACCATGTTGGCTAGGCTGATCTCGAACTCCTGACCTCAGGTGATCTGCCCACCTTGGCCTCCCAAAGTGCTGGGATTACAGGCGTGGGCCACCATACCCGACCACACTCTAGCACTTTTATTTTCTAAAATAAATCAAAACCACATTGAGATACCATTTTACGCCAGTTAGAATGGCGATCCTTAAAAAATCTGGAGACAACAGATGCTGGAGAGGATGTGGAAAAATAGGAACACTTTTACACTGTTGGTGGGAGTGTAAATTAGTTCAATCATTGTGGAAGACAGTGTGGCGATTCCTCAAGGACCTAGAAATAGAAATTCCATTTGACCCAGCAATCCCATTACTCGGTATATACCCAAAGGACTATAAATCTTTCTATTATAAAGACACATGCACACGTATGTTCACTGTTTACAATAGCAAAGACCTGGAATCAACCCAAATGCCCATTGATGATAGACTGGACAAAGAGAATGTGGCACATATACACCACGGAATACTATGCAGCCATAAAAATCGATGAGTTCATGTCCTTTGCAGGGACGTGGATGAACCTGGAAACCATCATTCTCAGCAAACTGACACAAGAACAGAAAATTAAACACTGCAAGTTCTCACTTATAGGCGGGTGTTGAACAATGAGAACACATGGACACAGAGAGGGTAGCATCACACACTGGGATCCACTGGGGGCGTTAGGGGAAGGATAGTGGGGGGGGGGGGGGGGGGGATAACGTGGGGAGAAACGTAAGGTATAGGTGATTGGGGGATGGTGGCAGCAAACCACCTTGCCATGAATGTACCTGTGCAACAATCTTGCATAATCTGTGCATGTACCCCAGAATCTAAAGTACATTAAAAATTATAAATATATTAAAATACAAAATATATATGTATATTATATACATGTTAATGGAGAGAAAATACAAGATCAGCATTGTATCTTCCTTTTGAACACATAAACATTTGAAGGAGACACAGAATTTGGAGAGGCTACTACATGGGAGGCACTTGTACCTAACCCGGCATCTACCTTCACAGCACTCCTGGGAGGGAGAGTGTGTTACCTCTCTACTACTGAGAAAACTGAGGCTCCTTCAGGCCATTTACTGTATTAGTTTCCAGGGGCTGCTGTAGCAAAGCACCACAAACTGGGTGGCTTAAAACAACCGAAGACTCTGCCTTTGAGGGAGCAGAGGGATGTGCCCACGACCAGATCTTCAGTTATGCAAATATGCCTTAGAGACCACAAGAAGCAAGACATCTCTCTGAAATGCTCTGGTCCCAAGGAAAAAATTACTCTGAATAATAATGGAAATTGTTGTCTGTACATCATGCTGAGCTGCTTATTCTGTACCCTTGAGAGAACTTTTATTTTCTTATAAATAAGAATTGGAATTGTAAAACAGAAAACAAAAAAACCAAAGAACAACAACCCCCTCTCCAAAACAACAACAACAACAACAACAACAACACCGCCACCACCCCAGGACTTTATTGGCTCACAGTTCTGAAGGTGAGAAGTCTGAAATCAAGGTGTTAGGAGGGCTGTGCTCCCTCTGAAACCTACAAGGGAAAAGAATCCCTCTCTGTTCCCAGTGTTTGCCGGTAACCCCTGTCATTCCTGGGATTTTGGATGCATCCCTCCAACTTCCACCACTGCTGTCACATGGCCATCTTTTTTCCCTATGTATCTCCACATTTCTTTTTCATTTCTTATGAGGCCAGTAGTCACATAGGTTAAAGCCCCACCCTATTCCATTATTACCTCATCCTAATTTAACTAATCACATCTGCAATGACCCTATTTCCAAATAAACTGGCAATCTAAAGTACTGGGTGTTCAGACTTCACTGTATCTTTTTTGGAAACCCAATTCAATCCATAACGCTTGCCAAGGCCATTTAACTAGTAAATGTCAGTGATGGGTTCAAATATAGATCTGGCCCTTTTCCATCCTCCAAACTTGATGGAGTCTGCATATGAGTAAGTGGGTACTTACTTACCAAAATGAGAATCACAGCTCACAGCTTTTCTGTGCCTTCCTAAGTCCTTCCAGCAACTTCTTGGTGCCTGGAAGTCTCCCAGGTACCTTCACTTGGGAGCTCTGTTTTGCTCCACTGAGCTTAAACTGAGGGAGTTCACGTTTGGAACTCTTTTGTCACTATTCCAAGTGGCTTAGCCACTTTATTTCTATTCTATTCCACGTCAAATTATTCTCCAATGTGCAGAAGAGGAGGCTTTATATTGAAATGAATCAGTTTCTATCTAGGAGCTGTTATGTCTACTGGCATTTTGGATAATCTGTGCTGTGAATTAACCATTCCTATCCTCGGCCCTTTTTTTTTTCTTTGAGTTGTTGGCATTTTTCTTGTTAATTTGCAAAAGCTCTTTCTATTAACCTTTATCTATCATAAGAGTTGCAAATATTTTCCCCAATCTATCATTTGTCTTTTGATTTTGATTTATACTCTCTTGACATCCAAAAGAATTTAATTTCCTTCCTTATAACTTCTGGGCTTCCTGCCTTGCTTAAAAAGTTCTCTCTTACTCCTTTGTGATATTAATACATATGTCATCCTTAATTCCTAATTTTTGTTGTTGCCTTTCATTCTTTATACTATTATGTCTATATGGAATTTGCAAATGATTGGAATGTTGGTGATTCCACTAACTGGATTAATTGTGTTGAAGTCCGTTTAGTCTGTATAGTTCTACATAATTTCTGAATTTCAGTGAACGGTTTCTTACCTCAGTGAATCCATAATATTGAACACTCAGAAGTTACTGTAATTCTGGGTAAATTTAAGTGAAATGTGCTTGTGCAGAAGAGAAGCGCAATCCTCATTCTTCCCTTTTCTGTTCATGCTTCCCTTTGTCAAAGCTTGGGATGAACTGTTTGACAAATCGAAACAATTACATATACACACACATATGTATATACATGTACATTTCAGAGATTGCTATGTCTTCACCAAAACTCACATGTCTGTTGTAGGGACAAAAAGATAATACCTTTCCTTCACAAGGGTCTTGTCTGACACTCCTACAACAAGACAGGGTAGCAACATATAATCATCACAAGTTTATTTAATAAAGTTTTGTGTGATACAGGAGCCTCCAGAAGTGAAGACCCAAAGATCCAGGGAAAAATGGTGTACTGTTACGCTAAATCTTAAGAAAGAAGTGGATAGTTGTGGAGAAACATGATTGGATCAGAAGGGTCTGAGCTAGTGTGAATGTGCTTGGGAGGAGAGCCTAGCAAGGCCTGCTTGTTTAGCTTCTTTTTGGCCTCAGTGTAGCATTCCTTCCCCTTGTGTATTTGTCCATTTTCACACTGCTGGTAAAAAACATACCTGAGACTGTGTAATTTGTAAAGAAAATGAGGTTGAATGGACTCATGGTTCCATGTGACTGGGGAGGCCTCACAACCATGGTGGAAGGTGAAAGACATATATGGCAGCAGACAAGAGAGAATAACAGAGCTTGCACAGAGAAACTTCCCTTTATAAAACCATCAGAGCTTGTGAGACTTATTCACTATGATGAGAATAGTATGGAGGAAACCGTTCCCAAGATTCACTGTCTCCCACTGGCTCCTTCCCATAACACATGGGGATTATGGGAGCTACAATTCAAGATGTTTTTTGGGTGGTGACATAACCAAATCATATCACCCTCGGTATGGGGCGGGATCCCCTGTAATGAGGGCCATATGACCCATTTTCAGAGGAGGTAACTCAGAGGGTTAGTTTCTAGGTTATGTGGCTTTCTTTGGGGGATAGGAGTAATTCTGGTTTCTATGATTCCTCTTGGGGAACAAAAGGGTGTGGGAGAAAGAAAGGAGGGTGGGAAGTCAGAGAGACCTTGTGCCTGAGGCCTTCCCAATCTCTTTCAGTTCAAAGTGTTTAGCATGTCACAGGGCCATAATTGGAGGTATCATTTTCTGAGCCCCTGACACTGCTAGAGGGTGGGAGATAAATGCATGGGGAGTCTGGTGACTGCCACATTGATGAAATTGTGTGAAATTAGGTGTCTAACCATCTGGTGAATATCAGAACATGCCTTCTAAACTACAGGTTAGGTTATTGCACCTTATGCTTTTTACAAATAAAAGATGGGCACAGTGCTTAGTGGGCCTCTTTGGATTTGGATGGCAGCATGGACCGTGTTTGGGAATAGTGCTCCAACAGTATTTTGGATGCTTTGGATGTCTGCCAGTTTTGATTGGGGTCAAAAGAAGGAGAGGGCTCTGCAACAGGTTCAGGCTACAGTAAGTTTCTCTGCCATGAAGCCATGTAATCCGGCAGCTCTTATGACACCACATACATCCAGGGTGAACAAAGGCACTGTGTGGACAGCCTGACAAACTCAACAGTGTAATAGCAGGGTAGACATCTAGGTTTTTGAATCAAAGATGTATTTCTATCATAGAGAATTGTACACTCTTCAAAAAGCAGATCTTGCTGTGTTACTGGATCTTAATAAAGACTGAATATCTGATCACGGGACATCAAATAACCCTGGAGTTGGAGCTGCTCAGCACCAGCTGGGTATTGTCAGATCTACCAGGTCATGAGGGTAGGCAGGTGTGCAACAATCATCCTATGATGAAAATAGCCCATGCTGGTCAAGCTCAGGCAGGTCTGGAGGGCACGGATAAATTGTACAAACAGGTGACCCAGACCCTCTGCTGCAAGAGAATCTCTCCCACCACTCACACCTGTGCTGTCCTATGGGGCTTCCTATGACAAGTGAAGGAGTAGGAAAATTCTAATCCTACTTATTTGGTGGGCCAGCTAGATTAGCTAGTGTGCTGATCACAGTCTGCTGCCACACTCAGTCCCACTCAGGAGTGTCCATGAAGGTGGGGAGGGGACATCTCAGCATGACTCAGCTTTGTGTGGAGGTAGAACCGGTCTGAGGAAAGGTTATACACAGGGGTGAATGGCGTCAGTGGTTGAATGAGATCTAAAGAAACATGATTGGAGGATTGAAGACCAGGAAGTCTAGGGAAGAAGCATGTGGACAGACCCATGGAGTGGACATAAAGAGCATCAGTCATGTTGGCCTGTCACCATCACTCCCTGTAAACCTCTTAGGAATATTTTTACCTCCCAAACCCATAACTGTTGGCCATGATGGACTAAAGGTCATATTTGCTAAGACAAGGATGTTTCTTCCAAGTAACAGATTAAGAATCCTACTAAGCCTAAGATTATTGTTGCTCTCTGGTTATGTTGGACTGTTTATGCTGGTGGAACAGAAAGCCAAAATATATATTAAAAAAACACAGAGTTGCTGTACCTGCATGAGTAAATGACTGATTATCAGGAAAAGCCGGAGCTGCTGGTTACAATAGGAGCAAAGAGGAGTAAGTGTGGAATTCAACAGATTTACTGAGGTGCTTCTTGGTGCTTCCATCCCTGGTGGTCATAACTGTAAATGTGCAGTGCATCAGCCATGATGTGACAAAGGCACCACCACATTGTCAGGAGCTCCTAATCCTCAATGATGAAGCTCTGAGTTCCCCACTGGAAAAACAACTTATACCAGTAGAAGTACTGGCCAGGGCAGAGGACAATCATGAATGAATGGTAAAAGAAGGAGATGAGGAATCTACAGTATTCCTTAAAGGGCCAGTGGGAAGACAAAGTGTTCTTAATGGGTGGCAAGAGTGGATCTGAGTGGTGTGAAGGGTGAGCTGTGGTTCACCCTTACATCCTTAGCATGGAGGTCACCACAGCCCTGTGGACAAACCTTCCTACTCTAATATCCGTGTCCATCTCTGCCTGAAAGCATTTTCTGGTTACAGGAGCTTGCTAGGCTTAAGCTCAGTTGTAAATGCCAGGGAGTTAACCACACCATACACCTCCACGAGTAACCATCAAGTCATGGTGAGCAGAAGTCAGTGAGGAGTACTTTATAAAGTCTGCCAGAGGGTCTTCAGTAGGCTGAGCCCCAGAAGCTAGCCTCAATAACCCTCTCAATTACATACCCTTTGCTGCCTTTCATCCATCCCCTCACTGTCCTTCCACATAAACATCATGTACCAATTCCTCACCTTAGGGTGCACTTTTGGGGGAATCCCAGCTGAGATACATCAGTGGACAATAAATCCCGCTGCTTCTTCTATACACATTAGAGGCATTTGTTCGAAGCTCATTTATGATTTAGAAAGAAAGAAAAATTGATTACATTTCAGATGCCACCAAATTCCAAATAACAACGAATATTGGAGAGACTAAAAGAACAGAGAAGAATGGGAGTTTCTGGAAGCAAATGAGATGAGACTTAATATAGATAAATGTAAGATAATGCACCTGGGAAAGTCCGAATCAGCATTAATTTAAAGGGGGCAGCTGCAATTTGTGAAACAATCAGACTGACAGAAAGCTGGGACTAATAATGTATAATCAATTATGAATCAAGAAATGTGCTGCTTATTAGAAAAACAAAGCTCACCATCTTACAGGATATAGATAAAATATGATCAGACATGGTCATATCATTCCAGGGCCCTTCTTGAGATCGTTGGAACTAAGACTAGGGCAGTTAAGGTGGATGAGAAACAAGGCATGGGAGTCAACAGACTCTGCAGGCGGTGGGGTGGGGAGTTCCAGACTTACAGGTGTGAGATTAAAAGCCGTGGAGCCATCTAGCATCACACGGGCAGGATGATTAAGATCAGAAGTCAGTGGTTGTCAGCCAGGCAGGCGGGCAGGGCAGCAGTCAAGGCAACAGTCACGGAGACCACTGTTCTGCGGTGGCTCTGACTTCACATTGGACGCCTTATTGAATGTCAGCGCAGAAATGAGTTCCAGGGAGATGCAGAGCCCTCCTTCCCCAAGGGTGCACAGGTAAGTGAAGGTGCATCACATAAGGAAGGCAACTCGTGGGTGTCCTGGGTGTTGTGCAAAGTCGCTCCCCACTCTGCCGCGGTCAGTTGGGATTCTGTTTAGGCTGAAGGTAAGAGAAAGCTGGACACAGTGGCTTACACAAGGATATACCTTGTTTCTGTTATATAAAGAGACATCTGGAAGCTGCCTCTTTATTGCTTGTATTGGTTCAGCTGCCTGTCAATATCAGAAAGTCTGAGCATATCTTGGTCTTTCCTTCATGGTCCCATGTTGGCTGCCATCATGTGAGGCACAATGCTCTGTGTGAGTCAGGAGGAAGGAAAGGGAAGGGAAAACAGTGACGCCATGGGCTGACTTTCATTAGATAAAAAGAGCATGTGCTGAGTAGAAGGAATTCCAGGAACAAATGCACAGGAATAGATAATAGAATGGTATGCATAGCAATCACTGTTAGCCACGTACCCAATATACATCATCTTTTTCTTATTTGATGATCAAAGCCCACTCTCGTTTGGAAGCAACATGATCAGCTGAAATGAGATCCTTGCTTTCTCGGCATCCATTGCAGCTGGGCACAGCCAGGTCACAGGTATTGATCTAAAAAATTAATCAGAAATTTCTCCTCTGGTAATAATTTTTTTCTCATGAAAAATAAATAAGCACATGGCATCGCCTTTTTCCCTCGCCTACCCCTTCTTCCTGACTTTAACAGAGCGTGATACTCCACATGCAGCAGCCATCCTGCGATCATGAGGAAAAGACCAAGACAAGCTCAGACACCACCCATCAGCTTTCGACTTCAGTGTCACTTGTTGATGACGATTTCCCTGACCACCTTCAAATAGACTCTACCCCACCCTTCATCCCTTCCTTTATTTACTTCCTTCATTGAATTTATTTCAGTCAGAAATAATTTTTATTTTTCAGTGCACTATTTTTGTTAACATTTTCCTAACTGATTAAAAAATAAGGAACTCCAACATGGTGAAACCTCATCTCTACTAAAGATACAAAAAATTAGCTGGGGTTGGTGGCACACGCCTGTAATCCCAGCTGTTTGGGAGGCTGAAGCAGGAGAATCACTTGAACCCGGGAGGTACAGGTTGCAGTGAACTGAGATTGCACCATTGCTCTCCAGGCTGTGCAACATGGTGAGACTCCATCTCAAAAAAAAAAAAAAAAAGACAAAAAGGCAGCTCTTTGAAGTTAGGCATGGGTCTAGGCACAGAGTAGCTGCTCAATAAATATTAGTTAAATACTTGAATACCTTTTCTGGAAGGCAAGAGCTCTCATTTCTAAGCTTGTCTTTTTCTGGTTTAGTGCATTATCCAGAAGCCAGGCTTTGAGACCTGCCTCTGCCATTTCACAGCTGTTAAGGCCTTGATCAAATCATCCCCCTCCTCCGTCTCTCTTTGGGCTTCAGATTTCTATCTAGTCAACGAGGTGGTAGGACTCCACCATCTCCAAGGTCCTTTTTGATTACTGATCTCTACTATTTCTAGGTTTTTCTTCTGATTGTAGAGTTAAGAATTTTTTGATTAAGACCCTTCAGCAGTGCTAAATTTTATATCACAATTCATTATGTGTCAGGAACTGTATTCTCTTACATTAAAAAAAAAAGCCAACTTGTTTTCAGGACCTGCGATTGGATTGTGACCTGAAATTTAAATAACTCCTCTAAGCTACGGTATTTTGTCCCAAGCAATCTCCTATTAAATTTATTTCCCTTGTGAAAATATTTTTATTAATGATATATATGGCATATTAGCATATTATAACAATACTTACTATGACATAATATATAATAATGATAAAATACAATAATAAATCCAACATGTATGCAGCTCTTCAGAGCACACAGAATATCATCACATGGAGTATCCTATTTATCCATTGGATTGACTCTGTCGTGGGAGTCGACCCATTTTTCATAAGAGAAAACTAGCTCAGCAGGCAATTAGTATGCCTAAGATTACTCTGCAAAACTACGGTACAAACCAGAATTTTAACTCCTCGATAAATGCCAATTAGAGATGCAGACTATTTAGATGAATCATTTCCACAGCTCTGGCTGCTGCGTCTCTTTGCTGGGGCAGCCACTGTAACTCAGCTCATTTCACTATGAGCTCTGAACGTCCAAACAGAGACCTAACAGGTCAAGGAATGTGCACAGACTATTCCAGAAGACTGAAAAGACCTGAGAAAACCTTGTTAAAAAGATGGCAAACCAGGCTCTGTTCCGTGGCCTTGAGTAGGTTATTTGACTTCTCTGAGTCTTAGTGTTCTCACCTGTACACTGGGGATGATTCTAATTGCTACCAACTGCAGGGGCTTGTGAAGATGCTGCAGAGATTATTGGGTAGTTTGAGCTCTCAGATTTTACATGCACCTTCCCTCTACCAGGTATGTCTGCCCTTCTGCTTGGCACAAACTAGAAATCCTTTAGACCCAATTCACATTCCTCATGGCAAGAATGAATCAGTCCTTTCTTGTGCTCCTGCTGAATGCAATTCTTACTTTGATTCTGGCTCTTTCCATGCTCCATTAATATATGCTTCCCATACGTAACATCGTGCCTGATATATAGTGAGTGTCATTATTTACAAAGCATACAATTACTGGATTCTGTGTTCTATGCCTTGGCTACACTCTGAATCGGTTACTGAAAAGGAAGCTGAATTACCCAGGACGATATCAGTAAGCCTCATCATCTGCCAGTTTTGTGAGAGGAACCAGAACCCACATTCAATGGGGAAAGTGTTGCATAATGAGAGTTCTCCTAGTGGTTTAATTACTTTTGATGGGACCCATATGGATTGTAGCATCAATGGGAAATGTTACTTATCCCCATACATAATTCTGTAAGGAATGAGTAGAATTTCATAGTCAGGTGGACCGAAGACAGTGCAATGCTCAGTAGGATCATTGAAAGGGCAGGGTTTGTTTGTTTGTTTGTTTGTTTTGTGTGTGTGTGTGTGTGTGTGTGTGCGCGCTTTCCTGAGACTATTAGACTATTAGGCTTATTAAAATTTAGTATTCAAACAGAATAAATTAATCTGTGCAGATAGGCAGGAAATATTTGGGACTCTCTTTCTCCTTATCCCTATTTGACTTAATTTAAAGATAGAATAGGTTTAGGGTACCAGACACTTGCATTAAAACTTTCCTTTTTTTCTCTTCTAACGTCCACACATTTGCTATAGAACACCTCTGTTGCACTTCCTCATTTTGCTTGTATATAGCCTGTTAAGGTCCTGGCTAAGAATCCAGTCTACCTGGTATATAAAAGTAAGTAAAATAAGATATATATTTTTTTAAAATTATGCTTTAAGTTCTGGGGAACATATGAAGAATGTGCAGGTTTGTTACATAGGTATACATGTGCCATGGTGGTTTGCTGCATCCATCACCCCATCATCTACATTAGGTGTTTCTCCTAATGCTATCCTCCTCATAGCCTCCACCCCCTGCAGGCCCTGGTGTGTGATGTTCCCCTCCCTGAGTCCATGAGTTCTCATTGTTCACCTCCCACTTATGAGTGAGAGCATGCAGTGTTTGGTTTTCTGTTCTTGTGTTAGTTTCCTGAGAATGACGGTTTCCAGCTTCATCCATGTCCCTGCAAAGGACATGAACTCATCCTTTTTATGGCTGCAGAGTATTCCATGGTGTATATGTGCCACATTTTCTTTATCCAGCCTGTAATTGATGGGCATTTGGGTTGGTTCCAAATCTTTGTTATTGTGAGGAGTGCTGCAATAAACATACATATGTCTTTACAGTAGAATGATTTATAATCCTTAGGGTATATATTCAGTAATTGGATTGCTGGGTCAAATGATATTTCTACCTCTAGATCCTTGAGGAATCTCCACACTGTCTTCCACAATGGTTGAACTAATTTACACTCCTACCAACAGTGTAAAAGTGTTCCTATTTCTCCACATCCTCTCCAGCATCTGTTGTTTCCTGACTTTTTAATGATCGCCATTCTAACTGGCATGAGATGGTATCTCAATGTGGTTTTGATTTGCACTTCTCTAATGACCAGTGATAATTAACTTTTTTTCATATGTTTGTTGGCCACATAAACGTCTTCTTTTGAGAAGTATCTTTTCATGTCCTTTGTCCACTTTTTGATGGTTTTTTTGTTTGTTTGTTTTTCTTATCAATTTGTTTAGGTCATTTATAGATTCTGAATATTAGCCCTTTGTCAGATGGATAGATTGCAAAAATTTGCTCCCATTCTGTGTAGGTTGCCTATTCACTTTGATGATAGTTTCTTTTGCTATGCAGAAGATCATCAGTTTAATTAGATCCCATTTGTCTATTTTGTTTTTTGTTGCCATTGGTTTTGGTGTTATAGTCATGAAGTCTTTGCCCATGTCTATGTCCTAAGTGGTATCACTTAGGTTTTCTTCTAAGGTTTTTATGGTTTTAAGTCTTATGTTTAAGTCTTTAATACATCTTAAGTTTTAAAAGCCAGAGGCAATGTTAGATCTATTAAGTAAGAGATGGTCAGAAATATCTGGGGTTTGACAGGGAGGTGCTTATGTTTCAAATTATGTTTTAAATCTGAAAGATGAAACCCAAGAAAATGAGATCTAGTGAACCAGGAGGAGAGGCCAAACCTCACTCCTTCGAAAAGGGTGGAGACTTTCTGTCCTAGATAGCTGAGGACCAGTAATTCCACTGGGTCCTCCTACAGTCCAGGCTCTGACACACATGTAAGCATCTGCTCGTCTTTAATTGCTTAAATTATGAAATACACTAAAAAGAACAGCAAATGATAAACAAAAATTCTCCAATCAGGTATTTGCTTAATATACTACTAAAAAGTAAAATAAATAAACATAAATAAAATGGAAGCCCCTCCATTCAGCTCTTATCTCCAGAGGTAGTCAGGTTCTAAAAATTGTGCACCTCCTATTGAACCATGGCTTGAGGTTTTTACTATAAATGTGTGATTCTGGAAGCAACACATAGTTTTGTGTATGTTAAAACATTTCCATATGTATTTATGGTTTTATACTTCTGAATCTTCTTGAAGTTTGCTTGTCTCATTCAGTATGTTGAGAGATGTATATCTAGTTCATGAATGGCTAGGTATTGCATTTCACAACTGTATCACAATTTATTCATTTATTTATTGATAAATAAATAGGTTTATTTTTCTTTCTTAGTCTTCCATCTCCTTCCCTCCCCTCTCCTCTGCTTTCTTCCTTCTCTTCCCTGACTTTCCTTCTTTTTCACTTGTTACAGACAATGCTTGACCACTCTGAGCATGGCAACTTGGGCACACCTGTGGTATTTCCCTAGGGCACTGCTAGCAATGGAGTTGAAGGACAGTGGAGCAGGCTTACTTCAACATCATCAGATATGATTTTCCTGCTTTCCTAAGTGATTTCCTAGTTTGTGTCACTGACAGTGATGCAGGAAACTTCTTGTTTCTCCACATTCTCAAATATATTAGCTCTTTGCTAGTCTGCTATGTTAGAAAAGTAGATTCTTGTTACCTTAATTTTTTCTCAGATGTCTAGTAGGATGTACTTCTTTTAAGTTGCTCATATGATTATATCACCCTGGCTGGGTTCTTATTTCGTGCAGCTAAAACATCAGCCGTAACAGGCTGGCATTTTGGACCAGTGTTAACTAGTTTTCCAGGAATTGCTTTGGGAGCTCAAAAAGAGAGAAAGGGGAGATAAAATAAGAGGAGCAGGTGCCTCGAAGGACAAACTTAATCAGCTCGACAGTTTTGCCCAGGAATGCTAAGAAATCTTAAAATCCCATTTCACAGTTAATTGTTCAAAAGCAAACCTAACGAAACTATAGTTCTCCATGTTTGGATCTGTTTTACTTTTGACATGTGGATACTTCCCACCACTCACCTCCAGGCGATAAACTTGGAGAAACTCTCTGAGCTCAGGCATTTTCTCCTAGACTTCTAGAGAGTTGATCTGGACTTACCAGAAACCTTTATGCAGTTCAATCCTGAAGATATTTATTCATTGCTTGCTATGAACAACACACTGTGTTCTCCATCAGGAAAGATTCATTCCCTTTATGAGCCAATTAACAAAGTGATAAAAGAAAGAAACAGATGTGTTCAGACCACCTCTCTATCTGTCCCGGGGCTCAGAACCTTAAGAAGTGACAGTTTCTTTTCAGATCCCCAGCCAGAGTTGACCCTGCAGCTCTGAGTCACCAGGAAAGGTCCAAGACTCTTCAGCCTTCTGTCCCCAACACCTGGCCATGATACTTCCTGGGATCCCCCTCAGGTGTCATCCTGACTGTCTCTGCATCATCAGAAGAGCTCCTGCCTTCGGCTTCAACCACATTTGGGTGTTAAAAAAACACAGATGGCATTGTGGTTCCAAGCTAATTGTAGCATATTTATCTGATAAGTGATTCTGATTATGTGCTTGTCAAACAATTATGGAAACAAGTAGCGGCTCTATCCTTGTGCCTGTCAGGTCTTGTTAATAAAAAAAAAAAGGAAAATTGCTAAGTTAATGGTGGTCTTGGAACCAGGAGGCATGAGGTAAAAAGAAAACAGCACTTCCAGGCAATTAGTTAGGATGGTTCTGGGCTCAACTCACTGTGCATGACCAGAAAAGATTTATCTCTACCTAGGGCTTGAGCATCCCCAAACCCAGGAGGAGGAGCAGAGAAGAGATGCCTGTCTAGTATCTGGCCTTTCTCCTTGTACTTGACTCCTGTGCCACTGTAGTGGTAGTGAACTTCCTCAGGTAGACCTTGCTCTTGTGCCTTGGGGCATTGGATATGCTGCTGCAGGGCTTTTGCTCTGGCTCCCATAGCTTCTTTGACTTCTCCAACATCAGACCCAATCTAGCCTAGGGGTTAAGAACATAGGCAGAAGACAGACCACACAGGTTCAATCCCAGGTCCAACTGCAAGGTAACCACTGATTAGCCATTGCCTTACACTGATGGCCTGACCCTTCTGGGTCACATTTTGAACAATAGTAAGACAAGAAATGATGGTAGCACTTGTTTTTTGCACAGCTCTTATGAGTTGCAAGGAAATGCTACACATAGGGCCCCTGGCATGGCACCTGGCTTGACATAAGCTTTCAATCTATGTTGATTTCATCACAGCCACAGCTGTGGAACCATGTCCTCACTGCCTGCTTATTGCTTACCTTCTTTGCTGGCTGGTAAGCTCCATGAGAGCAGAGATACTCTGCTCACTGACTATCCTAACACAGAGCACATAATAGACACTTAATAAACTTGTGTTAAATAAGGAAACAGGTGAAAATCACCTCTCAGAACTGGAGACACCCTCAGATTGGGAGGATGGAGCCATGAGTGACCAATGATTCTCAAGAGGGGAAGGATGGCATGCGGGGATAGAGAGTTTATAAAATTAGACTAAATATTATCATAAAACTTTACATTTATAAAATTAACATAATTTAGGGGGCAATATAAGCCACGGTAAAAACTAATCTGCATAAGGTTTTGTGATTGCTGGGGCAAGGGTTAAAAGCTCATAGACTCTGTCTACTTTCTTACTTTGTATATGAGGATACTCAGACTAGGAGCCCAACCACATTGAGCATTTCATGGCTAGTAACTGCTGGCTCCGAAACCCGTCTACTCATTCAGTTATTCATTCATCCAACAACGATTTAACCATATGTGCTCCGGTTTCTGTCCTCAGGAAGCCCCCATGCTAAAGGGTCAAGGCCACAACTACACTACTCCATCGGGGGCAGTGGGTATAGTGTGTTCCTGGAGGGAGGCTCTGCCATCTGAACACAAAGGGTGAGCAGCCTCTGCCCACTGGTGGAGGAGGGAGAGCATAGTAGCAGAGATTCTCCACACAGGCACAAAATCCTAAAACAGTTGGTGCATTTGGTCCTACAACATTTCCTTGTGCCCACACTCTCTGGATTGTTCTGTACATGCTGTGTTTGACACCATGTTAAGCTTGAAGTCCTGTGAGGGCTGGGCCAGGCTTTCCATTCCTGTTTCCCTCACTGAGCTGGACTAGCACTCACACTGGTGGTGCCTGACACCTGCTGACAGACAGAAGGCCCTAGCTCTGCCTTAGGACTTTACTGTCGTCTAGTAAAGAGGGTAGGCAGGGACTGCTGGGGACGGACAACCGTGGTTTAGATGACGGAATCAGAGCATCTACTTCCTTTGTTATTACTTTTATTTTAATATTTTCCATCCCATCTGATTCCAAAAAGGACTTGAGACACCAGTGCCTTCCCCGTAGGGTCCCACCACAGCAGGTCAAACGATGGGACCAAAGCTTGGACCACCATTAAAGGTACAGATGGTGGATAGTATATTATCCTCCCTTTAATTCCTCCTCATGACCCGTCCGTGATACCCAGCTCCAGCCCCTCTGAGCGCGCGACCTCAGCCTTGAGCTCTTTGATTTCCTTTTACTCCTCCTTTCTTTTCCTTCCCCCAACTCCTTTTCTCTATCCCTACCCAATTTCTCATCCACCATCTCTCTCTTGTGTTCTGAAAGGTCTCTCTCTGTTTAGTTTACCTTGAGATTAAAAATGTTCTTTTTGGGTTTCGTGTTCCTCCTCCTTTGTTTAAGGCTAAGGTTTCTCCAGACAGATAGCCGTCCTGAAATTTAAAGTAGCTTTCTAGTCCACTTCTGAATTTCCATCATCAATTTTATAGGTTACAATTAACTGGTGAAGGCATTTATTTATTTATTCATCAATATTTCTCATGCTATTGTTAATTCTTCTCCAGATCAAAGCTTAGAAAACAAGGTATTACTAATAATTAGGGGATTAAAGCCTCTGCACAAGCAGAAATTTCACAGTGAGCATAAGAGAAAATCAGAGGAGAAACTAGTATCTGAATAGTTCTAAAATGCTATCATTGACTAGATAAAGAAAATTTGGCACATATACACTATGGAATACTGTGCAGCCACAAAAAAGAACAAATTTATGTCTTTTACAGGGACATGGATGAAGCTGAAAGCCATTATTCTCAGCAAACTAACACAGGAACAGAAAACCAAACACTGCATGTTCTCACTCATAAGTGGGAGTTGAACAATGAGAACCCATGGACACAGGGAGGGGAACATCACACATTGGGGCCTGTCGGGGGGTAGGCGGCAAGCAGGGGGAGAGCATTAGGACAAATACCTAATGCATGTGGGGCTTAAAACCTAGATGACGGGTGAATAGGTACAGCAAACCACCAAGGCACATGGATACCTACAAAACAAACCTGCACATTCTGCACATGTATCCCAGAACTTAAAATATAAATAAAATGCTATCATCCATGTAATTTAGTTGTCAATACAATCAAAGTCTTATGAAAGCAGCACCTGATCTTTAGGGAGGGTAAGTGACTCTGCTGGGACAAACAGCTATTCTTTAGCTAGCAGGGGTGGGAACCCCATACCTTTGTATTTTTCAATTGGAAGAGGTGTCTACAGTTGGAAAGGCGAGGGCCACTCATGTTGCCTTTTAAAATGGGCAAAACCACCCAGGAGTGAAAGTAAACTATTTGCCTTTAGGCCTTTCCTTTTGTAGTAGGCAAAGTTCAGAGTAAACCACTTCTTATAATCCTCCAACAATTTCTTGCCCTTGTGTACTGATCTGACAAGGCTCTGGAGTACTTTGCCTCCCAGGGCTTTAAGAACTATTCTATGCATATCGATAAATGATGAAGCTGCCATTAGCCCATCACAAACAGACCAGGGAAGGCAGGGAAATTGGCAGGCACAGAAGGAGGGTGTGAGTGGAGACAGTCCGGAGAGCAGGGGTTGCTGGGTGCATCCCCTCCCTGACAGCCCCCAAGGAATTCTGAGCCAGTGAGGCTCTTTGTTCTTCCCTTGTTCATACCTGTGAAAAGAGGCTTCCTAGCTGCTGGAGAAGGATTATCAATCCCCTTGCATGGGAAGCACCAGGGTCTGGTGGTCCTGTCTGGAAGTGTCTCTGTTTTGGGGAACCTGGCACTGTCAAGCACATAGGTTCCTCATGAGTCCTGACCTCTAGGCTCCTGGCTTCCTTCCGTGGTACCGCAGCTTAGCCCCATTTGGCTTCTTCCATTCCCTCCCAACCTCTCCCCTCAGTCCTGCTCTCTCCCAAGGTGGCACAGAGTACTGGACTCCATCACTGTTCTAACCCTGCCACATTCAATAGCAGGGCTATGGGCCCTCCTTGTCCCAGGGGTCTTGCTTCCTGATGGAGAAACAGAGGAGTGTGCTCCAGAAGGTCCAGCCCCATGGTTCTGCTCTATGATGCTCCCCCTACCAACTCTAGTTCCTTCTCTCCATCCTTTTAAAAGTCCTCATTCTAGACCTGAAGGCAAAATTAGGGCTACTGGTAGGGCAAGGACAGGGAGCCCCAAGCTTCTCCATGTACCGGGAACCGTGCTGGGTCCTGTACCTGAGATTCTCAGACTTTCAGACAGGATCCTCAGAAAGATTCACAGCAGCCCTTATTCTGTGTGCATTCTATGATGAGGAAGGAAGAAGAGGTGAGGCAAACCAGGTGGCACAGCTCGTGAATGACGATGACCAGCATCCCAGTCCCAGTCTGCCTGGGACTCAGCCTCTTTCCAAGTATTCACCCAATCCCCTCTTATCCCATATCTAGAGCCTTTCAATGAAGGGACCCTCTACTTCTGAAGGGTAGGGTTTGGGGATGCTCTCCACACACTGGTCCATAGCATCCCATGCCTTCTATCATCTGCATAAGCTGATAGGGCTTGGCTAAGGGGCTGCAGGGTATGGGGAGCCTAGCAGGACCCTGAGCTATTGATGGATTGTATAGCTTTATTGCCTGCTGTTAGGAAAAGCAATTAGCTAGGAAGCAGTGCCTAGGAAGCTGCAATTCATGACATGGGTTGGCTGGTTTGTATTTGTTTTCAGACCTCATTTGTCCAACGTGAGCAATTCGTACTAAGAAGCATTTTCATGTTTGTGAAGCTTTACACCTGCTCTGGTCCTGGGCACCTCCAAAGCACAAAGGGCCTCACTCACCTCTCCTAAGCCTGTGTGCATACCTGGAGTCACAGCACAGAAATCATGCAGGGTGGACCAGGGATGAACTGGGCTTTTCACTTTCTAACAAAGGGCTTCTCAGAGCTACTTCTGATTTGACGATGAGCTCCATGAGCCCAGGAGGCAGTGGAGTTCTGGGTCTGGGAAGAACTCAGGCTCCAGTGTAGGCTCAGCCCCTTGCTCACTCATTGCCTTTGGATGCATCTGTAAAATAGTGATAATAATTAGGGAATCAGAAGGAATAGATGCAGGATCCCCAATACAGAGTAGCTTATAAATAATAATAGTAATTATTATTATGGTTCTTATTATTTCATCTTGAAGTGGCCCAGTTATCAGCCAAGGTCTAGCACACACCCTAGGAGGGTAGCCCTGAGAGGAGACAGGTGCATCCCCAGAAGGAGAGGCCCCAAGGAGGCATCAGACACCAGTAGGCTCCAGGGGAGCTCAGCTGGGCTGAAGCAGTTGTGAGAGGTTACTTGAAGTACAGGCCCCCGTCACAAGTCTGGGGTTCAGGGACAAGAGTCTCCAGGGAAGAGCAGGCAGAGCTGCAGAATACTCCGGCAACCCGCAGCAGCAGAATTTACTTAATCTTTACCTGCAAATACCGATCCTGAGCAATCCTGCCATGCCAATTCCCCCTTCAGCCCCAGACTCAGCCCCTCAGGTAGGCATTGCTATGTTCCCATCATGTAATTGGGGACTGAGGATCAGAGATGCCAAGTGATTTACCAGAGGTCACACAGCTTGGAAGCAGAAGGTTGAGAATGCCCACCCAGGCTTGCTGGAGCGCCGATCTACATTTCCACATTGCAGGATCCCTTGAGGCTTGGAGATGTGGTTTCTCAACTTGCAGCCTTCTTTCTCATCCTAAAAGTAGCCAGCAGTTCAGCAATATAAGGGCAGGTGAAACCCAAAACCATGTGTTTAACAATTCCTAAGTGGTCAGAATTATACCAGGTGCCAAGGGGCAGGGGACAACAGAGACTTGTCCGGGTACTCATGGTGTGAGTATCTGAGGCTGGTTTGCAGCAGATAATCAGGAGAGGTTTGTGGCTGCCTTGCCCCCAACCCACAATCTTTACTAGCCTTCCCCTGAGGCCATCGCCCAATAATAACGTTTAAAACTAAGGAAAAGTTGTAGCCTGGCATGGTGGCTCATGCCTATAATCTAGCACTTTGGGAGGCCACAGTGGGCAGATCACGAGGTCAAGAGATCAAGACCATCCTGGTCAACATGGTGAAACCCTGTCACTACTAAAAATACGAAAATTAGCTGGTGTGGTGGTATGTGCCTGAGTCCCAGCTACTTGGGAGGCTGAGGCAGAAGAATTGCTTGAACCCAGGAGGCAGAGGTTGCAGTGAGCCAAGATCGCACCATTGCACTTCAGCCTGGAGACAGAGCGAGACTCTGTCTCGACAACAACAAAAGTTGCATCAGGGCAAGGCTCCTAGACCCACTTTCCTTCCAGATGTAAGTCCCTCCTCATGGCTCTTGTCTAAGTTGAGTTCCCCTAGAGCAGAAAAGGATATGATGCAAGTAGGGTTTTTGTTGTTGTTTTTGTTTGTTTGTTTTTTTGTTTGTTTTGAAAGTGAATCCAAGGAAGCAGTCATGGGGAGGGAACTCGGGAAAGAAAAGAAAGCCAATACATGGTGCATCTGTGAGCAGGGCACTGCTGTGGGCAACTGAAGCCCAATCCCATGGGGACTTCTGGGAGACCGGGCAGACCATGCCTCAGGTTTGTTCTACCCAAGGGGCGAGGAGGCTGGGGTACTTATCCACCAACTCCAATTCACACTGGTCGAGGGCCTCTCCTCAAATTCTTTGGTCTCCATACGTCTGGCCTGCCCTCTGCATAAGGGAGCCATACTCTGGGGTGAGAGGAATCCCTTAGCCAGTGTCCTACCTGCTTGGAACAAAAAGTTTCCAATGGGGAAGATAGCACTGATAAGATATGGACAAGCCCCAGAGGTGTCTGTTACTGTCTCTCCTGTAGAAATGCCAGAGCTGTCATGGGAGGCTGCCAAAGAGGAAGGATTTGGGGAGCCCTGGGTCATGTCAGCCCCACTGTTAACAGATGGGTAATCTCGGATGAGTTACTTTACTTCTCTCATCTTTAATTGCTTCATCTGGAAATGGAGTATAAAAGTACTTAGGGTATTGAGAAGATTGTGTAAAATACTCTCAAGTCTCTGACTTCTGGAAGGCACTCAATAAATGATAGCTGTCAATATCATTATTCTTAATCACAAGCCAGATCATGTCCTATAAGCCACAAAACACCTAAACATTTAGAAAAGTGAGAGAATGATGTAGCGAGGGGGATGATTCTGGATGGGTGTCAAGTGGAAGTTGGGACTGGCATTGAGCTTTGAGAAGTTACAGGATATTTTTAAAAGTATAAAATGAATATATCAACACGACAGAAAATTTGGAAGCACAGAGTAGAAGCTCCTATGCGCCCACATCCCAACAGGCTTCCTTACAGATAGGGCCTTGTTTGCATGTTCCTGACGACCGTGATGCTGAGCATCTCCTCATGGGCTTATGGGCCGTTTGTATATCTTTGGAGAAATGTCGACTATGTCCTTTACCCATTTTTAATTGGGTTGTCCTTTTCCTATTGAGCTGAAAGAGCTCTTTATATGTTTCATTTAATGTTAATTTGCTTTTGTAAATTGATAGTGACATTGGACATTTTCCAAGCATTTATTTACTGGTTTTAATTAGTAAAATAATTCAGATGGAAGCATGGTAGGGAGAGTATCTTAGGCAGTATTGAGAACAAAGATGAATGTGCCCAGGTGGGTGTCATCAAAGATAATTGTTCTATGATTCTTTAATTTTTTTTCATTTAACACATTTGTTGCATACATTTCCTGTTCCAAAAACTAAATTATGTCACAAAATAGTGCACATGATAAAAATAGTCTCTGCTTTCACAAAACACACAGCCTAGAGGGGCTGAGAGAGATTTATAAAGTCAAAAAAAATGTTTATGGATTGGGCTCTATGCCTGACGCCCTGGAAACAAAAAGGACGCAGAAATAGGCAGCACTGCAGAGGGACCTAGTTCAGCTAGTTCAGAGAGTGATTCCTCCTGGGTTTCCCAGAAGTCAGCCCTAAGAAGAGCTTGTGAGTGAGAGCCATGTGTTATGAAGTCTTCTCAGGGCAACTGGTGAGTGGGAAGTTGGATGGTGGGTAGAATGGAGAAGGGAAGGAAACAAGTAAGCGAGTGAATTCAAGCCAAATCCTTGTCAATCAACAGAGGAGCTCTAGACACAGCATAGGGCAGAGTTTTCCCAATTAGCGATGAGGGTGCTGAAGCAGGTACACTTCTGCACCCTTCAGCCCTGGGAGCATAAATCCCCAAGCCCTTGCATTCATACAAGGTGGCTTCTGGGAGCCACAGAGCAGACTGAGGCTAAAGAGGCTCAGGGGCTGACTGATGAAACTGAACACACCTAGACTGCCAAGAATCTGATCTAAGGAAATGGGAGCCTAAGGGTGGAGCACTGAGTGCATCTGCGACAGACGGGCAGATCAGGAAAGGCTCATCAGAAGAAGTGACATTAAGGATGATGAGGAGCAGAGGAAGAGCCTAACAGGCAGAGGAAGCCAGGTAGGTGAAGGCCATCCAGTAGAAAGGGCTCAGGTTTCTGCAGAAGCTGAGAGAACCATGGAGAGTGGTAGATTGAAAAGAGGCCTTGGTAAGTTTTGCTTAAGCCTTCTTTTATCAAGGGAAGACAGAAGAGAAGAGCAAGGCTCAGAGAGACAGTAACTTGCCCAAGGTCACGCAGCTGTCAATGTAACAGAGAGCTCAGGGCAGACCTCAATTCTGACATGTATAACCAGTTGTGAGGAGTGCAGGACACATGTAAGACCCCTCTGCCTAAGAGCTGTTGGGGAACTGGAGAGGCAACTCAGGAGAGCAGAGAAACAGCATGAACAAGGACATCCTGACCGTACCCTCCACCCTACCCTAGTGCACCCCCATGCTTGCTATGGTTCTTTCTTAGAGCAGAAAAGCTTCTCAAGTATATAGATGCAACTGAACAGACACTGTTATAAATAAAGTAACAGATATCATAGCAACAGGGGAAGCAAAGTGAAATACATTGTTTTATTGTAAAGGGCAAAACCTATGCTATATATACAACAAGTGAGCATCTCCTTCTCCTTTCCATTGCTTTTCTGCACGAACATTTCAGACTTCACATGCAACAGGTCTGCCTCCTCAGCTAAGGCAATTCTGCCACAGAATAGATACCTATCTTTATATGTGTCTCTATTTGTGTTCAGTTATATAAAGTATTCCTAAAGCTCTGTCTATAGAGACATACTTTATATTATTGACGTATATATTTTATATTTGCAAAACACTAAGATGTCAGATATAGGTTCTGTGGCAGATTGTATTTTCCAAAGACGACAACAACAGTATCTTTAAGGGAATGCAGGCCCTGCGTAAAACGCCCATTTACCCTGAGGCCATCAGATTAAAGAGGCCGTAGACTGGTGCTCCAATAAAGAGTCTCAACTGAGCCCAGGCTTCCAGCCATGCAGACCAAGGTGTCAGACTTGTCAGTGAAATGACACTGGATGCTTTAACCAGCACATCTACCATCCAAGCACTTCTAAATAACCCCAACGATGCTGCAGAGCAACGAATCAGCCAAGCCGTGCCCAAATTTGGGACCCACTGACTTTGTGAGACATAATAAAGTAGTTATTGCTTGAAGCCACTAAGTTTTGGCGGAGTTGCTTATACCACACTAGATAACTGGAACAGGTACCCCCATAAATATCAAGACTGCTGCCATGTGCTAAGTATCTAGCATGTGGCACAGCCTGTGCTGAGACTTGACATGCACCATCTCATCTAATCCTCAAGCCAAGAGCAAAAGATAAGAACAGGCATAGCAATCTCCACTTCTCAGATGAGGAAACTGAGGCTGAGGGGGCTCAGGAACTTGCTCATGGTCACAAGCAAGAACCGAGTGGGGTCTAGGGCCCCCGGCTGCAGCCCTCCTTCCTTACCACTGAGCAGACTGCCTCATTGCTGAGGTTTGAGGGTCCTCTTAATCTCTTTTTTATGGTGGCTCACACTTTTTTTATTTTTTAAGAGAAATGGGATGTTATGATGCATACTGTTGTGTAGCTTGCCATTTTCAGTTAACATATTTCCGAGTCAATGCATATAGATCTGTATTATCATTGCAAATGGTCACAGTGCAGTGCCACAGATGGACTTACTCTAATGCATTTAACTAGTCCTCCTGGAGATGGATATTTAGGTTGTTTAAAGCATTTTTTTTAACTGTTACAAATAATGTTTTAGAGAACTGCTTTGCACATGTATCTTTGTGTACTGCTATAATTATTTTCCTAGAACAAATTCCTACATATCAATAAATTGAGCTCTGTAAAGATTGTGCTTCTATGCCTACAGTAGTATACATGAGCTCCTGTTTGCTCATGCCCTGGATGACGTGGGAGCTTCTTCATCGTTTTTAATTTCTACCACTGCCAACCTTTGAATATTGGTTGAAAGTCCTGTGGAAGTTACTTTGGAGGTTAGACTATAGACTTCATCCTTGCCTCTATGAAGTGTAAGGAAAGGCCCTAGAATGGAGTGTCATAAGCTCTGTGTCAGATGGTGCCCGGGCTGCATCTTTAGCTCTACTTCCTGCTATTATTGGAACATGAACAGGTCATGTGACTTTTCTGAGCCAGTTTCTTTGTCTATAAAATGGGGATAAAAATAAAGCGTCCTCATAGGACTCATGTAGGATGGTGCAAACAAAGCATGTAGCCTTGTACCTGACATATTGATAAGTTATCATGGGATATCATTCAACGTGAGAGCTGCAGCCCTGTCTGCAAAGTGAGTGAGTGTGTAAGGGGAATGCCTCTCAGCATATCAGATCACAGAGTCTCTGGAGTACTGGAAGGAGGAAAGTAGTCCTGGGGTGTGGAAGCAGGTGAGACAAACAGCACTAACTCATCTCCAGGGTTCCTCCTCTTCCAAGGTCTCTCCACAATTTCTGATATCATCCCTGATACTCACTAAGTTACTGTTGAGATCTGAGACAGCAGAATCCATAATATCACTTTAGTTCACAACAGTTGGCAAATTGGGAGATTTATAAATAAATTTTTTTATGCAAAAGCATGATTGAAGAATAGATATTAGCTATATGAATGTACCTGGGCTTCTTAATATAATCTCCCTTTGAACTGAACTTGAGAATCCCAAACTGCAGGAGCAGCATTTGACCTTGCAGGGTTCCCCAGCAGAGGAACAAGATGCCCGTTGCCTCTGCCCAGTCTCCCCAATTAGATAAATCTCTCTTCTCTCTTGGGCAGAAAACAGAGTACCTGGAGAGCAGTGGGAAGTGCACGTTTGATCCAAAAGGGAAATGTTTTTCCCTTGAACACTTACTGAGGACTCCTTGTCCTCCAGGTCCATTGAGATGATCAAACAGGCTGCAGCTCTCACATTTGGAGAAGGAGATCAAAAAGCACTGCTCCATCTTTATAGGTTTCCCCAAATCCTTCTTTCTTCTTCTTTCTGGGACCGCTGGTAGGAGTTTAACCTTTTCCACAGAAGACCCAAAGTGAGGTTCCCTGAACGTTAGGCTAAAAAATATTTACTTTCTATTATTCACTCTAGTATGTTGTCCAATGGAAACCCCCAGATATTCTGCACTGATATTAAATGGTGACATAAGGATCCCGCAAGGGAGGTACTTGGACAAATGGACCCTCTGGCACCAGCCTACCTGGGCTTGCTCCTCGGCAACTTTTCACCAGAATGGACATGCTTATATAGGCCACCATGTTCATTGAAACTCAACTATTTTCTGGTGTCTTACCATTTAAAAAGCCCAAATAGTTAATAAAACAACATCACAGTGCCAATCTCCCCCAACTGTTCCCCATTTCCACCCCACGATCAATTTAGAAAACCCTAACTCCAGTACTAGTTATCTCTAGAAAAATGATATTCCCAGAGCCTGGTTCCTAATCTAGACTATATCATCTCTGTTGTCAGAGGAAAAGCTCAGGGATCTCTTAGGGAAAGTGGAAAAACACTTGTTTTCTGGATGTCGGCAAATCTAAGCCAGTTATCCAGATTCCTTAGCTGTGAGCACAGAATTCTCCCATTAGGAGGTAAATTTTGCTGCTGTGTTAACTGTGTTCCCCTATGCGCACTGCCTCTGCTCTCAGAAGGTGGCAGCTGATATATTTCTGTCTGCTTGCAAAGTTGAGATATTCCACTGGTGTGTTACAATTTTTCTTTTGCGGGCCACCTCCCATGACTCTACTTTCTTGTGCTGCTTTGCTTTCAGACTCTTCATGTTCACCCCTCTTGTTAGTTCTGGGGTGACCTTGGCCCCCTCCGCCAAGAGGAGTATAAGCTCTGTCCGGGCTTGAGCTGCAGTGGTTGTGGCCCTGCCTCTGGCCAATATCCCTTGTTGCAGCTGCAGAAGCAACCTTAACAGATTCCTCATCTGGAGATGCAGCTTAGACTTCTGAAGTTCTGGACCTACAGGCCTGAGGAGCTTTGGTGCCTCTGCCATGGCCTCATGCCCAGAGATTTGCTTTTCCCCAGCTCTGCAGTTGTTCAAGTCTGGTTAATTGGTATGGCTTCAGTATCAGCTAAATATGCCCTCTCTCATGCATTCCCTGCAGCCGCTTCTTCCCATTGGCTCCATCTTTAAGATGTCTCTGATGGTCCACTTTCTCCTTGTTTCTAAACTCACTTCAAAACTCATTGGCTGGACTTTTAATGTATTTAACTTGCTTCTTAAATGCATTACTTTCCTTTTATGCTCTCTTGGCTGAAATCCTTCCTTTCCTTTTCTTTTCATTGCCTGTCTTACTGACAAGGGAATTTGGTTTTCAAGGATCGTCTAGATATTCTCCTGCGAGTACAACATGGTAAAAACAACGAAATTGAGAAGAGCTGAGCCTTCCAGAAACATCCATAGTTCAAACAACTTTTGACCAGATGTATCCTCCTGAATTTTACTTCCCTTCTAAAAAAGCTTCCTCCATCAGGCCAACATCTAGCCTAAGCCTTGATATAATTTTTGATCACTTTCCAGTATTTCTGTAATGATCACCTCTTCCCTAGTTTCCAGTTCCATAAATTATTTTGATTTTCACCCTCAGGGCACATTTATTTACACCATTTTTCCCTGAGCTTACCTAATACTGCTGGCTTCCTCAGACCTGTGTAACCACTTGGCATGGCTATCCTGGAGTCCAAGAAATTTCCCCAATTGTGGTCTGTACCTGGATCTTGGGGAATTATATTCTAAACACTTTATTGAAACTGGAGTCCTTTTCTAAGAGGCACTCTGGTCTGTTCTCTCAGTTCTTGGCTCTCTTTTTATTAGATTTATTTGACCCTTACTGCTTTCTATGACCTAGTAACAGCAAAACCATTTCTTCCCATTGACTCCATTTTTAAGATTGTTGGGCCCAGGTACATCTTTGCCTCCTTTCACGTCTGTCTAGCTTGTCCTCTGGGACTTAACCTTCTTGGCTATCTAGAGTGGATCCAGACCCCAAACACTACAGAAATCACCTGCATTTTTCCTGGATTTTCATCACCATGATAATATTCATTTTCCTTTCCTGCTTGACAATCAATCTGGTGCTTATTATCCAACAGCTGAATTCTTCTATGATTTTAGAACGAAAGGATCCTGTACACAGAACTTTTCAGTATCGTTATTGTCTACCAGATTTGTGAAACTGTTATTACATTGTCTTCTAACTCAACCTGAGATATTGACATTAATCCTATGTCTTACGGGGCTCTGCTTCTCCTTTCGTCAGGGAAGAATCCATCACTGGTTAGTGGGTGGAGCAACAATCCGGACTCTGAAACCAAAATCGTGGCCTCGGCTAATGTATCCGTGTGAGGCTGCAACTGATCCTTAGAACATGCGTGGGGCAGCTGATTCACTTAGCCCCAGCATTTCCATTTTAAAGTCTAATCCTCATCTATTAGTGCCTCTGTCGTCCACGTGGAATTTTGCAGCTTTTCCAATTTTAAGTCCTGGCTTACAGTTCTTGCTGAGAAACATGGCAAAAGAACCAAATTTTTATATATATACATATACATATATATATATATATATATATATATATATAAAATTCCTCCCACTGCTGGCTAGAAAGCCCATAAACTGAAGCTCTGCCTGCACTGAGCAAGGCCTTTCCTGGGCCTAAAAGATTCCTCTTCCTATAAGCTCATGTTTGCCTCAGTGGTACTCACTGTAGTCAGAATCAGCTGGTGAGACTCCAGGATCAAGATTAACCAATAGTCTGTGGATGGTGTCATTTAACAGTCACACATGCAGCCATAGTAGAAAATGCTGCAAACCACAGGTGAAAATCCTGTAAGACCAAGGCTTTCTGAAGCACCAAAGCTTTCCACCTTGGCCGTGTAGAAACAATGTCTCTCTGCACTATCTGGGGCTCCGAATGACAATTCCAGTGACTATCTCTGAAGCTTCCGGGCAAACCTTTAACATGTGGAATTGAAGGATGACAAATAACACCTGTATATCCTTCAGATTTGAAATAGATCAGGAAATGACATGCAAGAGTCAGAGAAATGAAAATAAAAACATTGGCTCTATAAATGAGCAGGCGGATTTGGAATCTGTGGCTGTGACAAACTGAGTTTCCAACTCCTTCCACTCCCACCAAATTCAACTTGGCCAGCCCAACTTCAGGCCTCCCTCCTGCAGGGACAGAGAGTCAGGTACTCTTCAGAATTTATCACATAGATGTGCAGAAATAGTGAGTGTCCTGAGGCTGCCAAGAAACTCAGTGGCCTCGCCCCACATGACTCATTGGATTCTTGACTTCCTCTCCTGAGTTTCCTCAAGGTGGAGGTGGAGGTTGAGACTTGGAGTGGGTCAGAGAAATAAATGCCTAAAGTGGAACTCAAAGAATGGGAGTAAATGTTCCTCCACCACCAGTCCCAAGGCACTGCTGCCCTGTCTTCAATGTTCTAGTTTATGCCTGGTTGGAACTCCACTTCTATGCTCAGAGCACAGCTGAGCAATAGTGAAATCTTCCAAACTTCCAATAAATAGTAAGTTGAGCAAGAGACAAAGGCACAAAAGGATTCCAGGAAGTATATGAAAACTTTCTGGTATACACAGTCTGGACTTCTGCTCAAATGATAGCACACAGCCAGGGATCCTTTGTCCTGCTGCGTTCTGTAGAGGGGTGCCTCCACTCTAGCTTCTAAGAATTGGTACATCTGCTTGGAAGAATCAAGAAGATGGCAGGGTCTGGGGTTGGACAGAGCATCATTCAGCACAGGGTAAGAAACCCAGAGCTCAGAACTAGGGGAAAGAACTCAAGTGGGGTCTCATCAGGATGAAAATAGGAGTGGGATAGGAGTGGAAGGAGAGTTTTAGAACAATGATTCAAATTTCTGCTATAGAGAGAGTATACTTGGATTGACTAGGATGGCTTAAGGGTGTGTTTATTAGATTCTTCCAGAGAAATTTTGTTTGATAGATGAGGCCAAGGTGGAGTAAGCTGGCCAAGGTCACAGTGGCTGAGCTGGGATTTGAACCCTTGTCTCCTGACTCCCAAACCCTTTTTCATTAGTAATAGGAGGCACCTTTTGGCCAAATTTGGAAAAGCCTCTCTTGAGCCTTCCATTGCTCAGAGAGGTGCCAGGGATAGCCCTGGTCTCCTGTAATGCTTCATCATTGACATGCAAATCTTCTTCTGCCAGACCTTGGGTGTCATACACATGTTCTTGAAGAACAAGTGCACGTACATACAAATACTCCCCCATGTTTGGAGTTGGTAAGAATCCTTCTGGCATAAACTAAAAAGGAATAAACAAATATATGACATGTATCATCTTCAGTAATAGAAAAACAAATTCTGAGTTGGATTGAAGGAGAACAAAATCTTAGAACAGAATGCAAAACCACTTGAAGAAAATGTCATAAAAACAGCATCCACCCACTGCTTGCTGCTTCCACTCTCCTTCCTTGTCAGCTCTGGCCAGATGGTATCTCTCTCAGCTCCTCCTGCCACAGCTTCCAGGCTTTGTTTTCAATTCTCTGTCAAACCCACCACTCAGTGTCCTGCAGTGTCCTCTGCCCTGGTCCTGGGAGACTGCAAGTTGTCAACCTCAACATTGCTCTTTCCCTGATGTTCCTCTTCCTCCCATGTTCCTATGACTGGCCCTCCTTGTCAATCATGTCTTAAGTTTAAATATCATACCCCCTGAGTGGACATCACTTCCTGCCCAGAAACACGCTGGGACATACTATTCTGCAGATTTGTGTGTGTACATAGGGAAGGGGGTGGTGGTAATGTAAAGAGAAATAATAATTCCCAGGAACTAATGCAACCCCCTGTGTCACATAATTTTCCATTACTGACACTGTCACTGAAATGGTGTGCAAGGTGCGGTCAGAAATGATTTTCAAGGACCCCCTTATGGTCAGTCTGTTACTCACAATGTACTGATATCGATGTGGAACTGGATGCACATTTGTGCCCATGACTATTAATGGATTCATTTCCACCTAGAAAGAGCATTCATGTGATGTGCCCCAACTATGATCCAGCTAGAAGTTTAGAAGATGTACTTATTTTTGACCCAATGTTGGGAGGAGCAGATCATATGTTTGAGGCTGCAGCAAAACTCTAAAGGGCAATCATCAGGCTATGGTCATGGGCTCACACTGGTAAGATTGCTTTTAACAAGGGTAATAAGGGCAACCTGATGTGCTGAATGAACACAGGCACAAAGAACCAGTGGCACAAGTAGGGGGGAGGGAGGAGTTGACTTGACAACTCCATATGCAAAGTATTTCAAAAGTTTCAAAGTTGTAGAGGTTGGAAAAGAGTTATTCAAACATTTTTACCAATGTACATCTCCACCAGCTTTAGAAGTTCTGACTTAGCAATCCACTCTTAGAATATGCAAAGTAAATAATAGATTTTTACAGAGATGTGTATATAAAAGCATTAAATCAGTGCAGCATTAAAGTAGTAGAAATGGAACTAATCTTAATTTTCAATAACAGAATATTCAATAAAATATGCATTTATTAAATATCATATTTGCAAAAAACATTTAATGACATAATACCATCTTTTCACTTTACAATGCTGTCTTTCCAACTGAAGTTGTGCCTCTAATGACAATATTTTAGGCTTCATGGAACAGCTGTGGGGAAAGTTAGAGGGTAAATCACAACAGTCAGGAAATCACTTTCTTCGCCTCTGTATGAGGTCATTCCCTAAACTCTCCTCACGCTCCTAAAGGAGGTTAGGATAAGGAAAGGCCTGTGGGAATAAATGCAGTCTTGGATCAAGCCTCAGATACCTGAATAGGGTACCCTGTCTCATTTAAATATTGAACCAACCATATCATTTCTGTGATCAGTGACCTCCATGGGGAAAGGTACTCAGAGACATCATCTTCAATATTTATTTCTCAATTTTCCACAGTATGGAACTTACCTGAAAAGCTAGTAGTTTGCCAGGTATTGTTTGCAGCTTATTGCATCAATCAAATGATGTACCGGTAACTCTCTCTCCGTCTGTCACCAACACCAGTGCGAATTAGAGCTTCCACTTTTTCCTCCTCGTCTTTTCTGTGGTCACCTGTAGGCCTACTTTTGGGAAAGGAGTTTAAGATGAAAAACTCCAATAGTATCCTCTGCTTCAATTCCCAGACACATAGGTAAAAGTTACTAAAGATGGCATTGAGCCACTAATGACAAAACACCAATAAGTTTCTGGAGGAGAGTCTATAAAGATATGCATTCAGTCCTAGGATCATGCTTACAGTGAAAAGAAATCAAGACAATTTCCAGTGAAAGAAAGAACTTTAGAGTCATCTATTTTGAGGCTGGTTAAAGAACTACTGAGGAATGGTAAGAGCAGAGGATTGGGATAAGACTAGGACTTATTTGAATCCAATCTCTACCACTCATCAACTGTGTAACCTTAAACAAGAGAAGGATTGGCCTCTTCCTTAAATTTTTTAGCGTCATGTAAATAATAACAGTGTCTACCTTCTAGTACCATTGGCAGAAATGAATGAGATCATACATATAAATGTTTAGTGTCATGGCCAATCTTGCCAGTGCTTAATAACAGGAATCATTTTGTTCTTATAAAGGAAATTAAAGGGCTTTTGGAATCAACTAGGTTTGGGATCAAATCCTTATTATTTTTATTAGTTTTGTTTTAGTGTGTGCAACCTACTGAATCTCTTGAACTTTGGTTTTGTAACCAAAAAATGTGAGTAAAATACCTATTTATAGTTCTTCTAATGATAAACTGTGGTGGATATTCAGTATATGTTTATTATCTGCCTTTTTGCATTATTCTAATGAGAATTCAGGTATAGTACTATCCTATCTGATATCCACCATCAGACCAGAATTCTTTGCTTTTCTAGGATGCTCTTGGTTTAAATTGGACCCCTTTTTATTGACCCAGAATTCTGTTTTTAAGAGTTCCTGCCCATACTTGTTTTTATTATCAGGAAAAGAGTTCCAAGATCAAGAACAGTAGGAACATTTAGGGGGATTTCCTTTAGATTAGGAAAGAGAAAGATATTCTAAATAGAAAATCAATTTATTTTTATTTATTTATTTATTTATTTATTTTGAGATGGAGTCTCACTTTGTTGCCCAGGCTGGAGTGCAGTGGCATCATCTCGGCTACTGCAAACTCTGCTTCCCAGAGTCAAGCAATTCTTAGGCCTCAGCCTCCTGAGCAGCTAGGATTACAGGCACATGCCACCACACCTGGCTAATTTTTTAGTAGAGATAAGATTTCACCATGATGACCAGGCTGGTCTCGAACTCCTGACCTCAAGTGATCTGCCTGCCTCAGCCTCCCAAAGTGCTAGGATTACAGGTGAGAGCCACCATGCCTGGCCAGAAGATCAATAATTTATGTATTTAGAAACTCTTTCAGGGCATTTCTTAGGCAAAGCTGAAATGAGATAAATAATGTACTCCTTAAACCTTTTTTTCTTTTAGCCCAATTTTTGTAATTCTCTCACTTTTCTTATCCCAAAAGACACAGGTATTCTAACCTGGGAAAGGTGTATGTGTGAGATACCATGACACTGTTACATACCCAAGTTGTACAAGACTTAGAGACAAAGACTTAGACAACAGGGGTAGAAAGTAGGCTGAACCAGACAGAATCATTAGCATATTTCTTCAGTTATAGTCATATATAAAAACGAGGTTGATTGCCTATTTCTTTCTAAGAAGGAACCTCTAACCTCTGTGGTTAGTAAACCCTTGTGGTTAAGAGCCGTCACGGAGTAGGGTCAGACCGGAGGGTCTCTGCCAGCAAAACCAGAATCTATGGCAGGAAAGACACCAGAGAAGCTTTTTCCAGCACCAAGGAGAGCTCCACAGTGCCTCAGGGTTTTGTTGTGAGGGATCTGGTTAGATGTTCCTAGGAAGACAGTTTCTCGTTTCAGGCTTAAAAGCTTCAGTCCTCTAGGACTAGGGGATTTTCTTCCTTTTTAAAATCTATGCTGTATCTTCTGATAGAGCCTAGCAAGCTTTTACATTTAATTCACCTTCTTTGCCAGGTTGGGTCTAAGCCACGAAGAATTATCATCCCCTTCAACAATCTGGGACTGTGGCTAGGGTAGAGGGGAAGGGCAAAGGGGTCATCTCAACAAACATCTAGAGTGTGAGGCTGCTTTATATCACATTGGTAGTGGGTCAAAATCCCTTATATTTGCAATAATGTTTAAAATTACGCCTTAGGGACAGGTAACATATTAGTTAATATTATATTGACATCCTCATTCAGTTTAAGATCCCATTCCTGTTTGTTTTTCCCCCTGTTCCTCAATCTCTCCATTCCTCTTGAACAGTTAGTCACCCACCTTAATGTGTGATACATATTCCTTAATTATGCTTGTATCCTTGTGAAAAACATATAGCATTTTGAGTGTGCATATTTTAAAATGGTATTCTGTTGTAGATCTTGTTTTTCCTTTTATTAAACTACTTCTTTACTGTGTTCTTAAGAGCATCCATGTTATTCAAAGTCCATCAAGTTCATTGCTTCCTACTGCATACAATTTTGAATCATATATCCACTATATTATACTAATTCATTTCCTTAGTAATACACAGTTAAGTTACATTTAGCTTCCTGTTAGCCCACATTGCCAAAATATTGATAGGTCACATGGCAAAGTCATGTCAAATCTTAATGAATAGTTCAGGGCTGCTAAATCATGATTAGGTTATAAAAACAAAGTGTTGCTCTGAACTTGCAGCAACTAAGCCCATGTTAATATATGTAAGATATGGGGATGCAATGTGCATTGACAGTCCAGTAGGAAAACACAGATTTTGATGGAGGGACCTCAATTCTACCACAGGCACAACCTTCATTTTCACTGACAAATACCTTTCTGCTATCATTTGGCTACAGGACTATTATCACTGGAATGCTCAACTTGGACCAACCCTTTTCTGAGGAACAACATTTTTAGTCATCTCATTCATCACATTTACCAGTTTTGTGTCTCCTCAGAGCCTCAACTACTGGTAAAAACTAAGAAATTATTAAATTCTCATTTATTTGTCTCACAAATATTTATTCAATATCTACCATGTTGAGCTCAGTGAGGGGCTGTAAGATGAATCAGGCATGGTCCCTTCCCATATGATCCGTGTGATTTTGTTTACATAAGCCAAATAAACAGAGACAAGAATAGAAGCTTGAACAAGTGCAAAACAAGGCCTAAAGTAGGGGAAGAGGTAACAGAAATGGCAACATTTAGGAAGGTAGCCACAAGCATCCAGTTTTCCCCCAGGAGATTCCAAATTATAGGTGGGGGGTGGGGTGGGCGGGGTCAAGTGAGAGTTAAGACCTCTTATTTCACAAAGTAGTCCTTTTGTGTGACCCTACCCTTGAGTATTTACTGAGGACAATACACATAGGTTGGGGTGAGAAATAAATTTTATCAGGCAGGGATTTCACCCCAGGAGGAGTTTTAAATTTAACTGTGTCTGGTTCCACCCTCAGAGATTCTGGTGTAATTGGTAGGGGCTGTGGCCTAGGTATCAGGCTTTTAAAAATTCTGCCCCTTCCCCGACCCAGGTGATTCTAATGTATCACAAAGTTTGAAAGCCACTAGTTGAGAAAGGCCTTCTCAAACTTTAGTTTGCATAGGCATCACCTGGGCATCTGATTAAAGATTCTGACTCTGTGGGCCTGGGGTCAGTCTGAGAATATTAATTTCTAACAAGCTTCCAGGTGATTAGAATCCCTTCCCCGGTTAGTCTTCCCAAGACTCCCAAGTTAGTCTTGTTCAACAACGTGCCGCTGGTGCTGGGAACAGGCCCTGATATATAGTATACGGCTGGCAAACACTTGTTTAATGAACAGCTGAGATGAATCTTTGAAGACAATGTGGTGGTTACAAGCCAAGACAGAGAAAACAAGGAAAGGCAGAGGCCGTAGGAGGCAGAAAGAGCCATATTTTAAAAAGCATAAGAAAGCCCTGCACCCTTGAAGTATTTGGGGCCTAAAAATGAGATGTGAAGAAGGTAGAAACTGATGAACAATGAAACTGAGGCAATGACTCTGTGGGACCTGTCTCAAAGGGGTCTGTTTGCTATGTTGAAGAGGTTATATTTTATCCTGAAGACAATGGTTATCTACAGAAAGATTTTAACCAAGCAAGAGAAATAATCAAAGAGATATGGAAGCGGAAAGATGCTTCTTGGGTAGAAAACAGGCCAAACTCAAGACAGGAAAATATTCTGGGAGGGTCTTGTGATAGGAGCTTGATTAAAAGAAGAGAGCCTTAGCTGAGCTGCAGTGGGATTTGAGGACTGTTAAGGGTTTATGAGACTTTGTCCTCATGTGGTATTGGGAGATCAGGAGGGGACTTTCAGTCATTTGACAGATATTTGATAAGTGTCGGTTGTTGTGCTGAGAACAGAGCTGTCACCCTACAGACAAGGATCCTCTTCTCATGGAGATTACTGTCTTATCCAGGCTCTGGTCAGTAAACAGTGGCTGTCTGTTAAGCTCTGTGACAGGGAAAACACAGAAGCATACGAGAACCATCAGCAGGACACCCAGCTCAGTTTCTGTGTGGATAGACTTCCTGTATGAAGCAGAACTAAACCCAAGGCCTGAAAGATGTGAAAAGTTACCCAGAAGGAGAAGCATTGAGAGAAAGGAAAATGCACCCACATTTAGAGATGAGAAAGGGTATGCAGAGCATTTGAGAAACAGAAAGATGTTTACTATGCAGAGAGAAGCCGGTGTGAGGCAGGTCTAGTGACAGCTGAGGCTTCAGAGGTACCTGTGGTTGTTCCTGAAGGGTCTGCCTTGAAGGCAGGCTGAGAAGCTTGGGCTTGATCCTAGGAACAGTGGAAAGGGATGGAAATGTCTCTAAGAAAGGAAGCTGGTAATCAGATCTACATTCTAGATCCATCATTCTGCTCCCACGGGAAGAGTGGATGAAAGGGTCTCAAGCCTGGAACAGTCCTGGAAGATGGGGTTAGTGTTCTGGGTGGCAGAGGACAGTAATCTGGGTTAGGATCATGACGGGAGAATGCACAGGAATGGAGGGACATTTCTGCTGTGGCATCCATAGGAGCTGGTAATCCGTTCACTATAGGGATAAAGGGAAGGGAATCGAGGGCAAGATGCAAGTTTTGACAAGTAACTGGATGAATAGTAGTGACTTTCTCTGAAGGGGCATGCTGGAGGGAGCCCAAGTTCTGCCAAGTGTGAATATGCTTGCCTGAATAAGAGAGAGAGAGAGAGAGAGAGAGAGAGAGAGACAGAGAGAGAGAGAGAGACAGAGAGAGAGAGAGAGTGTGTGTGTGTGTGTGTGTGTGTGTGACAGAGACACCACACCACAGTATTTAGTTTTAGGAATATGAGGCAATTGGATAGCCTGAATCAGGAGCTTAAGCCTGGGACCAGAGACACAGATTTGTGAGCCACTGGGAAAAAGACATGGATGGACTCATGAGAGTGAATGAAGCCAATTAGCACAGAGTTAGAATACAGAACCCAGCAGCTAGAGAGACGGAGATAGACTGACTCATGGATAAACCCATCTGACATTCTGAAATTCTCAGCCTCTGACTGTGCCTTTAAATCATTGTATTCTTGGAAAAGCCAGTAGATCTCTGGCCCCCAACCTTGATAACAGGGAGGTAAAAGAGACATGAGAAAGAGCAGAGGGTATAAATGATGAGGACAATTATATTTTAAAGCATTCCAAGGGATAAGATTCAGAGATTTGCATCACTTTTTAAAGGTATAATGGCAAGTACTGCCAGATCCAAGGTTCAAAGTTTCAAATGCTACAGTCCAGAACATTCCACTCCCACATGCTTTTAGCTCTGGTCACTTCCTATAGACTTAGTTGGGAAATTAGAGTTTGAGGAGGAAAGGCTCAAAAGATATACAAAGGCAAGGTCTGGGAAGAAAGTTCTTGACAAAAGTTTACATCTTGGCTCCACTTCTTGATTTTTCAGTATGACTCAATTTTGTGAGAAGTGCGTGTTTTGGCTGCTCCTCAGGAACAGAGCCTGTTGTTGATGAGGACTTGGGACAGCGTGCTCTCCTTCCCGCCAAAGACCGCTGTCCTCTCTTCCCAAATCCGTCTGCTCTGGCACAGGAAGGAACACTAAGCCCAACACGTATGTGTTACATATGCGGCACTGTGTCTGCAGCAGCCCAGCCATCTGCAGGAGGCCGGATCTGCCAGCTTGTCACCAGGCAGGGAAATCCATTCGCACTCAGTGAAAATGTTCGCATCCTCCCCCACTTACCAGTTGGAAGTTCTTCTTTCTCTGATTAAGCGTTCCGGGAGTTTATGACCAATGTAGCCATATTTGTCAAGTGAGAGTTAAGATCTCTTATTTCACAAAGTAGTCCTTTTGTATGACCCTTGAGTATTTACTGAGGACAATGCACATAGGTTGGGGTGAGAAATTTCATCAGGCAGGACTTTCACCCCAGGCAGAGTTTTAAATTTGTGTCTGGTTCCATTCTCAGAGATTCTAGTGTAGTTGGTAGGGACTGTGGCCAGGCATCAGGATTTTAAAAATTCTGCCCCTTCCCCAATCCAGTGATTCTAATGTACCACAAAGTTTGAAAGCCACTAGTTGAGAAAGGGCTTCTCAAACTTAAGTTTGCATAGATGTCACCTGGGCATCTGATTAAAATAAGAACTCTGACTCAGTGAGCCTGGGGTCAGCCTAAGAGTTTTAATTTCTAATAAGCTCCCAGGTGATGCTGATATAACTGGCCTACAGACCACACTTTGGGGGGCAAGGCTATCAAGTAGAATACCCTTCAACCTGGAATATAGGCTTTCTCCTTGTCTGCTCAGAGATTGAATTCAAGTTTCAGCTTACATATCCTTTGCTTCTCAAACACCTCCTTAGCTTCTTTTGCCATCCCTTTTCCCTCAGTAGAAGTGACCACACCCGTCTTTTGCCTTTACCTGAACTGGCACAAAAATCTCCTGCAGCCCTCGGTCTCTGCTCCTCCCGGCCTCTGAGCCTCTTGGATTCCAGGTGTATTCCCATTTCCTTCTGAGTCCCTGTGCAGTCAGTGCTCACAACTCTGTGGAATGAATGAGTATGACTCACCTGCTCTACCTATCTGGTCTCATTTCTCTTCATAACTGTTATGCTTATTTGTTCATTATCTGTCTTCCCACACTAGAATGCAAATCCAAGAAAGGAAAATAACTTTTATTTTTTTATTCTCTGTTCTATCTGCAGTGGTCTGGAATATAGTAGATGCTCAATAAATATTTATTGAATGAATAAATGAACATTAGATAGACATTGAATTCAATTTAAAGCAACATCTAACCACAGATGATCAGACACTTGTCATTTATTGGGCTGAAGAAGATGGCAAGTGTAATGAAAGTGGGAAATTAGGTGGGAGGCAGGTACAAGAGAAAGGGGGGACAAAGCTAAAGGAAGCTGCTGGTCAACACTAAGGAGTCTAAGGTCACTTGTGCATTTTGAGAGCTGTCCACGTGTTTTACAGCCAGCTAGGGTCTAACACCCAGGTCAAGGACTGGCGAGAGGGAGACCTGCATCCTCAGGGTCTGAGGAACAGTTCAGATTCCTCAAGTAAAGACTTTGAGTGAGAACCAGAGGGGAGGTGGCATGTTGCCTCTAACAGAATGTCGTAGAAGCCATCACTCATTCATTCATTCACTTCTTTATCCTTTCCATTAATATTTGTTAATCTAACTTGGTACCAGGACTGTGTCTTGTCTGCAGACATTCAGCTGCTAGGAGAAACCTGACTATTCTACATTGTTGACCTTGTCTTGCCACATGGCTATTGTAGTGGTTTTATATAATCACACTTTGCATTAGTTATTGCTAAAGAGAGAATTTTTGAATGTCCGTTTAGTTTCATTCTGTTCCAACCTTAAAATTCACAGAAGAGAGGGTTGGATGTTCCCTCTGAGATCAACAAGCTGTGACTGGGACTTAGGGTTGTATGGTATACACATGGCCACCTGGGCTTTCATCCAGGAGGCAGTGGTCGGGGAGGATATTTTCGAGCTACACAGTCATCCACAGCATGGGAAATTCTCAGTTCATTCTCTCAAGGAGCCTTGAGGCTGGTGGGAAGTTAATAAAGTAGAACTTAAAATAAACCATGATGTGCCAGCCTGAGCAACATGGAGAAACCCCATCTGTACAAAAAAAATACAAAAATTAGCTGGGCATGGTGGTGCATACCTGAGGTCCCGGCTACTCAGGAGGATGAGGTGGGAGGATCACTTGAGCCCAGGAGTTTGAGGCTGCAGTGAGCCATAATTGCACCACTGCACTCCAGTCTGGGCAACAGAGAGATATCCCGTCTCAAAAATACAAAACAAAACATGATGTGCATAATCTTATATTAAACTTGTATAATTTGCACTGACCTGTTTTGTGTATTCTGGGGCCATTTTTCAATTCACTGGTACTAGGATATTTCAAAGGATCCCTGGTAGACATGAGGGGTGTCACTAAAATATTCCAGCTACTGAGCTTTATTCTTCCCTTGAAGTGACACTGAAGGAAGGATAAATTTACTGAAGATTTATGCCAGACTAGGGGTGAGAAGTAGGGTTGTCATAACCAGATGACACTGAATTCAAATGTAAACTTGGTGTCAATGACTGTTATCTACTCTTGAGTTTCACAGAAAAAAAAGCCATAGACAAGAATTAAGTATTAAAGCTTTATTTGGAAGTTACAAAATCAGGGTAGTAAGACTAAGGACAAGGAAAGAAAGGTGGAAGGAAGGATAGGAGCAATACAAAGCATGCACTAGCATAATGGCCATTGCATTTAATGAGCTGCATAGAGATGCAACAGGTTGCTTGGCAGGGGATCCACTCCACTTGTTGGTTATCTTGGGATGATCAGTGATATGGTTTGGCTGTGTCCCCACCCAAATCTCATCTCGATTTGTAATCCCCACATGTTAAAGGAGGGAGGTGACTGGATCATGAACACGTTTTTCCCTATGCTGTTCTCATGATAGTGAGTTTTCATGAGATCTGAGGGTTTCATAAGTGTTTGGAAGTTCCTCCTTCATTCTTCTCTCTCACCTGGCAACATGTAAGATGTGTTTTCTTCTCCTTCATCTTCTGCTTTAATTATAAGTTTCCTGAGGCCTCTTCAGCCATACAGAACTGTGAGTCAATTAAACCTTTTTTTCTTTATAAATTACTCAATCTCAGGTATTTCTTTACTGCAGTGTGAAAATGAACTAATACAGTAAATTGGTACTGAGAGTAGGGGACTGATGTAAAAATAACCTGAAAATGTGGAGGTGAGTTTTGAACTGGATAACCGCAGAGGTTGGAACAGTTTGGAGGGCTCAGAAGAAGACAGGAAGTTGTGGGAAAGTCTTGAGCTTCCTAGAGACTTGTTGAATGGTTTTGACCAAAATGCTGATGGTGACATGGACAACAAAGTCCAGGCTGAGGTGGCATCAGACGGAGATGAATAAGTTTTGGGAACTGGTTTAAAGGTAACTTTTGCTATGATTTAGCAAAGAGACTGGTGGTATTTTTCCTCTGCCCTAGAGATCTGTGAAACTTTGAACTTGCTAGAGATTATCTGAAATTGGAACTTAAGTTTAAAATGGAAGCAGAGCATAACAATTTGGAAATTTTTTAGCCTGGCCATGTGGTAAAAAAGAAAAACCCCTTTCTGAAAAGAAATTCAAGCTGGCTGCAAAAATTTGCATAAGTAAGGAGGGTCTGAATGTTAACCACCAAGACAATGGGGAAAATGTCCCTAGGGCATGTCAGAGATCTTCACAGCAGCTCCTCTCATAACAGGTCTAGAGGCCTAGGAGGGAAAAATGATTTTGTTGTCCTGGCCAGGGCCCCCCTGCTTTGTGCAGCCTTGGAACTTGGTGCCCTGTGTCTGATATGCTCCACCTCCAGCCATGGCCAAGGTACAGCTTGGGCCATTGCTTCAGAGGGTATAAGCCTCAAGCCTTAGCAGCTTCCAAGTGATGTTGGGCCTGTGGGTGCACAAAGGACAAAAGCTGAGCTTTTGGAACCTCTGCCTAGATTTCAGAAGATATATGGAAATACCTGGATGTCCAGGTAAAAATCTGCTGCGGGGGCAGAGCCCTCATGGAGAACCTCTACTGGGGCAATGCAGACAGGAAATGTGGGGTTGTAACTCCCATGCAGAGTCCCCACTGGGGCACTGCCTAGCAAAACTGTGAGAAGAGGGCCACGGTCCTCCAGTTTCCAGAATAGTAGATCCACTGGCAGTTTGCATTGTGTACCTGGAAAAGTCACAGGCACTCAATACCAGCCTGTTAAAGGGTTGCTTAAGATTGTGGGAGCCCACCGCTTGCATCAGCATGCCCTGAATGCAAAACATGCAGATCATTTCGAGCTTTAAGATTTAATGACCACCCTGCTGAACTTGGGATTGGCATGGGACCTGTAGCCCCTTTGTTTTGAACCAATTTATCCCATTTTGAATAGGAGCATTATCTAATGCCTGTACCCCCATTGTATCTTAGAAGTAACTAACTTGCTCTTAATTTTACAGACTCCTAGGTGGAAGGAACCTGCCCTGTCTCAGATGAAACTTTGGACTGTGAACTTTTGAGTTAATGCTGAAATGAGTTAAGAGTTTGGGGGACTGCTAAGAAGGCATGATTGGTTTTGAAATGTAAAAAAACATGAGATTTGGGATGGGTCAGGGGTAGAATGATATGAGGCTCTGTGTTTCCACCCAAATCTCATCTTAAATTGTAATCCCCATGTGTCAAGGGGGGGAGGTGATTGGGTCATGGGAGTGGTTTCCCCTAGGCTATTCTGATAATCAGTGAATTCTCATGAGAGTGATGGTTTTATAAGTGTTTGGAAGTTCCTCCTTCATTCTTCTGTCTCACCTGCCACCATGTAAGACATGCTTGTCTCTCCTTCACCTCTGCCATGATCATAAGTTTCTTGAGGCTTCCTCAGTCATGCATAACTGTGAGTCAATTAAACCTCTTTCTCTTACAAAATATCCAGTCTCAGATATTTCTTTATAGCAGTGTAAAAATGAACTAATACAATGGACTTTGTGGGGGAAGTCACACTGTGGAACAACTTATTGCAAGGAGAATACAAGGATGGATGATTTATTAGGTAGGCTACTTGTGTTTTCACCTCTGTATGATAGATGGACCTGACAGCAGTAGCTTAACTTGAGCATACCCTGAGAATTACCCTGTATGGCAGATGCACCTGAATGTGTGTTTGGAGCTCTGAGCTAGGCAATCCAGGAGTGGCCAACCCAGATATCCGATATTGATCTGTGAAAGCATCTGAGCCCCTGGATCATTCCGTGGATCCTGGGCAGTACAGGGGATTGAGGCCCTTTGTTTTGGGTTAAATAAAGGTTGCTAGGTGGAGGTCATTAGGGAAAGGTGCTAAGTGAAAATTCAATATAAACTACATGGTTTTTTTTGCAGGCAGGTGTGGTTCTCCTCCGCAGCTCACCTCCACTGGACTTCTTTGCATGTATGTTTCCTACTAGTAAAACCCTATCTATGTGCTGACTCTAGGTCTCTTCTTCACCCTCCTGACCCTGGTGTCATCCCTACCAGAATTAATAGGGTCTGATGCAACAACCTCCCACTCAGTTAGAATTCCCACAGTAACAGTGAATGGATAATTTTAAAAACTGTCCCCAAAAAAAATAAAACAGGTTAGCACAAATTATTTAATTTTAATATAAGGCTATATTCATCATAGCTTTAGGTAAGTTCTACTTTTATAATTTCTTACTAGGCTGAAAACACCTAGAGGGAAAGGAGTGAGGATTTCTCATTGTTTGGATGACTATATCAACTCACAAATATGCCCCTCAACCTCATTACTGGATGGAAGCCCTAGAAGCTAACTAACCCACCCTTCTGAGTTGTAGCGCCTGGCTTCTTTAGTGGTTGTTCAAAATTCCAGATTCCTCATCCTAAGCATGGTGTCATTTCATTCAGTGCAGAAATGATGGAAGGCACCAGAACCCCATGAGTACAACTGATCAGACTGGCTGTGTGGGAAGGTCAAAGCAGGGCTGGGGGTCTGTGCTCTCAGTGACCAGTTGACCCTTGGAACTACAGTGTGGTCCAAGAGACATGTAGATGACAAGAACAGTGGAAGTGGTGCATGAGATCTGATTAAGTACAGATGTTTATAAATCTTAGAGATGTTGCAGTTCCATTTCTTCATTTCATGAAGAATCAAATCTCAAAAAGGTATGGCTTTTCCAAGATCCTGTACCTTATCAATGTCACAACTGGGATATGAATATAAGATTTTGTGAGTGTGAGTTTTGGGGTTTTTTTCCCCCATTAAACCAAGGGCTCCGATTACATAATGGATTAGATCTATTGCATTTCAGCAAAATAAATACCTATTGTCACTTGGTAGAAGAGAGTAGGACTTCATGGATAAGAGCCTGTGCTGGGAGAGGTCAGGTGGATATAGACTAAGATTAAATTCTGGCTCTGTCACTTACTTGCTTTGTAATTTTGGTGTTACTCAATCTTTGAGTTTATGTTTTCTTATTGATGGTAGTACAATAATAGTACCAATTTCTGGGGCTTATTAAGAGTCCTGCAAAGCCTCAGACAGCATGCCTGGCACATAGTAGACACTCAAGATATCTAAAAATAACTGTAGGTTAGGGATATTCTAGTAGGTTTTTTTCTCTGATTGAGTAAGACTTCAATGCCTCTGTAAATCTCAAGCCCCGTTATGTATATCCCTACACTCACCATCTGGCCATCTGTGTATTTTGATAAATGTTCAATGATAGTAAAAATTTTTGTTTTATTACGCAAGAGAGCCTGCTGATGTTCTGTGTTCTACTGTTAAACACAAACAACAAATTTATTAAAAAGCCCTCTCCTTGATTAGTGAAAAATGTAAGTTCCAAGATCAATAGGAAAAACATGTTTTCAATGTCAAAGATACAGAAACAATTCTACCATTTTCTGCATTTTCTCATCAGCCTTAGGATAAATATATATGTGCCAATTACATATATATATACTATATATATACACACACACACACACACATACATACATATATATATCCCTCTTTGTTTATAATAAACCGGAATTGATCAGAAATGAAGTGCCTAGCTCTTGGAAGAATTTGTCTTGAAGTTCTCCTGGACAGAATGGGAGGAGTGAGGAAGCAGAGAAAGGAAAGAGGATTAACTCCTCAGGCAGATCCAGGGTAGGGCCCTATGGTAAGATGATATTGAGTAGATGGTTCCACAGAGGCCTGCCAGTAATAGGATTGGAGGTAATAGGGATGGACAAGGCTTAGCCAGACAATCATTCTGTGTTGCTCACTGGTCTGAAATTGTTCCCTGAGATGTGTTTTCTAGTTATTTGTCCAGATTTCTATGATCTTAACTGATTGCTCCTGGGTAGAAAATAGCTTGACTTTCCTAAGTCTGACAATCCTTAATGGCATTTTTAATTCTTTTGTGGCCTGCATGGATTCCCTAGGGAGTTACACTTATCTGGCTGCTTGATTTGGTCACTCATTTCCCCAGGATGGCCAGAGAAGTTGTACTTGAGGAATTATAATGTTGCAGAATTGCCAGAGGCAGAGACCTTTGCTTCTCATGGGTGCTTAGCCTTTGAAAACATAAAAACCATACTGACAATAACCCCAAGGGATAGGCCATCCAGGCTGTTTCAAACATGAGAGCTGGTGGCCTAGGGATGGCACAGGCAGAGAGCACAAGTCAGGCTTTATTGGGACAGTATTTGGCAGCTTCCAGTAGTTAGCAGGAGTGGCCGTACGACTGCCATCCTCCTCTTTCTCACCACTCATACTTGCCTTCAAGTATCTCCTTTAAAATCTTAGAATCTTCATTTGCCAAAAAAGTGGTATTTGGTCATCTTCACTAATGAGACAAAGAAACCGCAAACTTTCCCTTGCTCCATCACTAACTGGCAGTGAAGCCTGGCTAAGTCTCTATGCCTCTTTGTGTCTGTTAGCTCATCTCACGGTAGAAGGGATGTATAAGTGTGATTGCAATCACAGACTCTGGATGCTCTGGGGGCATGCCCAGCTCTGCCCTTTAGTAGCGAGGTGACCTCTGTTAGTTTCTCAACTTCAGTTTTCTAATCTATAAAATGGGGATCACAGTGGTACCTACCTCATAAGGTTGTTGTAAGGATGAAATGCATTTTTTGTGTGTAAAGTGCTTAAACAGTGTCTGGTGCATGGTAAATGCAATGTAAACATTTGTTATTTTTAGAAACCGAGAAACTCTATTTAAGATTGCTCCAGATTTAAAGGGCAAGTTATCATCTTAGTAAGTATTTTTGGTTGCTCACACAGTACTTATTTATTTTTCTTTTTCTAAAGTTCCAAAATATCCTTTGGGGAAATACCCTCAAATACTCTCCCTATGTGACAATGGAGTGTGATTATAGACTGCAGTGGCTCTGCTCTAATACCAGGGAAATGGCTTATGAAGTGAATTTATTAAAAGTAAATTACATAAAAATATTTAGCCAAAACATTCTTAAGACATTTGGGAAAAATTGCCCTTGCATTCCTTTATCAGGCGGTTTCTGATGCACATTATAAGCTGTGCCATATCAGAAAACACCTCCTTTGTTCTCATCAAAGCTTTACTTTGTTATGGTTTCTGTGAAACAAACAAACCATGAGACCAAAGTCTGGACACACAGGCTTTCTGGAGGGCATAATGATCTCTTTTATTCATAAAGCAATTTATGAAGATATTCCATATTCATTTACTGATATTACTCTTACAGCAGCCTTCAGGAGTCCTATTTTTAGAAGAACAAATTAAGCCACAAGGAGATAATCTGAGTTCATGGAAGCTAGTGATCTATTACCATGGAGAGGAGTGGTGAGCCAGAATTTGCATTCACATCTTCTGACTCAAGTTTGCTCTCTTCTTTTTGAAACACTCATTTCATTGGGTTTTTTGGAAACTCATTCTCTTGGTTCTTCTCTTACCCCATGGCTGCTCCTCTCTAGCACCATTGCTGGATATTGATCTTTTTTCCTAATCTCTGAATGTGAAAGGCTAAGAACTCCATTCTTTCTCTTCATTAGAATGTTTTTGCCACTGTCATTAGGTAAGCTACTTCAATTCTATGGCTTGTATACTGCCTACCTACCTGCTGGTGTTATTATTGGCTAATGTTATTGTTGATGGTATATTTATTAGAACATAAATTCCAAGGTGACAAAAGTTTTTTTGTTTTGAGATGGAGTCTTTCTCTGTCGCCATGCTGTAGTGCAGTGGTGCGATCTTGGCTCACTGTAACTTCCACCTCCTGGGTTCAAACGATTCTCCTTCCTCAGCCTCCTGAGTAGCTGGGACTACAGGTGCATGCCACCACACCCAGCTAATTTTTGTATTTTTTGTAGAGACGAGGTTTCACCATGTTGGTCAGGATGATCTCGATCTATTGACCTCGTGATTTGCCTGCCTCAGACTCCTAAACTGCTGGGATTACAGGGTGAGCCACCACAAGGTGACAAAATTTTATTGGTTCAATTCCGTATTAGCAGACTCTAAAACAGTGTCTATAAGTAGTAACACTCAATAAATGTGTGACTAGTGAGTGAATGCATACTTTCAAATACAAAGTACTTGCTTCAAAATATATTGTTTGTAACACCAGCAGTGTAGACAAAGACTTCTCAACCACAACATGGCTGGCATTTGGAGCTGGCTGATTCTCTGTTAGTAGGGGCTGCCCTGTGCTCTGTAGGATGTTTAGCAGCGTCCCTGGCTTCTACTGACAAGATGCCAGTAGAAACATCAGTTGAAAAGTATCTCCAAAGATTGCTAGGTGCACCTGGGAGGAAAACATCACCCAGAATTGAGAATCTTTAGGCTAGTGAAAATATCACTTTGTTAGAAATCAAAGATCAGGGTTTCAGTTTCACTTATGTGACAAGTTGTTTACCTTTCTGGGCCTCAGTATCTCCGTATACGTATCAGTGGTTAGAATATCTAGCCGACAATGCATTTGTGAAAATTAAATAAATTAATGCATCCAAAAATAACCAGCATGGTGTCCAGTTAATGATTGTTTTCCTCTTAGCTAGACTGATCTGCCTTCTGTGACATGGCCTTATTATTAATTTCAAGTCCCACTTCTTCTCATGGTTTTGTCTCACTGCTCTTGGCTGTTTCCAAGGTCTTAGGACTGCCCTCTTTGTTCCCAGTACCTGGGTCTTCTTATCTATCTTTTGACCATCCTCTTCTAACCATTCTTCTAGCCTCTGGATATGTGTCCATTCTGAATTCTCCATCTAGTTCTGGAGGTGCAGATCCATTTCAACTATTTTCTCCAATGCTTTTTTTTCTTTTAAATATTTCAGCCATTCCTATCCTTCCCCCTTTCCAGCCACCTGAGCTTAAACAAGGTCATCCTTATGCCAGCAACTCACACTGCATCAATAGCTGTTGGGACGAGACAGAAATCAATGTGCCTGGGATTAATTCATGTCTTCAACATACACAAAGACATTACCTTTCTGGGCTCTGGACTTCTCATCTCATAAATTAGAAGGTCAGATTAATTAGCTTTTAGGTCAGCATTTTCTTTCCCATTGGCCATGTACACAGATCTACTTGGCTTCTTAGAACCAGATAATCTCTAAATCCCCTTCCCATTTTAACATTGTATGCCTAGATTTTAAACATGGGAGTGAAAAACAGTTAAAGGAGATAGACCTTCTCACTCAGAATTATGGCTTCCTCCTCTTCCACTATTTGGTTGCTTTCTGGGGGTAGTGTGACCTAATGAAGAGGGTGTAGGTTTGGGATCAGGCTGGGGCAGAACCTCTCCTCTGCCACTCACTGACACTTCCTGTGTGAGCTTGAGTGGGTTAGTCATTCTCTCTGAGTGCTCGATGCTCTTATGTTTTCCACCAGAAGCAACTCTTATGAGGGTTTACATGATAATGCATGGGAAGCACGAATCAACAGCATCTGGCACAGGATAGGTCTTCATTAAATGTCTTGTTCTCCTCCCTCCACCCTGCAGTCTATCACTTCTATTGAATCCTTAAACCACTTTGTATAAAACTGTGAAACTCTCAGCTCCTCCCGGGCAAGGATTCTGTTTTATTTGACATTTTCATATGACCTATTATATTGTGTTTACATAGTTATGACTCAGTTAAGCATCCGTTGGGTTAAACAGACTTAATTTGGCACATTAGAGGAAGGAAATGAAGATATTTAAAATATAGTTGAAAATAATGAAAATATAGTTGAAAATAGTAATTAATACAAAAAAAATCAGAATGCTAGAGAAAAATTAGCCCAGGAGTTCAATACGAGGTGTTTTCAACTGGGGCTCTGCATGAGTGAGCATTGATTTGGAATAAAGGCAGAGCTGGGTTTGGAGTTGGACTGATCTGGTGGCTAGCAAAGTATCTAGCAAGCAATAAATACTCCAATACAAGCTATTTAATGTAGCTGGTTTAATGTGTTAATGTGTTTGAGTCCTAATTATCACTTAGAAGCAATTATTTACTTCTCTGAGACTTGCTTTTCTAGTCTGTAAAACAGGAATAGTAATGAAGATGAAATGAAGGAACGTAAACAAAGTGGGTCCCTGGAACACAGTCTGTATATTATACGTCATAGATATAATTGTTCCAGGGTTCCTTTTTTTACCTTAAGCTAACTGACATTGGTGTTTGTGAAGATGGTTAATAAATACTCCTGGATGTTAATAATCATATCACATCAAACATTGGTCAACCCTTCAGACAAGCTGGAAGAAATAGTAGTGGTTGTGGAATCAACAGTTGGGTATAAATCCAACCAGCTCTAATGCCTACAAGCTGTGCAATGTTGGGAAAATCACCTTATTTTTCTGATCCTTTGTGTCTATCTGTGTATGGAGAAATTATAACCTAGGATCTCTCCCATTTCTAAACATCTCTAAGTAGGACTAATTTAACTTAAAGGTTTGTTTCATTCTTAAGAGTACCTGATTAGAAGATTAGGTTATATTTTCCTGATTACTGACCAATGAATAGAAAGTTAACCATGTGTGTCTCAGGGGAGGAATGTGTTTAGTGATGAAGAAGGGTGAGGGAAGTGGTGTAACATGCTGATTATCTACTGCACCAAGTAGATGTGAATCACTCTTCCTATATTTTACATATTCCCCACAAAAAACTTGTGAGTATAGTGTTCTCAGCTCTGCTCTCCCAATAAGGCAACTGAGATTGAGTGATGTAACTTGCATAAATTCAGAGAATGTACAACTCTTTTCTTTCCTTCTGTGCTGCCTCTTCCTCAACCCAGACTCTCATCAGCTAGTGCCTGGATTGTTCACTCAACTGGAGTGGCTGGTCTCTGGGCCTCCCTACCTGTGTGCCTTCAGTCCAGGCTCTGAGCTGCTGCATATCAGATCATTTCATGTTCCTTCAATAACCTGGCCAGGTCTCAGGGAAATGTTCAGCCTTCTTAGCACACCTTATAAGATCTCATGTCATCTGACTCCTCTTACCTCTCCAGCCACATCTTTGCATTCAACAAATATAGCTCTCATTCTACATTTATTAAATACCTTCTGTATTCCAGACACGTTGCTAGGCTGCCTCCATAAGAGTAAGATATGTTCTTAGCCTTTCTTATAATGTAGTAGGGTAGATATATCTTAATCAACTAATCTCACATTATTCATCTGTCATCTCTCTGTCTTTTTCTATCTAAATATAATCTATCTGTATATTATCAATCAATCTACCTATCTACCTAATCATAACATTTACTAAGCACTAATGATCAAGACACTATTCTAATCACTTTAAGTAATTATTTTTCATTTAACCCTTCCCACAAGTCTATGAGATAGATGCTTTTATTTTCATGTTCCAGATGAGAAAACTGCCTCATAGAGAGCTTAAGTAATTTGCTGTAGATCACACAGCTGGGAAGTGTCAGGGCCAGGATCTGTGCCCAGGAAGTGGGCCTGTACTCTTAATCTCCATGCACTACTTCTCCATTGTATGGTTAGAAATGGTAGTAAGCACAATATAAGAAAGGTGTGAGCTATAGCATTATACCTAATGGGGGGCCTGGGGGGGCTGTTGCATTTGAGGAAGTACATTTGAGTGGTCGTCTTCTCACCCAGCTGCCTTCATTCCCTCTGCTCCAGTACGCACACTGGCCTCCAACAGAGAGGAATTTATCCCACCTCCCATATCTTTCTGGATGCTGTTTCCTCTGCTTAGAAGGTCTGGTCCCCTTCATCAGGCTAACACCTGTTCATTCACTCATTTGCCAAGCAATTATTGAAACTGCTATTGTGTCAGACCTGATGGAGTCTGAGTCTATGGAGATAAACAGATACAGCCTCTGCCTTCTGAGGCTTTCCATCTGGAAAGGAGATAGACAGGCAAACACACAGCCACCTAGAGTAATGGGATGAGTGTATGAAAAGGGTGTACAAAAAGAGACACACAGCCTGTTTGTTCCACAAAACATCACCACCATTGATTCAATAATAAAAATACTATGTATGTAAATATTATGAAGTCTAAGATCAGTTCTAATTGTTACCAGGTCAGCAATCTGAAAGCCTCTAGTGACTTTTCTTAAGTGCAATAAATGCTGTTTTCCCACTTCTTCCTCTTCCCTTTTTTTCTTCCCACCTTCCCTGCTGGGCACTATGTCCATTACTCATCTTTCAAAATTCAGTTTGAGCCCCCCCTGCAGAGGGGCCTTCTTGAACTATAAGATTCTCAAGAAGGTTGAATAGGGTCCCCTTCTTTCTGCTCCCACTGTCTTCTATGAGAGCTGATTATCTTCAAGAAGGTCTGCTGTATGCCTCCCCACTAGACTGTGCACTCCCGGAAAGCAGGGCCTCTTATATAGAGTTTAAAACACTATCTGTGTACATCGTAGATATAGGTGCTTAACAAATAATTAATTCTATATATAAATACATTAAATTCAGGAAGAAACCACAACAGTTGCTATAGGAAGATTGATGTAGACAAAAGGGACTCAATTATACAACTTTTGAGTTCTCTTGCAGCCGTATATTCAATCTGATGTTCTAAGCTCTATAAATTCTGTAGTTACACAAAGCAGCTTATAAACCAAATTCCCCTTTTACGTAGCATATCTGTGACAGTAGGTAGCTCTGACATCTCTCTCAAGACTTGCGTAGAATCCCTGATTTTGGCTAAGGCTCTTTATTTCCCTGGTCTTCCAAAATGTTAGAATCTCTGATTTTTAGCGGAGCTCATGGCCACTCAAAGGAGTGTCTGTACTTCCCACTCTTTCAGCCAGGTGTAGTCAATAGGAAGTTAGCAGCATGCTACGTGATGTTTCCACTTCTGTCCCTATCCCTGTTCTGCTGGCTGGAATATCTGTCAATCCATGTGGTAAAATATCCACTTAGATAGGGGTCCTGCCCAAGGGGCAATGGAGCAACAAGACAGAAGCAGCTGGAGTCTCTGGTGGCTTGGAATCGCTACCAGCCTTGGAATGCTCACCTCCAGACATACAGGAGACAGAAACAGAAATGGTCCTCAATCTCATTTAAGACACTGTCGTTTGGGGTCTCTGTTATATGCAACCATATCTAACCTTGATTAGTACATGGGCCTTCCAGTTATAGAAACACAGATTGTCAGAGGCATATGAGACTTTAAAGTTAACCTAATCCAATGTTTCTTAACCTTTTTTGGAGTAAAAGACACTTAAAATTTGAATGCTAACTACCCTAAAAGAAGATGGACATCCATAGGGGTCATGGCCCTTGTAGTTAAGCATCCCTGAGTTGGTTGCAAACCCTCGTTTTAACCAAAAAAAAGTTAAGGTTCAGAAGGACTCTGAAATTTGCTGAGGGTCATGTGGGAAATTGGAAACAAATCAAAGACCAGGAGAACCCAGGCTCTCTTACTTCCAAGCTTTGCTTTGTCCTCCAGGAGACATTGCCTTACTTCAGAGCAGACGCCTGGTTCCATAGGCAATACCCCAGGGGGGGTCATCTGATGGGAATTTGAAGATATTTTGGATATCTGGGTAAACACTGATGACTTAGCCTCCTTCATTTACTTATTCATTTATTTATTCATCCATCTATGTATTTACAAAGTAATTGTTGGCTAGGTACAGTGTCTCACACCTGTAATCCCAGCACTTTGGAGGGCCAAGGAAGGTGGATCATGAGGTCAGGCATTTGAGAACAGCCTGGCCAAAATAGTGAAACCCCGTCTGTAGTAAAAAATACAAAAATTATCCAGGTGTGATAGTGGGTGCCTGTAATCCCAGCTACTTGAGAGGCTGAGGCAGGAGAATCACTTGAACCTGGGAGGCAGAGGTTGCAGTGAGCCAAGATAGTGCAAGTGCACTCCAGCCCAGGCAACAGTGTGGGAGACTCTGCCTCAAAAAGAAAAAAAAAGTAATTATTGGACATCTACCAGGGGTGGTCATAGGGCTATGCACTGGTACGATATGGTGAAGAAACAGATTTTACTCCTGTCATTGTAGAGTTCACATCCAATGGATAAGTCAGACACCAAACAAGTTAAATCATAAATCTATTTACAATAACAAATTAGGGTAAATACTAAAGGAAATGAATGGAGTGGTGGCACTGAATGATGAGATCTATTGGAATCAAGGAAGACCAGTCAGTGGAGGTGAAATTTAAATTGAGATGAATGATAAGAGGAAACCAGGCATGTAAAGGGTAGGGGAAAGGGTGGTTCAGGCTGAGGGAACAACTATGCAAAGATCCCAGGAAGGAAAGAACTGGAATAGTAAAGAGCTGGGAGAAAGTTAAGTACAGTGTGGTTAAATAACTAGAGATGAGGTTGAAGTATATACAGACCAGTGGAGGAGCGAGCAGGCCCAAATGGACCCCTGAGGACCCCTTTACAAGTTTGGGTTTTTGTCTTAACTACAATGAGAAACCACTGGAAGGCTTTTCAGCCTTTTTCTCCGGAGAGACATCTGATGTGGTTCTGGGTTTGTAAAAAACCACTGTGGTTGCAATGTGAAAATGAATTGGGATGGTGGATGAGAGTAATTGCAGGGAGAGCATGTAAAAGGCTATAGGCAGGGCACGGTGACTCATTCCTGTAATCCCAGCATGAGTTTGGGAGGCTGAGGTAGGCGGATCACTTGAGGTCGGGAATTCAAGACCAGCTTGAGCAACATGGCGAAAACCTATCTGTACTAAAACTACAAAGAAGTTAGCTGGGCATGATGGTGCATGTCTGTAATCCCAGCTACTTGAGAGGCTGAGGCACGAGAATCACTTGAGCCTGGGAGGAGGAGGTTGCAGTTAGCTGAGACTGTGCCACTGCACTGGCACTAGGTGTCAAAGTAGGACTCTTGTCTCCAAAAAGAAAAAATAAAAAGGCTATAGTTGCAGCCCAAGTTGCTTCTCATGGGTTTGTGTGTATGAATTTGAAATGTGTTTTGGGTGCAGAATGTACTTTGTCTTGGTGGGGACTGATTCTAGAGTGTGAGGAAGAGAGACAGAAGTGATGAGAGCTCACAGGTCTCTTTCAAATCTTGAAGGATTCCTCTATGGGATTCTCTAGCAAAGAGAGCCCTGACTTACTTCGATGTTGGAACTGCTTTTTCAAAAGCTACTGACCTGCTCGAAGACCTTTCATAGAGATGTAGAAACAAAACAATGTTACACTGCAGATTGCTTTGGTGAGGCAGATCCTACTTCCTAGGGAAAAGAGTGGAAGCTGTACCTTCAGAATAAGGCTGGAGAAGATTTCATTTATTTGCTTCTGATAAGTTTGCTATAAATAACTCAGTGATTTTATTTGAAGGAAAACAGGATATGTGCCACAGTGTTTAACTTATATGAATTGACTGAAAAGGTAGATATTTAGACTTTAATTCAAAAAGATTTTGGGAAACACTTCGATTGAATTACTCATAATTATGTCTCTGTGGTAATAACTTAGTGTTTCAGTACCCAAGATAAATGACAGTTGATTATGCATTTGTCTTTAAGCAACAAGAGGGCGAATGTAGTATAGAGTCCCTGTCATTACCTCTTTTTCATTTCAGGAAAGCTGAGTCCTTCCCTGACTGAGTTCACAGCTCCCAAATTTGCTGGAGAATTAAAGCTCCCTCCACCCTCCCTGCCTCTCCAGCAAGATAGATGGGAAAACAAACATTCAGAACATCTAGTGCCAATATGTAATACATTAATTTATGTTAATTTTCAAAACCTGCATAGATTTTATCTTGCCTTTACTTTTGATGAAAAAACACTTAGAACTTAAAGGACCTGTGACAGGGCCCCAACTAGTATGTGGGGGAAAGTAGGATTGCTAAAATCTATGCTTTGTATCACAGGACTCTCATGCAGATTTTCAGGTTTAACTCACTTCTCAAGTGTTTCCCAGTTCTAGAAGGTAAAGAATACTCAAATATTTCAAGAAAGTCAAATATTCTCAGCAACATTTAGTTCCTAAATAGTTCTAATAACTTTGTATCAGTACATAGTACATTTGTTAGCCACAATTTTTATTCCTTTGCTCATGTCCTTTCTTATGTGACTTTAAAGTTCCTCCCGCTAGAAACAGAGTGTATATTTCCCTGCTCCTGACTTTAGGCTCACCCATGTTATGTGCTTTGGCCAATGGGATGGTGGCATTGACAAAGCAAGGAAAGACTTGACATGCATTGCATGGTTATATTGTTATATAGTCTTGTGCTATTGCTATTACCTGAGAGAAGCTTCCTCAGAGTGGACACTGCCCCTCAGCCTGGGTTCCAGAATAACCCCAGATGGCATAGGCCTGAGTCTAACTTGCAGCAAGAAACCCAGCCCAGCTGACCCTGACCGTAAAGTGGAGCTGTCCAGCTAACATCAACCCATTAATTGACCTGCAGACCCATGAGCAAGAGAATAAGTGGTTGTTACATGGCTTTAAGTTTGGAGGTGGTTTCTTATACACTATTATTGGGGCAATAACTGATTGATATAACTTATGATAGTTACTTTCTGGGTGTTCTGCTTTGTAAAATGTCTGTAACCAGCAAGCACTGCTTGAGCCCTGGCTACGTGAAAATCAATGTGAACTTCGAACAGTGACCATGAAAATTTTAAAGAAGATTAAAAGCACAGAGTTTCTTAAACACAGTTCACAGTCTAATGGGAAAATAGAACAAAAAGATACTAATCACATGAGGCACATATCACAGGGATGGAGAGAAGCTACGAAATGTAGGTTGATTATAGAACTTACCAGATCCAGATGCCTAAATTAAAAGGTGCTATTTTCAAAAGTCAGATTTACAGTCAGACTGTAAGAGTGTTTAGGCAGACAATCTGGCCAGGAGAGTAACACCAGACATTCTCTAGGACTATACTAATTTATGTGTGGTTCGGTATAACATTAATGAAAACATAATCTATTCTGGATTCACTTCTAAGAACTTTCTAACATTACCAGCTGAATCCCTTGGGGGTAAATATAGTTATTCTCACTCATAGGCGGATGTTGAACAATGAGAACACATGGACACAGGGAGGGGAGCACTACACACTGGAGTCTGTTGGGGGGAAATAGGGGAGGGATGGTGGGGGGTGGGGAGTTGGGGAGAGATAGCAAGGGGAGAGATGCCAGATGTAGGTGATGGGGAGGAAGGCAGCAAATCACACTGCCACGTGTGTATCTATGCAACAATCTTGCATGTTCTTCACATGTACCCCCAAACCTAAAATGCAATAAAATAAATAAATGGGAAAAAAAAGAAAAAAGAAATTGAGGCTTCAAAAGAATAAGTAACTTGTCCCAGATCACACATGTAATGAGCTGTGGTACAAGGTGAAAAAATTATTGTGCAGCCAGTCTCCCAAGATAGTGATGGTCCCTGCTTCTCTTGAAATAGTGGTACTGGAACACTCTCCTGCCACTTGCACCAGGGAAGGACTGTGTGGCCAGCACACTACTGCAGAAGCGATGGCATGTCACTGCCAAGATCAGGGTATAAAAGACACTGCAGCTTCCATTTTGGTTTCGTGCTTTCTCTTGGGCTACTTGTTCTGGGGGAAGCCAGCTGCCACGTACCATGAACCCTGGGCAGTCTGTGAAGAGGGCTGAGGCCTCCTGTAGACATCCAGTGAAGGACTGAGGCAGGTCAACAACCAGGGGGCAAACTTAGAAGACCCTCTACCCTTCAGATGACTGCAGCCCTGGCAGACAGCTCAACTGTGTGTACTCCCAAACTCCTGACCACAGAAAATGAAAGAATAAAATTTGGTGTTTCAAGCCACTTAGTTTTGTTATTTCTATGCAACAATCGATAATGAATACAAATGGTCATGGTTTCCAAAGCCCATAGAGTGCAATACTACCTTAACAATTTGTAATAATGGTATTTACATATAATTATACATATTTGTCACTTTTATAGTTTATAAACAGCTTGCTCACTTATGCTCATTTAATAGAAAAGTCCATTCCATTTTTTTCTCCACAATGTGCTGCCTCATTTTAGGTTGGCAAAATTTCTAGGTGTTAACTTTTACCTGATATTCAGCATAGTATGGTAGAACAAATACAGTCTTTGGAGTCAAATAGACTGGATTGTCTTAACTGAAGCAAATTTATATACAGGGAAACAGATTTTAAAAGGTGTAGTTTAATGAGTTGTGTCAAATACATACCCCACTCTAAAAAACACCAATAAAAATAAACGATGTTTTAATCATCCTAGAACGTTATCTCATGGTTCTTCTTATTTAATCCTTACTGCCCTAAAGGCAACTAGTGTTCTGATTTCAATCACCATAGATTAGTTTTGCCTGTCCTTGAACTTCATATAAATGAATCATGCAGTATGTGCTCTGTCTAGCTACATCACTTAGTACAATGTTCTTAAGATTGATTCATGTTGCTGTGGATATCAGTACTTCATAGCATTTATTGCTAATTAGCATTTCATTGAATTAATAGAATATTACATGCCTTTATATTCTCCTGTTGGTGGACATTTGAGCTGTTTCTAGATCTGGGATATTAAATTTAGCTTTATAAACATTCTTAGACAGCCTTTTCTTAGAAATGTCTTTTCATTTATCTTGGGTAAATACCTAGGAGTGGAATTGTTAAGTTGTAAGACTGATGTACATTTGATTTTGTGAGAAATTCCAAAGAGTTTTCTAAAGTCTGTCATTACATTTCCACTGCATGTATGAGGGTTTCGGTTCTTTCACATTCTAGCCCACATTTTTATTTTTTTAAATTTTAGCCATTCTAGTAGGTATGTAGTGGTATTTTACTGTGATTTTAATTTACATTTTCCTGATGACTAAAAATGGTAAGCTTTTTCTAAACCCTAATTGCCCATTCACATATCTTTTGTGAAGTGTCTATTCAAGTCATTAGCCTATTTTTACAACCTTTTTTTTTTTTTTTTTGAGATGGAGTTTCACTCTTGTTGCCCAGGCTGGAGTGCAATGGTATGATCTCAGCTCACTGCAACCTCCACCTCCCAGATTCAATTGATTTTCCTGCCTCAGCCTCCTGAGTAGCTCAGATTACAGGCATGCGCCACCATGCCCAGCTAATTTTGTATTTTTAGTAGAGATGGGGTTTCTTCATGTTGGTCAGGCTGGTCTCAAATTCCCAACCTCAGGCAATCCACCCGCCTCAGCCTCCCAAAGTGCTGGGATTATAGGAGTAAGCCACCATGCCTGGTCAACATAATTTTTAAAATCATTAATTTGCAGAGATTATTCTATATTATTGATATGAGTCTTTGGTAAAATATAGGTCCTGTGAATAATTTTTCCAAGTCTATGATTTGCCCTTTCATTTTATTAACTGTGTGTGTGTGTGTGTGTGTGTGTGTGTGAAGAGTCTTCAATTTCTTCAATTTTGACGAAGTTCAGTTTGCCAGCTTTTTTCTTTTGGGTAATTTTTGTAGAGTTCTAAGAAATCTTTCTAGAGTTTCAAAATATTATTCCTTATCTTAAAGAAAATTAATAGGACTGGTTTTTGCCTATATGCCCATGATCCATCTTAAATTGATTTTCATGTTTGATTAGGAAAGGGTTAGAATTTCTCTTTTCCCTCTATTTATTGAAAAGAATTTTCTTACCCTGTTAAATTGCTAGCATGATTTTTAAAAAAAATCAGTTGATCCAAATATCTAGATTTATTTGTAGATTCCCTCCTTCTGTTCTATTGACTTAATTGTCTATCCTGATGCCAATACAATACTGTATTTATTGCTGTAGCTTTATCGTAAATTTAGAAATCAGATAGTATGAGTTTTGCAAATTTTTCTTTTCCAAGGCTGTTTTGTTTTAGGTCCTTTGCTTTTTCATATACATTTTACAATCCATTTTTAATTTTTAAGGACTTGTGTGACTTGTTACATTATGCTTTTCAAAGAATTTGTCTGTATACCAATTTTATCTACATTGTTGTATTTATTAGTAAAAATATGCTTATGATATCCTCTTATCAGTTCTTTGGTGTCTTTAAGATCAGTACTGTTCTACACTACAGGGTTTCTTTGTTTTTATGTTGCTTTATGTTTGCTGAGACTCTTAGATATATAAGCTGATGTTTTCATAAAATTTGGGATGGTCTGGAAATTGTCTTGAAATATTTTTCCTGCATATTATCTCCTTTGGAAGCTTCAGTTATGTAAGATACTTAGATACTTTATACTAAGCATCTTGAAATATTTTTCCTGCATATTCTCTCCTTTGGAGGCTTCAGTTATGTAAGATACTTTAGATACTTAATACTATCCCATGTGCCAATGTGGCTCTTTTCCTTTATTCAAGCTTTCCTCCCATTTATTCTTCAGTTTAGATTACTTCTATTGATTTTCTTTCAAGTTTATTAATCCTTTCTTTTGTCATCTCTAATATTCTATTAAGTAATTACATACATTTAATTGTTATAATTTTCAGTTTTCGAATTTTTCAAATCTTTCCTTTTTAAAATTGGTTTTCTACCTTGTTAAGCCTGGTTTGTCTTCATTTTGCCCTTATCCTAAGGATCGATGCTCAATCGAGGGCTGGGTCCTTACTCTTATAGTTTGGCCCTTCTGAAGTTGGTCCTTGAAATCTCAATGGAATACCTGAGGTTCTCAGTGAGGTCTCTGCTCCTACTAGGCTGGAACTCCAACATGTCTCAGCTCTCCATGACCTCAGCAATTTCCCTTCAGTTTTCAGCTCTCAGAAGCTGTTCTCTGTTAGGCTTTGAGTAGTCTTGTCCTGGTGCACATGCAGTGGGAACCCCCGAACATATGTCTCACCTGTGTGCCTCTTGCAGCTCCTGCCTCTCAGGTGCTCTTTTGAACAAACATGATCTCTGCCTCCTTGGTTGAGCAATACCATTTCACTTGGGGCCCACTTCTCTGTGTTGAAGTTGAGAGAGTGCTCTGAAACAGAAAACCTGGATAAATATGAGGCTTGTCTTGTGTGACTCTCTTTTCTTCAGGATGATAGTCCTGTGCTGCTTGACATCCAGTGCCTGAAAACATTTGCTTACACAATTGTATACGTTCATCACTGTTTGGGTCAGGAAGGGACATTGGTATCAGTCACTTCATGGTGGCCAGAGCCAGGCTAACTTTTGATCCCTTAACCTGGCATCGTCTTACTGTGTACCTTGGGCAAGTTAGTTCATCTTCTGTGTTCTCAGATTGTTTATTTACAAATGGAGATTATAATACTTAGCCATTATCGCTGAGCTTATGGTCTACCTTGCCCATTTTGCTCATTTCTGGATCTTCATTGCTTAGCACAATGCCTAGCATGTAGAAAGCGATCAACAAGTATTCATCATTTAATGATATTAATTTTTTAATGTGTTCATTCATTCGAGTAATGTTGCTAAGTGAATACCTATTTTACAGAGATGTTGCAAAGAACATATTAAGTGAGAACATTTATGTAACATGGCCACCTGATTAAACAGTCTCTTTTATGCAGCCTGCTTTGCTTTCCAAAGTGTTTCTCACATTATCTGTGACCTCATTTTATCCTCACCCTCATTGGGTAAAAGGAAATTTGTCTTATAGTGAGGATGCAGGATATTATATTTAAAAAAAAATGATTGCTGAATATAGTTATATTTCCAGATCCTAAGGTCTACAGATGTGCCATTTAAGAAAAAAAAAGTCAGTAATATTTTAGAAAAAAATGTATAGACATGCCTTCTGTTAGAGCATCACTGAATAGTCTATGAATGTCACTGTTGATCTAAAAGGATATGAGGTCAGCTCATCCTCAAGGTTGATCCTGCCCTGGAGCATTTGTGAGCTCGGTGCTCACAGTGTGCTAGACAGAGCATTAACTGACTGGCTGGTTGGTTGACCAAGTGGGTATTAGGGCTTTTGTCCAGGTGGAGTGAACAGGATGGCCGAGTTTATTTGGCTGAATCTGCAGTAGTCCCCAAAGATAGTTGTCATCACCTACATTAATGAGTCTCTGCATTCAAATAGCTTGTAAACAAGCCATGATTTCTGGCCCAGCATGAACTACAGCCACAGTGGGGAGTGTGGGAGGGCATGGAGTAGGAGGAAGCCAGATTTATGAAGCTCCGGGGGGGGGGGGGTGTTCATGCCTCTATTCTCTGGAAATGCAATGGCCACCTGATTAAACAGTCTCTTTTACATATTCTGCTTTGCTTTCCAAAGTGTTTCTCACATCATCTGTGACCTCATTGGATCCTCACCCCTCAATGGGTAAAAGAAAGAACTGTGTGTCATCGTTTTATAGATAAGAAACAGAACCCAGGAGAGATCATGTGATTTGGCCAAGGACACACAGCTGGAAAGTATGAAAGCCTGGTTTGAGATCCTTGTGGCAGAGAGAAAGCAGTTTTTCATGAACCCTTTACCCAAAAGGTGGTCATTTCAGAGTACGTTGTTGAAAATTGAGGCAAGTACTTAAAAATACAGCAGGACTTTCTGCCTCTACACAGAACCTTAGTACTTCAGAGCTCAGTGGATCCTTAGATATCAACAGGTCCAGCTGCCTTAGTCTGTGGATGCTGACACAGAATCTCAGGACGTGAGTCACTCACTGAAGCTCAACAGTCAGTTCTTAGTACAACTGGGCCAGGGGCTCACATACCCTGATGTGCCATTACTCATTGTGCCCTCACACCATGCTGTTTTCGTAGATGCCTCTCTGGCCTCCGCATTCATAGAATCAAAGAGAACAAGACAATGGCAGCTTTGGGGCTTGAGTAGAGCTCAGGCCCCGACTCCACTAAGAGGCCGTGGATCAGTTCGACAGGTCATCATCAAAGAGAGCCTTTATGAAGGAGGTGCTTTTAGGCACCCTATGAGTACCACAGTTTTGCTAGTTTCTCTAACCTTAAACCAAGTCAAGCTGTATTGATCAGAACCAGTTGGGAAATGAATCACTGAGGCTGATCTATAAAGAAATTCCATCTGGAGGTGGTGCAAACTAGTGTCAGGATTCCTTATTAGGCACTCCACATCACAAGCTAAATAAAGCAAACAAACAGACACGCACACAAAGGGCAAACTTTCTCATGGGATGAAAATGACATTGTGGTTGGGGAATATGGGTCCAGCTAATACCATGGTAGTTGACCACTTTTTAATAACCAACAAATCGATTGCTCTCTAAAATGCGTCCAAGAAGCGAGAATAAGAAGTGCCTGTATAAACAAAGAGGGAGGCAAAAGAAATTAAGCCCCTAGCACCGCTTTTTCAGTATCCCTAAGATGAGAGTATGATTCTGTCAGCTACTGCAGTCTACAAATAATACAAAATGGTTACCTCATTTAATTAGGAGAAGGAAAGTGTGTGAGGAGACAGAGAACCTTCTGAGTGAGGGAAAGCCAGCAAAGAGATCGAACCCTCAATTTCAAAAATTGCTTAGCAAAAGCAATTTCAATTGCTGCCTTTGTTATAAAAGATTAGAGGCAGTTATGTCCCAGTGTACTTCACTTAAAGCAATCAATATGTTCCTGAATAGTTATGTGCAAATCAAATTTTTGTAAATCAAATCAAATTTTATGTGCCATCAGAGAGTGTACTGTTTCAAGGAACCCCTTTGGTGAATCCTTTTGTAAGATCTAAAACCATCCCCTAATTTGTTGGACTGGTTGACTTAATCTTTATGATGATGATAAATCAGGTCAATAAAATTTTGTCTCTCTCTCTCACACATTTTGGAGAAAGAGCTTAAAAATGGAAATAAAATGAGACAATGAACATACTGTGAAAACAAATGGTACCTCCCATGATAGGTTAACAAATAGTGAAATCTCAGCATTTACCTCTTGTATCTTCTATGTTTAAAGCCGTAACATTGAACACTGATGACATGTATTTAACATTAGGAATATGAGACTGAAAGGGAATCAAAGTATTACTTGGAGCTTTAACAATTATCTAGTTCACACTTCACAACAGAGGTTTCTCTTTGCAACATTTCAGAATGATGACTGTTCAGGCTCGGCTTAGACACTGCTTGAATGTGTTATGACATTCATTTATAAACATATTCATTAAATTTTTACTGAGCATTAACTATATAAGGAACTTGGTTCTGGAGAAATGGGGAGAAAAGTAGATACAGTGTTTACCTTTTACAGAATTTAATCCACCTGGGAGAACAAATGTAAAATGGCAACACAAGTAATTGGTACATTCAAGTTGTGATAATAAGCATGAAGATTAGATGTAGGATGCTAAAAAGGTTGTCATGGAAAATTGACCTGTTGCAGTCGTATTTAATCTAATATCTAGAGGGGGAATAGGGACTGAGACAAAGAGGAGCAATTGGAGGACAGTGTGTGTGGGAATGACACAATTCACCTTGTATTTTGAAGAGATCACTCTTCCTGCTATATGAACAATTGACGAGAGTAAGGCAAGAATGGAAACTGGTAACTTGGTATTTGGGATGAAAGATGCTGGTGGCTTGGGGCAAGGAGCTAGCAGTGGAGATGGAGAAAGTTAGATCACGAATAACTACTAGAAGTAGAATCAACGGGACTGAGTGATTGGATATAGGGGTGGGGGTAAAGAAAACAGAGTCAGGCATGGCCTCTGAATTTCTGGATTAGGAAAATGGAGAAATTGTGATGTTATCTATTAAAACTGAGAGCACTGGAGAAAGAGCAGATTGGTAAGAAGAGATTCGGTGCATTCAATTAATTCTGGGCATGTTGACCTAGGGGTGGCATCAGTGGTTATGTTTAGTAACTGAGATTGGGATTCGATGACTTTCACCAATACTGCAGACTATGGTCAACCTGCAAGAATGCCAGGATGCAGTAGGTCTCCAGCAGTGGTTGGGGGTTCAAGGATACAGCTTCAATTTCTAGGGGAACAAAGTCCTAGGGGGATTTATGTGTCAGGCCAGGAACCAAAACTATAACTGGAACATTGGAACAAGTGACCTAGACTGGGGTTGAGTGACAAGAATGGGAGGCTAGGTCATAGGAATGCAGCAAAAGCCTAATCATTATTAGTGTTCTCATGTTGTATCTTTCATGTTTCTTGAATCATTGAGAGTAACTGGGAGTTTTTTTTTTTTTTAAGAGATGGCGCTTCACTGCCCAGGTACTATAGGCATGTGCCATCATGCCCAGCTAATTTTAATTTTTTATCCTTTTGTAAAGACTGGGTCTTGCCATCTTGTACAGGCTTGTCTTGAACTCCTGGGCTCAAGTGATCACCCTGCCTTGACCTCCCAAAGTTCTGGGATTACAGGTGTGAGCCACCATGCCCAGCCATCAGGAGATTCTTTTGACGTTTTATGCCAACTAGCATTGTGTCAGGAAGCAATGTAGTATCAATCTCAGTGCTCGTGTGTAACTTCTACAAAATGTTGAAACCCCAAGCCCATTTGACCACCACAGGGAGGCATGTATCATACCAGGCAGGTGCAGCAGTTGACAGAACTTCCCATTTATGCAATATTAGGCAGCTAGTGACTTTGGAGAGATGAGAGGTGAGCTGGGGTTGAATTCTTTTTATCATCCGCCAAATTCACATATATTTATGCCCTGGTGTGTCTTCTGTTAGCCTTAATCTCATTACCATGGGTTCTTGATATACCAAGGTCTAAGTCAGTGAACCCTCAGAAAGGAACCTATCAGTTCATTTCTTACAGCTGCATGTGACAGAATTCCATCTAACGGTGCTTAAGATATTTGGTTGGTGTATGAGGATGCTACAGAGAACAGAACCAATAGGATATATGTACATATAAAATGGAGTTTATTGGGGAGAACTGGCTCTCATGATTATACAGGTGAAGCCCCACAATAGGTCATCTGCAAGCTGGGGAATGAGAAAATCCAGTAGTGTTGCTTAATCCAAGTCTAAATGCCTCAAAACAAGGAGGTCAATAGAGCAGCTGCCAGGCTGAGGGTGAAGGTGAGAGAGCTCCCAAAAGGTTTCTGGAGCAAGTCCCAGAATCCAAAGGCCAAAGAACCTGGAGTCTGATGTCCATGGGCAGGAGGAGAAAAAGCCTCTCACTGAGGACAAAGAGGAGACTCCTCAAGCTGAATGTTCCCTTTCTTCTGGGTGCTTTGTTCTAGCCATGCCCCGTGCACACAGCTGATTGGATGGTGCCTGCCCACACTGAGGGCAGGTTTTCCTCTCCCAGTCCACTGACTCACATGTCAATTTCCTTTGGAAACACCCTCACAGGCATACCCAGAACAATGCTTCACCAGCTATCGAGGCATCCCTTAATCCTGTAAAGCTGACACCTAATGTTACCCATCACAGTTGTGATTAGGCTCACTTGCACAAGCTGGGCAAATGAGAGTCAGTCCTGGGACTGAATCGGTTTGAAAAGAAGTACCTGGCTTCCTCCAGATTGCCTACATAATGGACCTAAGCCTGGTGCGGTCTGCCAGTGCCTTTGCTATCACATTAGGAGAAGCCACCTGACAGTGAAGAACACAGACAAATGCAGAGACCTGGATATGGGTGTGAAAGAAAGGACAAGGAGTCCATGGAGAGAGGCCCATACCTGACCACATCTCCAAATTCCTTGAACTGACTCTTTTTGAAGTAAATCAACTCTTGGTTTTCAGTTTACATAGGCCCATATGTTCTATTTTTGTGGTTGGAGATTTTTGTCACTTTAAACTGAAAATTCTGGCCAGTTCTGAGCTTGTGACTTGATGATTCTCACTTTAGTCCTATGAAACGCTTGTCTGATTCCAGAGGTGGCGTTGTGATCATGTGGTCACACTGAAGCTTGGAGGTGCAGAGGATGTGTGACTGCGATTGGCATTCCCAATACAATCACATGAGATAGGAGAAGAACAATGCAAGACACAAGGTGCTGCTCTCAGAATTCTGGCAACAAAGGAGCATTGATCTGGCGCCCTTACCTAATCAGGGCATCTTCCATCTGCAGGAATGAGGACTTCCTAAACAGTGCACTTCCTCCCTTGAGATTAAGGCACCATGATTGTACCGGCTATCTAGATCAAAGGGAACACAGGATACTACCCCCAAATTAAAGATTCTCCAGGAGCCAGAAGGCCCTGTTTGAGGGAAATGAAATAATATGAGACAAATTATTTAGGTAGACTGGAAACATCTAAGGTAGACTTTGGTGTTAGTGCTTTGATCTCCAGAAAGAAGGACCCCAGCTGCATTTGCATATTCCCATTCAAAGTTCCACAACAACCTGAGCTGAGCCAGAAAACCAGAGATCTGCTAGCTGAATATCTGAGTTTTGCTAGACCTTCTTAGAACCCTTTAATCGAGGCAGGATTGACTCTGGAGGCTGGAGCCTGGGCTGCCCTTCATGTTTAGAGCAAAGGAAGTGGTCTGGTGACTGTTATGGGAAAGAGAAGGAAGACAGGCTGGAAACAAGGTGATACCTGGCAAAGCAAACAGGGAATCAGCATCTCAAGTCCAAAAACCATTTATCTGATCCTCTGGGATCCCACTGGACTGATGATCTGTCCCACTGCAGTCCTTTGAGTATTGTTAATCGTGAAGAATGCAAAAATTAATATGCATTGTAGAGAAGCCGGCACTAAAGTCAAGTTCTCCAAAGTGTCGTGTCTTCCTTCCTTTCTGCCACTTGTCTTTTCTCACATCTTACCAGAGCTATTTCTGTCTATGGGGAGTTAGCAGGAAGATCACATATTGTACAGAGAGCAGGGTGTTAAATTTATGCAAAGGGAAGAAATGTGTTATGGCAAAAATTATTTATTGCATGGCGTCTCCCTTGAGGGTTAGTCTCTTCTTAGAGCTTTAAGGACAGCAGCTCTATATTTGTCACATGGCAGAGCCGCACTCCTGCCTGCCTCCCGCTGTCAGTGCCAAGAGCATTTATGTAAAGTCGTGATGCAAACCTGCCACCTTTAGGAGGCACGATCTGGTCCAACAAAGTGCCTTGCCTCATAGCCATTTGTGTTTTGAGAAGAGTGAGACTTCAGCCAGTGGGAAAGAGGAAAGGCAAGAACAGAACGGTGTTAAATATCTTGAAATTGGGCCATGTCATGGCAAGACAAACCCATAGAATAGGGGGACTTTTTATTGAGCTCTGAGGATTTTAGATGCTGTCATGCCATAGTCTAGCATCAGGGTTACATCAGACATAAGACTGAGTCCTGCTTCTGCCATTTACTTGCTGTGGGTCTTAGAGTTAGCTGGCAGCTCTGAGTCTTCATCTTCTTGACTGGGAAATGGGAGAACTGTGCCTATTTGCACTGTGTTGTGAGGAGTAAGTGAAACAAAGTGTATGTTCAGGGGTGCTAAAATAATATTAGTTTTATCCTTCCTTCTATAAAATTAAGTATTGGTTCAGTGTTTCTCTAAGATCTATTCTCTAAATCACAGGGGTGGCTTTCCCTAGGACAGGGATGACAAATGCTTGGTAAATATAAGCATAGCTTCCTTCTCCCTTGCTCTCATCAGACACTGCTTATGGGTTACCCCACTGGACTATCCTTCTACATCCTCCTTAACACAGGGCTCAAGGTGGCCACTTATAAAATATCAGTTTATATATCAGACAAAATAATGTTTTTTACATCTGTGATCCAGATTATGTCCATAAATTGCTCTGTTGATGAGTGCACTCAGAGTGTACAGATGGTTTTAATGTACATTAAATGCATAGAGGGCCTCCAGGTGCTTAGAGGAGACTACATTTCTGAAAGATGTGCCAACATATTCTTATTCTTGATTCAGTTGTTGCGACACAGAATTTCTATCTCACTTTTGGACATTCGCGTCCCACAGCATATGTTCTTACAAGGAGAAAGGTGTCAACTCATCTCAAGCTTCTCCTACATATCCGGGGAACAGAGCTACACAGGGAGACTGTGCCTATACTGGAAGTTAGTAGCTGAGCTTTGTAGACAGCCTATACAGCCGAGCTTTCAGACAGCCTCTGCTCTGTCCCAGCTGTGTAACTTTGGTTAAATTAATATAGCAGGCTGAGCCTCACTATACCCATCTGAACATTTGTACAATGGGAATAATACCACCTATCCCCAGGGCTGTTGTGAGGGTTATAAGAGATGATGCCAGTAAGGGACAAAGCAGAGCCACAGGCATATTCGCCAGAAGTGATTATGGTTATTAATATTCACATTAACTGGAGCATATCCAAGGAAAAAAGATCCCAAGAGGCTCAAAATCATGTCATAAAAGAATAGAAAAAGAATTAAAAATGGGAGAAGCTGGGGAAAACAAGGCTGTGGAGCACATGGCAGCTGTCTTCCAATGTTCCTGGTGCAGGGATTTGACTCTGTGATTGACTATTTGGCAGTTCTTAAATATTGGCTGTCCTGTCCTCAGAAGGACCATGCCTTCCCATCCTCTTATAATCAGCTGGGCCATATAACTTGCTTTGACCAAGGAAATGTGAGAGAATGTAGTGATTGCCACAATTAAGCTTTAATAACCATGTGTGGTTCCTCTATCCATTTTCTCCCTGGCCACATGACCAAGATAGAAGGTGCTTCTTCAGTGTGTGTCCTGAAATAAAGATCAAAGAGCAGAGCTACTACTCACCTGGAGTTGATATGTACCTGAGCAAAAAAAAAAAAAGTTTGTTGTAAATCATTGACATTTAGTGGTCATTTGTCACTGCAACATAAATTAACTGGGTTAAGACATTTTCTTTGTAACCTTACAAGGTCTGATTAGCACCAATGGGTAGAAGATGAAACACTTTCCTTCAGTGTTTAAAAAAAAAAAAAAAAAAAAAAAAACTTTCAAAGAGGGTTTTTTGGCCAGCAGTGAATTACCTAAAAATTAAAGTATTCAAAAAAAGTTGGAAAATTGTCTTTAATATTGTACAGAGCTGTGACGCAAAGTCTTCCAAAAGGCAATAGTTGGTATTTGGGGAGAAATGGGTTCTGGAGTCAAACAGATATCTTTGTTCTAGACATACCAGAAAATTTAATATACTGGTATTTCCTATGCCTATACAAAATGATATATCATATGTAATTATTTTCCAAATGTATTTGATCAGAGACTCTCCTCACTCATACTTTTTACCATCCTCAAAAGAACATCTTATGGGACAAATTTAACGACTACAAAACAACACATTTAGAAAATGTTAACTCAACAGCTTCATGATTTTAATTGGATTTAAACCAGATAGAAATTGACTCTTGTTACAAGACTAACGGTTCCATGAGTTAGTCACAATTTGAGCCCTCAAGGAAGATGCCAAAGATTTGCTTGCGGTATAGAAATGCTGGTTAAAATGCAGAACTTTGCATTCAGATTGAGTCTCTCTGAATCTGACTCCACCGCTTATTGGTTATTTTGCCTTGAGAAGATTCATCTAACCCTTCTTGCTCAGGACTATGTTTTAAGAACATACATCTATTCACTCTGGAAAGTTCATAGTTATATCACTAAATATTACCTTTATGTGATCTCTTTATTTTCTACTTCTACAAATCCTGCTAGTGAAACAATGAATTTTCTTATCCTACCCACTAGATCTCTTTATGCATCCTTCGTATGTTTCATGTCTTGATTCCCTGCATGGCATTCTTCAGGCTGATCTTCCAGTTCGTGTATTATCTCTTCAGCTGTGTCTAGTCTGACAGCCAACTGATCCATTGGATATTGAATTTCAGGAACAATTTTTAATATCTAGTCTTTTTTTTTTTCCAAGAGGGAATCAGCAATAACTTTACTGGGAAAAAAGTTATTGTGTTTGTAGTGGGAACAAGAAAGCCAGATGGCTATCCATTCATGGATTCCAAGAAAAAAGACTTAAAAGCTTTGAATAATAGCAATAAGTCCATTTTCACCTTTTAAAATTTCCTTTGGAATACTGATAATTTATACACTGTAAAAGAACGTTTCCTAACTAGAAAATATTCCCAATAACAAAATAGAGTCAACCAAAGTTCAATGACAAGAGAAGACCATTTGACTTTGAAGAATAGGTTAATGTTTAAAACTAGAAGGGAAGGCCAGGCGTGGTGGCTTATTCCTGTAATCCCAGCACTTTGGGAGGCCGAGGTGGGGGGATCACCTGTGGTCAGGAGTTTGAGACCAGCCTGCCCAACATGGCAAAATCCTGTCTCCACTAAAAATACAAAAATTAGCCAGGTGCAGTGGCCCATGCCTGTAATCCCAGCTACTCTTGAGGCAGAGGCAAAAGAATCACTTGAACCCAGGAGGCAGAGGTTGCAGTGAGCTGAGATTGTGCCACTGCACTCCAGACTTGAGACTCCATCTCAAAAACAAAAAACAAACAAAAAAAAGAGATAAAACTAGGAGGGGAGGCTGAGGATGCCTCACATAACAGAAATAGGAAGAAGTTCTTCTGCCATTATTTTCTTTAAAATCATACTTAAGCTATTTTCTTTTTTAAAAAATTTATTTATTTTACTTTAGGTTGCATACTATATCTGGCATTTCTCCCCATGTTATCCCTCTCCACCATCCCCTCCCTCCCCACCCCCCACTGTCTCTCCCTTACACCCCCCAACTGCCCCCACTGTGTGACGCTCCTCTCCCTGAGTCCATGTGTTCTCGTTGTTCAACACCCACCTATGAGTGAGAACACACAGTGTTTGTCTCTCTGTTCTTGTGTCAGCTTGCTGAGAATGATGGTTTCCAGATTCATCCAAGTCCCTACAAAGCACACTAACTCATCAGTTTTTATGGCTGCATAGTATTCCATGGTGTATATGTACCACATTTTCTTTGTCCAGTCTATGACTGATAGGAATTTGGGTTGGTTCCAGGTCTTTGCTATTGTACACAGGGCTGCAATGAACATATGTGTGCATGTGTCTTTATAGTAGAACGATTTATAGTTCTTTGCGTATATATCCAGTAATGGGATTGCTGGGTCAAATGGAATTTCTATTTCTAGATCCTTGAGAAATCACCACACTGTCTTCCATAATGATTGAACTAATTTACACTCCCACCAACTGTGTAAGAGTCTTCCTATTTCTCCACATCCTCTCCAGCATCTGTTGTCTCCAGATTTTTTAATGATCACCATTCTAACTGGCATGAGATGATATCTCAGTGTGGTTTTGATTTGCATTTCTCTAATAACCAGTGATGATGAGCATTTTTTCATATCTTTTTTGGCCTCATAGATGTCTTCTTTTGAAAAGTGTCTGTTCATATGCTTTGCCCACTTTTGAATGGGTTTTTTTCTTGTATATCTGTTTTAGTTCTTTGTAGATTCTGGATATTAGCCCTTTGTCAGGTGACTAGATTGCAAATTTTTTTCCCATTCTGTTGGTTGCCAATTTGCTCTAATGATAGTTTCTTTTGCTGTACAGAAGCTTTGGAGTTTAATTAGATCCCATTTGTCTACCTTGGCTTTTATTGTCATTGCTTTTGCTGTTTTAGTCATGAAGTCCTTGCCTATGCCTATGTCCTGGATGGTTTTGCCTACGTTTTCTTCTAATGTTTTTATGGTGTTAGGTTTTATATTTAAATCTTTAATCCATCTGGAGTTAATTTTAGTGTAAGGTGACAGGTAGGGGTCCAGTTTCTGCTTTCTGCACATTGCTAGCCAGTATTCCCAACACCATTTATTAAACATGGAGTCCTTTCCCCATTGCTTGTTTTTTCAGGTTTGTCAAAGATCAGATGGTTGTAGATGCGTGGTGTTTCTTCTGGGGTCTCTGTTCTGTTCCATTGGTCTATATCTCTGTTTTGTTACCAGTACCATGCTGTTTTGATTACTGTAGCCTTGTAGTATAGTTTGAAGTCTGGTAGTGTGATGCCTCTGGTTTTGTTCTTTTTGCTTTGGATTGTCTTGGCTATGTGGGCTCTCTTGTGATTTCATATGAAGTTTAAAGTGTTTTTTTTTGCCAGTTCTGTGAAGGTCATTGGTGGCTTGATAGGTATAGTGTTGAATCTATAGATTACTTTGGGCAATATGGCCATTTTCATGATATTGATTATTCCTAACCATGAGCATGGAATGTTTCTCCATATGTTTGTGTCCTCTCTTATTTATATTTAACACTCGAGCTTTCGATTCCCTTTTTGTTTCTGATACTTGCTGATTTTCTTTTCGTGAAAACTAAGCTATGTGTATGTGTTTTTTTGTCTTTTAAATTATAGCATTTTATCCATCATTTCTATTTGCATGTTATATGTAGTGGCAGGAAGGGTTCTGGATTATTTCAGACTGTCAAGTGGCCACCACTAGAACAATGTTTGTATATATGTTTATATACACGTATGTGTGTGTGTGTATATACATGTATATATATATATATATAAATATATATGTGCTTATGTGTATATATGTACATGTGTGTGTGTGTGTGTGTGTGTGTGTATATATATATATATATATATATCAGTCTTATCCTTTATAAAATTGATATAATTGCTTATACTTCATTGGTCAACATGAAGATAAATAGTGGATCTTATGCATTCAACATAGTGTCAAGTATATGTAAGTGCTCAATGAATGTTTGATATTATTTTTTATTAAAATATAAGCATTTAGAAAAATAATTATAAATATGTTGAAGATCCTAGAAAGAGGCAAAATGAATTATCTAAAAAGACAATTCTGGACTATTTAGATAAGGAAAGTGACCTCCTGGAAAAAGTCATTCAAGGAACTTAAAATTGCCCATTTGTCCTGGGCAACAAGGATCCAGAGTTTCAAATCAGAGGGAATTAGAACAAAGTTCACTCCATGACCTCTTGGGGTTGCCTGTGAGCTTAGAGTTTTTTTTTTTTCTTTGAGATAAGGGTTCCCCTCTTTTTGCTCAGGCAAGAATGCAATGGTGCAGTGTGGGCTCACTGAAACCTGTCTCCTGAGTTCAAGTGATTCTCCTGCCTCAGCCTCCCGAGTAACTGTGATTACAGGAGTGTGCCACCATGCCTGGCTAATTTTGTATTTTTAATAGAAATTGAGTTTCATCATGCTGCCAGGCTGGAATCGAACTCTTGACCTCAGGTGATCTGCCCGCCTCAGCCTCCCAAAGTGCTGGGATTACAGGCATGAGCCACCGTGCCTGGCCAGGATCTCACTCATTTTGTGAGGATGGGGAAACTTTAGGGTCCAGTACTTTGATGGCTCCTCCCACCACAGAGGACTTGACCAACTTCTTTGAAAGACAAATGCACATAGTAATGAAGACCATGGTAGTAAGAATAGCTCACATTCACTGAGTCTTTCCTATGTGACAAGCTGTGTTCTAACCCCTTTCCACACATTACCTCATTCACTCCTAATAAAGAATCTGAGTTAGAGACCATTGTTACCATGACCGTTTACAGTTAACAAAGCTGATTATAGTACTGAAATGTTAGAAAGGATGATAAACGACAGAATTGGTTTAGCCTTTGTAGAAGCTTCATAATGGCTGCAATATTGCTGGTGTGCAATGAAGGGAAATAGGAAAAAATGTCAATGGGCAACCCCAAAGTTGTGTGTTAGTCCAGGAAGCATGGCAGAAGAAAATAAAAGGTGAATTAACCTTAAGTGAGCCCTTTTCATGAATAAAACATGTCTCACACAAGCTGTCCACTTATAATGCATTATTTAATCTCCTTAACAATTCTGTGAGGTAGGGTTTGCCATACCCTTTTATAGGTGGGTGAGTTACATGCACAGATAGGTAACCTTCCCCTGATTACCTAGTGAGTAGTACCCACGTGGGCTTCCTGAGTCAAGTCTACAAAACCTGTCCTCCCTCCAACCCCAAGACCTATAAGCCTGTGAAGGGGTGGGTCATGCGCTGTCATCTCTAAACTCAGAGAGGAACTTAAATGCCCAAGAAAAGAATATGTGATACTCTCAGTTGTCTGTCAGAAAAAGGGAGACTTGAAGAATTTGGTGCTTAATAACTCTTAGTAATAATCAAGTATAGAAAAAATGTGGTAGCTGGAGGAGGAAAAGAAAGCTAAGTTAGATGGTAAGGAACTGATATTTTCTATTATAGACTCTGGAGTGGTAAATGTGAGTGAGCTTTCCTTTCTATGAGCATAAAAGTGAAATCCTCACCTGGAGGATTGGATGCTCTGTTTCCCAAAATCCCATTTCCCGTGTGGTTCTGGTTTAGAGTTAACCAAGAGGGGGACTTGCTGGTTGGAAGGAAAGCAGAGCTCTGACTCTCAGAAGGTAGCTGTGGTTATAGAAGGCCATGAACAGGCACAGAGAAAGCTATTGGGCACCACTTATTCATGATCCACTGCATCCAGCTCACCCTCCTAGCACCTGACCACAACTCAGGCACTTGGCTGTAACTCCATAGACAGCAGTTATACAAATGCTACTGCTACCCAGAGACAGCAGCTCCCAGAGACCCATCCAGAGTGCCCCTTCCTGATTTTACTTTAGGCACCTGGCATGCTTGTGAATTTAGATTTTCCTGCCTGCTCTAACCTGTCCACCTTGCTGGTGTTTCAGTGACTGTTTCTCTCATTCTTCAACTCCCTGCTCCATACATCCAATTCCCAGTGCCTGTCCCACATGTGGATAAAGAACAACGCCTCTACTAAATCCCTTATTTCCTAATACTTGCAGTGGCTCTACTTCCCACCCAAACCCTGGGAGCAATACCTGGCCGTTTAAGTCCCACACAAGCAGGACTCAACCTGCCTCTCCAGCCTCACTCTGAGCCATTTTCCCCATGTTCACTCTATTCTACTCTCCCTGAAACATGCCAAATTATTTGCCAATTTAAAGTCATTCATGCTGATTTTCTCTTATTTTTGAACATTCTTTGGGATTATTCATGGAGAGCAAGAAAATGGCAGGATAAAGAAAAGAGTTTAATGTTTCATTTCATCCTTCAGATCTTAGCCTAACTAACTGCCCCACCATCATGAAGGTCCTTCTTAACCACCTTGTCTAAGAAAGTTTCTCCTATTTCCTTTGACAACACTATTTCTTTCCTCCACTGAAGTCCATCTATACATCATTCTAGTTATGTGTGCCAGATTCCATGCACCAGAATGTGTGATCCATGTGGACATGTGTTGTTCAGCCTTGTGGTACTGGCTAGCATAGTGTCTGACATAGATTAGGTCTTTCAACAAATGGTTGTTGAGTAAATGAATAGACCCAGGCCATGAAACAAGCTTCTAGAGTCATGTCTTCTTGCTGTTCGCTTGGTTGTGAAGGATGGTGGTGATACGGTTAGTGGAACAATTGGGTAGAACTGGCTTGAATTCTTTTCTCTGTCTACCTTGCAGGTTTTATAGGCTCAGCTCTTAAAACAGAAAAAAAAAAGATGTTTTAATATAAAGGTCAAGGATTTAAGAGGAAGGAGCTGAATCACTTTGGATGATAGAGGCAAGGTGGATTTGAAGGACCTAGTAACATCTGTCAGAGGTGAGAAAGGATCCAGGGAGCCTGGGTGCAGTAGGAGGAAATTAAAAAAAAAAAAACTCCAGAGATTCTGTGAAGGAACTGGGAATTAGAAAAGAGAAATGTCTAACAGGGGATATATATTTCTTCTTAATTTTGCTGAGGGTTGTGCTATGTAAATTTTTTTCCATTTTGTAATTATCAATTAGTCCACATTGCTTACTAATGCTTTGGTACAAGTGGATTCTTTAGGGGCAATGGAACAGCTGTTGAAGTCAGCAGCCAGGTGGGTAATGAGATAAATTCAGAGACAGTACATGTGGGCAGTGGATTTGAAGGATGACAAATGGCGTACACACCATAATGCTATGTACTAGGGAGAAGTTTGGAGAAATCTCACACTGAGATACGCAGAGATTTCTACTCTAACTTATACCAAAGAAAGCCAACTAATGAAGGCTTCCTAATGCTTTCCCAGACTAAGCATCCTACTTACTTTGTATCTCCAAACCAGAAGTAGCCTGGGATGCGAAAGTAAGCAGATCCCAATGGCAGGAGTAAGAACCAAGAGCTCCTTTTCCTTACTGTGGTTACAGGTGTCCATAGTTTTTTGATGTTCCCCAAAAGACTAATATTTCAGGGAAAGTACAAATTCAAGCTTTGAAAATAATGTGTATCCTTATAACCCACTTGCCATGTCAAAGGCTTAACCTAGATTCCTGGCTGATACATGATCATCTGGAAAGAAAGATGTGTGGTAGAGATAAAGCAAGGCTTTCAACTGAATGTGAGTGAGGCCACCTTGGATCCTCTAACTCAGTGAAGCTGCCTGAGCTGACATCATGTGAAACACAAATGAACCATCCCTGCTGAGCCCAGCCTGAACTCCTGACCCATAGAAGAAGCATAGGCAAACACAAGGTTGCTATTTTTAGCAACTAAAACAAACAAAATTACATAATAATACACAAACGTCGTAAGGCTGTACATGCTTTTTCTCCCTAAGCATCTTTTGCTGTTCTGAGTTCCTTTACATGAACTTGTTGTGCCATCATTTGCCACCCACTCTATGATAGGAGAGCTCTGAAAAGCTTACTGAAAATTAAGCATTCTGTTCAACTGGGGCCCAGTTAATCAAGAGTTCATAGGTTCCTCCTAATAATGAGCTTGAGGAAATTAAAATAACAAAAGACCAACTCCAGAGAGTTGACCTAGATTATGGAATCAGCTTCTGGTTCGGGCCCCTCTCCTCTTTCCTCCAGAGGATAATTAGCACTCAGAGTTGTGAATTGTCCTTCACACAAGGATACCAGGCAAGATCATTCCCCAAGACACCACAGAGGAGGTGGTCTCCAAGGAAGTTCAATTAAAAACATGTTTGGTTGTAAAAGCAGTCAGGATTTAGTCATTAAGATGCCCGCTAGCACCTATGACTTTGTCTTTCTAATGGATTTTTCATCAGGAAGAATGCTCACAGCATCAAGGACTTCAAGTTATGAGTGACTTTTAGGTGCAAATACTTTGAAATGATGGTTCATGCACATTCTGGGTAGAAATTTTAAGCCATTATTTAAACTATTTATACATTTAAAGGAAACCTGTGGAGGTGGTACTAATGTAGTGAGAGGAAGCTGGAATGACCAAAAATTATTTGACATTAAAAAGGGTGTTTTTTCTACCCAGAATGTGCACGAACCATTATTTCAAAGTATTTGCACCTGAAAGTCACTCATAATCTGAAGTCCTTGATACTGTGGGCAATCTTCCTTTAATTCATAGAAGTAAAAATCATGTCTACTATGGAAAGAATTTTTGACATAACTGATTCATTGATTCGAGAATGTCCAGATGATCTCTGGTAGGTTTTCGAACACAATGTTGAAAGGGGTTCTGAGGCAGCATCTGTGCTTAGTGGATGAGTGTGCTTTGACCCAATGACAGTGCCCACTTTTGCAGTGAGAGCACAAATGTAGGAATCTATGCTGTGCATCTATCATATTCTTTCTTGTACCAATCCTCTAATTTTAGAAGTGGGGAAATTGAAGCCAAGTGTGTGGAAAGAACTTGTCGAATGTCACTTGGAGAATTAGTGGGAGGGCCAGGTCTTACCTAAAGGACCCTCCTTGATTTGTTTTACACTATTTTTCCCATTCATGTTTGGCATGGGGCTCAGATTTGAGACCTTGCAGATGTCCGTTACCCTAAGATTGATTTTCTTGACTTTCATTTACAGCATGTTTTAAGGACCTGGGCTCATATTGCTCAAGTTCTGGAACTCAGAGAAGACAGCCTATTCTACCTCCAATCTTGGGTAACATCTTTCTTTGTCAGAACTTCTCCCAGGTTTTTGAAATGCAAATTCTCTATTTGAGACTTTTTTCCTTCACCTTCAGATTTAATAGTTTTTGGAGACAATCTTTATAATTTCCAGGTGAGTACAAGTCCATAAGTGCATATGTTTGGACTCATCTCTAGACAAATTTAATATGTCACCTGTAGGATTCAAACAGGTTCAAAGACTTGAAAATATTGCAGGTACAACTGCTTTATTTCAAGTGCTCTGTATCTTCTCCTTTGAAAGGTAGGCTCAACTACTGATTGTCCCATTTGGAGGGACTGGACTAAGAAAGTGAGTGTCTGATTTTTTAGTATTTGATTTCTCAGGGACTCCGGGTAGCATTTGGAGAAGGAAATGTTCTTACCATTTTTTTAGTCTAACCTCTAAATAACCAAGCAGTTGACATTCTACCTCTGGACTGTTGACTCACACTCATCCTTTAGGGACCTGCTTCTCATTACAGATGGAAATACTCTTCCTGAGTAGAGAACACCCTCAAGCTCTGACCTCATAGCCTTCTTTGGGAAATGATAATCTCTCCTTTCTCTAAAAACTCTTCCAGCTTACCTGGTCTCTTAGACTCATTTAAACTCTTGCAACATAATGTTTTTCAGTTCTAATGCACACATTGGAGAGAGAAAGAGAGAGAGAGAAAGAAGAGTGTATAGGGGTATCGCTATATACAGAACATTGAAGCTATAAACTTCATGTGGTAAAGTATCACCAGTCATTCTCTCCTTCATTACTCTTATTTGAAGTATCTGTAGCACTGGTTTTTGCAGACATTGTGACACAGGCTATTACTGTTAAAACAGTGCTTGTGAAGATGGGTAAATAGGAGCAGCTCTGGTCCACAGATCCCAGTGAGAGTGATCCAGAAGGTGAGATATCTCTGCATGTCCAACTGAGGTACCAGGTTCATCTCACTGGGACTGGTTAGACAGTGGGTGCAGCCAAAGGAGGGCAAGCCAAAGCAGGGTGGGACATCGCCTCACCTGGGAAGTGCAAGGGTCCAGAGAACTCGCTCTCCTAAACAAGGGAAGTCATTATGAATATTTCCTGACACCCTGGCACTCTGGCTCAGATACTGCACTTTTCCCACAGTCTTCACAACCTGCAGACCAGAAGATTCCCTCTGATGCCTACAACACGAGCGCCCCAGGTTTCCAGCACAAAACTAGGTGGCCGTTTTAGCTGCAGCTGTTTTTTTGTTTGATTGTTTGTTTTTTCTTTTTTTTCCTCATATCCCAGTGGCATCTGGAACACCAGTGAGACAGAACCACTCATTCTCCTGAAAAAGGGGACTGAAGTCAGGGAGCCAAGTGATCTGGCTTGGTGGGTCCCACCTCCAATGAAGACCAGCAAGCTAAAATCCACTGGCTTGAAATTCTTGCAGCCAGCACAGCAATCTGAGCTTGACCTGGGACATTCAAGCTCAGTGAGGGAGGAGCGTTCACCACTGCTGAGGTTCCAGTAGGCAGTTTTAACCTCGCCTATGTAAACAGAGTCTCCAGGAAGTTTATACAGCAACTGGGTGGGGCCCACAGCAGCCCAGCAAGGCCTCTGCAGGTAGACTGTCACTAGGCTCCCTTCTTGCTGGTCAGGGCATCTGTGATAAAAGGCAGCAGCCTGTCAGAGACTTATAAAGACCCCACCTTCTGGGACAGAGCATCTGGGAAAAGGGGCGGTTGTGGGTTCCGCATTAGCAGACTTAAATGTCCCTGCCCAGCAGCTCTGAGGAAGCAAGGGATCTCCCAGCATAGTGCTTGAGATCTGATAAGGGACAAGCTGCATCCTCAAGTGGCTCCCTGACCCCCCCCCCCCCCCCCCCCCCCCCCCCGTGTATCTTGAGTGGGAGACACCTCATACAGGAAAGCTCTGGCTGGCATCTGGCAGGTTTCCTTCTAGGACAAAGTTACCAGAGGAAGGAACAGGCACAATATTTGCTGTTCTGCAGCCCCCATGGGTGATTCCCAGGCAAGCAGGGTGTGGAGTGAAACTCCAGCAAATTCCAGCATATTTGCAACAGAGGGGCCTGTTAGAAGAAAAACTAAAAAAAAACAAAACAGAAAGTAGTAGCGTCAACATCAACAGAAAGAAAGTCCACTCAGAGACCCCCTTCCAAAAGTCACCAACTTCAAATACCAAAAGTAGATAAATCCACGAAGATGGGAAGAAACAAGTGCAAGAAGGCTGAAAGCACCAAAAAAGCAGAATGCTGCTTCTTCAAGGGATCACAACTCCTCACCAGCAAGGGAACAAAACTGGATGGAGAATGAGTTGATGAACTGACAGAAGAGGTCTTCAGGAGGTGGGTAATAACAAACTTCTCCAAGCTAAAGGAGCATGTTCTAACCCAATGCAAGGAAACTAAGAACCTTGAAAAAAGTTCAGATGAAATGCTAACTAGAATAACCAGCATAGAGAAGAATATAAGCAACTTGATGGAGCTGAAAAACACAGCATAAGAACTTCATGAAGCATACACAAGCTTCAATACAGAATCAATAAAGTAGAAGAAAGGATATCAGAGATTGAAGATGAACTCAGTGAAATAAAGTGAGATGGCAAGATTAGAGAAAAAAAGAGTGAAAAGAAATGAACAAATCCTCCAAGAAATATGGGATTATGTGAAAAGACCAAATCTACATTTGATTGGTGTACCTGAAAGTGACAGGGAGAATGAAACCAAGTTGGAAAACACTCTTCAGGATATCATCCAGGAGAACTTCCCCAACCTAGCAAGACAGGCCAACATTCAAACTCAGGAAATACAGAGAACACCACAAAGATATTCTTTGAGAAGAGCAATACCAAGGCACATAATCTTCAGATTCTCCAGGGTTGAAATGGAGGAAAAAATGCTAAGGGCAACCAGAGAGAAAGGTCACGTTACCCACAAAGGGAAGCCCATCAGACTCACAGCAGATCTCAGCAGAAACCCTATAAGCCAGAAGAGAGTGGGGGACGATATTTAACATCCTTAAAGAAAAGAATTTTCAACCCAGAGTTATATATCCAGCCAAACTAAGCTTCATAAGTGAAAGAGAAATAAAATCTGTTTTGGACAAGCAACTGCTGAGAGATTTTGTCACTACCAGGCCTGTCTTACAAGAGGTCCTGAAGGAAGCACTAGACGTGGAAAAGAACAACCAGTACCAGTCACCACAAAAACATACCAAATCATAAGGACCATCAACACTGTGAAGAATCGTATCAACTAATGAGCAAAACAACCAGCTGGCATGAAAATGGCAGGATCAAATTCATACATAAAAACATTAACCTTAAATGTAAATGGGCTAAATGCCCCAATCAAAAGACACAGACTACCAAATTGGATAAAGAGTCAAGTCCCAATGGTGTGCTGTATTCAGGAAACCCATCTCATGTGCAAAGACACACATAGACTCAAAATAAAGGAATGAAGAAAGATGTACCAAGAAAATGGAGAGCAAAAAAAAAAAAAAAGCAGAGGTTGCAATCCTAGTCTCTGATAAAACAGACGTTAAACCAACAAAGATCAAAAGAGACAAAGAAGGGCATTACATTACATAATGGTAAAGCGATCAAGGCAACAAGAAGAACTAATTATTGTAAATATATATGCACCCAATACAGGAACATCCAGATACATAAAGCAAGGTTTTAATGACCTACATAGAGACTTAGACTCCCACATAATAGCGGCAGACTTTAACACACCACTGTCAATATTAGATTAACGAGACAGGAAATTAACAAAGATATCAGAGACCTGAACTCAGATCTGGACCAAGTGAACCTAATAGACATCTACAGAAATCTCCACCCCAAATCCACAGAATATACATTCTTCTCAGCCCAGCATTGCACCTACTTTAAAATTGACCACATAATTGGAAGTAAATCACTCCTCAGCAAATGCAAAAGAACAGAAATCATAACAAACAGTCCCTCAGACCACAGGGCAATCAAATTAGAATTCAGAATTAAGAAACTAACTCAGAACCTAACAGCTTCATGGAAACTGAACAACTGGCTCCTGAATGTCAACTGGATAAACAATAAAATGAAGGCAGAAATAAAGATGTTCTTTGAAACCAACGAGAATGAAGACACAATGTACCATAATCTCTGGGACAAATTTAAAGCAGTGTCTAGAGGGAAATTTATAGCAATTAATGCCCACAGGAGAAGTGAGGAAAGATCTAAAATCCACACCCTATTGTCAAAATTGAAAGAGCTAGAGGAGCAAGATCAAAAAAACTCAAAAGCTACCAGAAGACAATAAATAAGATGAGAAAAGAACTGAAGGAGATAGAGACACAAAAACCCCTTGAAAAAAATCAATAAATCTAGGAGTTGGTTTTTTGAAAAGATCAACAAAATAGACTGCTAGCCAGATTAATAAAAAAAAAAAGAGAATAATCAAATAGATGCAATAAAAAACGAAAAAGGGGATATCACCACCGACTCCACAGAAATACAAACTACCATCAGAGATTACTACAAACAACTCTAGGCACATAAACCAGTAAACCTGGAAGAAATGGATAATTTCCTGGACACATGCACCCTCCCAAGCCTAAACCAGGAAGAAGTTGAAACCTTGAACAGACCAATAACAAGGTCTGAAATTGAGGCAGCAATTAATAACCTACCAACCAAAAAAAGTCCAGGTCCAGATAGGTTTGCAGCTGAATTCTACCAGACATACAAAGAGGAGCTGGTACCACTTCTTCAGAAACTATTCCAAACAATACAAAAAGAGGGAATCCTTCCCAAATCATTTTATGAGAGCAACATCATCCTGATACCAAAACCCAGCAGAGACTCAACAAAAAAAGAAAACTTCAGGCCAATATCCATGATGAACATAGATGCAAAAATCTTCAATACAATGCTGGCAAACCTATTGCAACAGCACATCAGAAAGCTTATCCATAATGATAAAGTAGGCTTCATTCCAGGGATGCAAGCCTGGTTCAACATACGCAAGTCTATAAATGTAATTTGCCACATAAACAGAACCAAAGACAAAAACCACATGATTATCTCAATAGATGCAGAGAAGGCCTTTGACAAAATTCAACAGCGCTTTATGCTAAAAACTCTCAGTAAACTAGGTATCAAAGGAACATATCTCAAAACAATAAAAGCTATTTACGACAAACCTACAGCCAATATCACACTGAATGGGCAAACACTGGAAGCATTCCTTTTGAAATCCAGCATAGACAAGGATGCCCTCTCTCACCACTCCTATTCATTATAGTATTAGAAGTTCTAGCCAGAGCAATTAGGCAAGGAAAAAAAAAAGGGGGAGGGTATTGAATTTGGAAAAGAGGAAGTCAAATTGTCTCTATCTGCAGATGACATGATTGTATATTTAGAAGACCCTATCATCTCAGCCCAAAATTTCCTTAAACTGATAAGCAACTTGAGCAGTCTCAGGATACAAAATCAATGTGCAGAAATCACAAGCATTTCTATACACCAATAGCAGACTAACAGCCAAATCATGAGCAACCTCCCATTCACAATTGCTACAAAGAGAATAAAATACCTGGGAATACAACTAACAAAGTATGTAAAGGACCTCTTCAAGGAGAACTACAAACCACTGCTCAATGAAATAAGAGAGGACACAAACAGATGGAGAAACATTCCATGTTCATGGTTAGGAAGAATCAAAATCATGAAAATGGCCATACTGCCCAAAGTAATTTACAGATTCAATGCTATTCCCATCAAGCTACCAATACCTTCTTCACAGAACTGGAAAAAAAACCACCTTAAACCTCATATGGAACCAGAAGAGAGCCCACATAGCCAAGACAATCCTAAGCAAAAAGAACAAAGCCAGAGGTATCACACTACCTGATTTCAAACTATACTACAAGTCTACAGAAATCAAAACAGCATGGTAGTGGTACCAAAACAAAGATATAGACCAATGGAACAGAACAGAGGCCCTGGAGGCAATGCCACACATCTACAACCATCTGATCTTTGAAAAATCTGACAAAAGCAATGGGGAAAGGATTCCCTGTTTAATAAAGGGTGTTGGGAAAACTGTGTAGCAGTGTGCAGAAAGCAGAAACTAGACCCTTCCTGACACCTTACACTAAACTTAACTCCAGATGGATTAAAGACTTAAACATAAGACCTAACAACATGAAAACCCTAGAAGAAAACCTAGGCAAAACAATTTAGGACCTAGGCATAAGCAAGGACTTTATGACTAAAACACCAAAAGCATTGGCAACAAAGCCAAAATAGGCAAATGGGATCTAATTAAACTCCAGAGTTTCTGTACAGCAAAAGAAACAATTATTAGAGTGAATCAGCAACCAACAGAATGGGAAAAAGTTTTTTCAATCTACCCATCTGACAAAGAGCTAATATCCAGAATCTACAAAGAACTAAAACAGATTTACAAGAAACAAACCCATCCAAAAGTGGGCGAAGGATATGAACAGACACTTTACAAAAGAAGACATATACAAGGCCAACAAACATATGAAAAAAATGCTCATCATCACTGATTATTAGAGAAATGCAAATCAAAACCACATTGAGATATCACCTCATGCCAGTTAGAATGGTGATCATTAAAAAATCTGGAGACAACAGATGCTGGAGAGGATGTGGAGAAATAGGAACACTTTTACACTGTTGGTGGGAGTGTAAACTAGTTCAACCATTGTGGAAGACAGTGTGGCACTTCCTCAAGGACCTAGAAATAGAAATTCCATTTGATCCAGCAATCCCATTACTGGATATATACCCAAAGGATTATAAATCATTCTTTTATAAAGACACATGCACACGTATGTTCATAGATGCACTGTTTACAATAGCAAAGACCTGGAGCCAACCCAAATGTCCATTGATGATAGACTGGACAAGGAAAATGTGGCACATATACACCATGGAATACTATGCAGCCATAAAAATCGATGATTTTGTATCCTTTGTAGGGACATGGATGAATCTGGAAACCATCATTCTCAGCAAACTGACACAAGAACAGAAAATCAAACACCACATATTTTCACTCATAGGCGGGTGATGAACAATGAGAACACATGGACACAGGGAGGGGAGCATCACACACTGGGGTCTATTGTGGGGGGGTGCTAAGGGAGGGATACCAGGGAGGTTGGGAGTTCAGGGAGGGATAACATGGGGAGAAATGCCAGATGTAGGTGACAGGGGGATGGAGGCAGCAAACCACATTGCCACATGTGTACCTATGAAACAATCCTGCATGATCTGCACATGTACCCCAGGTCCTAAAGTACAATTAAAAAAAAAAGTAATCCATCACATAAATGGAACCAAAGACAAAAACTACATGATTATCTCAATAGATGCAGAGAAGGCCTTTGACAAAATTCAACAGCCCTTTATGCTAAAAACTCCCAACTAGGTATCAATGGAACTTATCTCAAAATAATAAGAGCTATTTATGACAAATCCACAGCCAATATCATACTGAATGGTCAAAAACGGGAAGCATTTCCTTTATAAACTTGCACCACACAAGTATGCCCTCTCTCACTACTCCTATTCAACACAGTATTGAAAGTTCTGGCCAGGGCAATCGGGCAAGAAAAAGAAATAAAGAATATTCAGCTAGGAAAAGAGGAAGTAGAAATGTCTCTATTTGCAGACCATATGATTGTATATTTAGAAGACCCCATCACCTCAGCCCAAAATCTCCTTAACCTGATAAGCAACTTCAGCAATGTCTTAGGATACAAAATCAGTGTGCAAAAATCACAAGCATTCATATATATCAATAACAGACAAACAGCCAAATCATGAGTGAACTCCCATTCACAATTGCTACAAAAAGAATAAAATACCTAGGAATACAACTAATAAGGAATGTAAAGGACCTCTTCAAGGAGAACTACAAACCACTCCTCAAGGAAATAGGAGAGGACACAAACAGATGCTCATGGTTAGGAAAAATAAATATTGTGAAAATGGCCATACTGCCCGAAGTAATTTTATAGATTGAATGCTATCCCCATCAAGCTACAATTGACTTTCTTCACAGAATTGGAATAAACCATCTTAAACTTCATATGGAACCAAAAAAGAACCTCCATAGCCAAGACAATCCTAAACAACAACAACAACAAAAGCTGGAGGCATCATGCTACCTGATTTCAAAATATACTACAAGGCTACAGTAATCAAAACAGCATGGGTGGGACTGGTATCAAAACAGAGAGATGGACCAATAAACAGAACAGAGGCCTCAGAAATAATGCCACATATCTACAACCATCTGATCTTTGACAAACCTGACAAAAGCAAGCAATGGGAAAAGGATTCCCTGTTTAATAAACCATGTTGGGAAAACTGGCTAGCCATATGCAGAAAGCTGAACCCCGACTTCTTCCTTACATCTTATACAAAAATTAACTCCACATGGATTAAAGATTTAAACATAAGACCTAACACCATAAAAACCCTTTAAGAAAACCTAGGCAATACCATTCAGGACATAGGCATGGCCAAGGACTTCATGACTAAAACACAAAAAGCAATGGCAACAAAAGCCAAAATAGACAAATGGTATTTAATTCAAGAGCTTCTGAAAAGCATAAGAAACTATCATTTGAGTGAACTGGCAACCAATAGAATGGGAAAAATTTTTGCAATCTACTCATCTGACAAAGGGCTAATCATCAGAGTCTACAAAGAACTTAAACAAATTTACAGGAAAAAAAGCAAACAACCTTATCCAAAAGTGGGCAAAGAATATGAACAGACGCTTTTCAAAAGAAGACATTTATGCAGCTAACAAACATAGAAATAAAGCTCATCACTAGTCATTAGAGAAGTGCAAATCAAAACCACATTGAGATACCATCTCATGCCAGTTAGAAAAGTGATCATTAAAAAATCAGGAAACAACAGATGCTGGAGAGGATGTGGGGAAATAAGAACACTTTTACACTATTTGTGGGAGTGAAAATTAGTTCAACCACTATGGAATACAGTGCAGCGATTCCTCAAGGACCTAGAAATAGAAATACCATTTGACTCAGCAATCCCATTACTGGGTATATACCCAAAGGATTATAAATCATTCTATTATAAAAACACATGTTTATTGCAGCACTGTTTACAATAGCAAAGGCTTGGAACCAACCCAAATGCCCACCAATGATAGACTGGATAAAGAAAATGTGGCACATATACACCATGGAATACTATGCAGCCATAAAAAAGACGAGTTCATATCCTTTCCAGGGACATGGATAAAGCTGGAAACCATAATTCTTAGCAAACTGACTCAAGAACAGAAAACCAAACACCACATGTTCTTACTCATAAGTGGGTGTTGAACAATGAGAACACATGGACACAGGAAGGGGAACATCACACACCGGGATCTGCCAGGGTGTGGGGGGCTAAGGGAGGGATAGCATTAGGAGAAATACCTAATGTAGATGAGGGGGTGATGGATGCTGCAAACCACCATGGCACATGTATAACTATGTAACAAACCTGCTGCACATTCTGCACATGGTCCCTAGAACTGAAAGTATAATAAATTAAAAAAAATAAAAATAAAAATAAAAAACGGTGCCTGCCACAGAGATACACAGCTGCAGGTCTACACCAGGTTAAGGCAGCAGAGCTTCTCTGGGTAGGGATGGGGACACATGTGCTTACTTTCCTTATTGCTGTCTATGGAAGGAATGTTAGCTTCAACATCTAGATTGACTCAAGACAGCTCTGTTAACAAGAAACTGAGGCACAAGAATTCTGTTTTCTGCCCCAAGTCACGTACCTGTAATAAAGCCAGGACCAGATCCAGTTTGAATGACTCCCGTTGGAGAGCTCATTCTACCTGTCTACCATCTTGACTACTTCTTAGAACTGGAATTTCATTAATATGCACTGAGAGGTGAACTACAGTCAATCATTTAAAATGAATAGTTAATCATTAAGATCGTATGACACAAGGGTTGATGTGCATGTAGAATTACTGTATTAGTGATTACGAGTAAAATACTTATGGTGATTAAAATGATTATAACAATGAATGGATGGCTGATATCAGCAGACGGAGCTGCATTCCCCAAAGTACCCCTCAGATCTTTAATAGTAAAGGGGTTCTGTGGTCAAATAAATTTGGGAAATATTCTAAGTTCCCCTTGGGAACTCACAATAGTCCTGAACCTATTAAATGCTATGAGAAATTCTGCCACAAAAAACATAATTTTTTCTATATTTTTGTTTAGATACCCCCCTACCAAATCATCTCAGGATATGTAACTTATTAAAACTCAGTGAATGTGTTTGTAAAACAAACTTTGTTATAAATAATAAGTTGTGAGCCCACAATAAATATATATGCAAAAATAATTCAAGGCTTTCAGGGACTCTGTAGCTGTGGGTTTTAAACCATGTTCGTAGGCCCTCAAGAGAACATTATTGAGTGGGAATTGAAAAGTGAGCAGCCTGGGTGGTCAACCCCTTTCATCTGCCTCATCCCCAAAGGTGTGGCTTTTCTCTGCTTTAGACATTCATGTGTCTTCAGCAAATGTTTGCTGAACGTCCACCATGTGCCAGCCCTGTCTGAGGCGCTTGGGATAAACCAGCTTTATGCAGAAGGGGGAAGGGAAACAATAGAAAATAAACAGGATAAAAGAGAAAATTGTGCTGATTGTTCACAGGTGATAAGCACTGCAAAAATGGAGAGAAAAACAGGAAAGGGGGGACTAGGAGGGCCAGGGGCAGGTGCAGGGGCTGCCATCTAACTAGGGATTGAGGGAATCTTATTAGAGGGTGATGCCTGCACAGAGGATTGGAGGAGGTGAGAGAATGAGCCTGGCACATATCTGAAAGAAGAACTTCCTTGGTGAACAGAGCATCCAATGCAAAGGCTCTGAGGCAAGGCAGGGTATTAAGAAGAGATATATCAGAGAGGCCAGAAGGGCCTGCTTTCAGGGTAACAGCATGTTTATATTTTGATGGGAGATTGAGAGCATCGAAAAAGAATGAGGACATAGAAGAGAACAGGGATGACTTATTTATTGCAACAGGAGATATATCAATCAGAATTTAACCAGCAAAACAAATTATTAATTTTTCACAGAGGAAATTTAATGTGGGCATTTAACTACAAAACTGATGGAAGTATTGTGGAAGACAGAACTGTGATGAACCAGCAGAAGCCACTCCCAACCCTAGGCTGGAGGGATAAAGGGGATAGGTAGTGTAATGTGGCACAGGCTGTGCTTGCCTGGCAAAACCAGAAGCACAAAGGGTCCTTCTGGAAAGAGCTTGAACCAGAAGAGCAGCAGCTGTTGCCAGAGACCTGGTTTGAGGCTCCTCTCACCTCCTGCCTTTCAGTCTCCTTCCAGAGGCTCCCATTGGCCAAACTGTGCCTGGTGAAATAGTGCCTGCAGGAGTAAGCCCTTCTCTGATGGTGCATAATAACTATTCCAATTATCTCTGGCTGTGTTACAAACTACTCCACAATCCTGTGGCTTAAAACCTGTTGCTGGTGAGGCTGTGGATAAAAGGGAATGCTCATACACTGCTGGTGGGAATGTAAATTAGTTCAACCACTGTGGAAACCAGTATGGTGATATCTCAAAGATAATAAAACAGAACTACCATTTGACACAGCAATTCCATTATTGGGGATATACCCCCAAAATATAAATCTACCATAAAGACATATGCACACATGTGTTCATCTCAGCACTGTTCACAATAGCAAAGATATGAAATGAACATAGATGCCCATCAGTGGTAGACTGGATAAAGGAAATGTAGATAAAGTATCCATATATATCATGGGATACTCTGTAGCCATAAAAATGATGAGATCATGGTGTTTGGAGCAACGTTGTTGGAGCTGGAAGCCATTATCCTAAGTGAACTAATGTGGGAACAGAAAACCAAACACTGCATGTTCTCACAAGTGGGAGCTAAACATCGAGTACAGATGGACACAAAAAAGGAAACAACAGGCACTGGGGCCTACTTGAAGGTACAGGGAAGGAGGAAGGTGAGGATCAAAAAACTACCTACGGGGTACTATGCTCATTACTTGGGTGATGAAATAATATGTACAACAAACCCCATGGCATGCAATTTATCTATAGAGCAAACCTGCACATGTTCCCCAGAAACTAAAAGTTAAAAAATAAATAAAAAATAAAACCTTCTGAATCTGCTCATTATTATACTACTGGGGGAGGGCGTCATTGGCACTGCTTGTTGGTGCTTCTTCGGGCCTTTTCGTGAACAAGCTGGGTCCTGCTCGGGTGCTCTCCGAGACACTCAGCCCTTCTCACAAGGTGCCCTCCAGCACCCCCATCCTCCAGCAAGGGGCAGCACCCCATCAAAGCTTCTCCTGGAAACAAGTAGCAATTCACAATGAGAAGGACCACAGGCAGCTTCTGGCCCTGTGCCTGGTGAAGGGAGAGTAAACATCTTGAAGGGGCCCTGCTGAGGCTGGATGATGCCTGTGATATCAACAAGAACTGGGCTTTCCTTGACGGATGTCAAGGAATAGGAACAAAAAAGGTGGCATGAAAATTTCCAGGCCTTAGGTTTCCACAAAGACGTGGTTCTTGAATTCTGTAGTTGTTGGATATTGGGTTTCTATTGCAATGCAAGCACATCTAGTGTCTCCTTCTGCCTTGCTTTTAAAGTCAGCAGTACTTTACAGAGATCTTTTTCTGCTGATAATGGAGCAGTTTTGTAAAACATAAAAATCAGGTGTCTTCTGCGTAGCAGGTACTGTTCTGTGCACTGTGGCCCTGAATGAGGCCAACTTCTGCCCTGCTCTCAAGAATTTTAAATTCAGATGTGGGGAGGAGGAGATGAGAATGAAAGATAATAAACAAGTATACAAATAAATATCCAAGAAAAGTTTTGTCAGTGCTATGGACAGAATTAGCAATAGATTAGAGACGGCGAAGTCTGGGCCTGGTGTCACCATAGAGACTGGGGAAGGCCTCTCTAAACACCCCACCTGAGACCTAAAGAGAAGAAAGAGCCAGGTGAAGACTCAGGGGAACTGCATTGCAGGCAAAGGGAGCAACAAAGTCAAAAACCACCAGCGGGCAATAAACATGTACCTATGCAACAATCTTGCATGTTCTTCACATGTACCCCAAAACCTAAAATTGCAATAAAATAAATGGGATATATATATATATATATATATATATATTTAAAAAAATAAAATAAAATAAAACATGGCATATCCAAGAAAGAGACAGCCAAGCAAGCGACTGTCGCTGAGTAAGCAAGTGGTGAGCTCTGGAGGGAGTCGGCCAGGCCATGTGAAGCCTTGTCGGACAAAGTGAGGGTTTATACTTCATTTGGTAAGCAGCAGGGTTTAGGGCTAACTAGGGGTGCAGGAGGAGGCAGGAGGGGACTCAGGCTCATTTCCCTGGGTCTTCCAGATTCTGAACCTCATTTCTTTACTTCCATCCTAAGCAACGCCAGAGAATGAATCAGCATCTCTACCAATTGATTACTTCACTTTGAGTTTTGAATCTCAAAGAGGTGAGCTCAGGGCTCAGGGGGCTGTAGGGGCACACCAATATTCCACTGCATTTCCCTGCACAGGGAATGTGAATGGTAAAGTGGTCTGTTGGCAAGGACTTCCATAAAAATAATAGCCAACTTCATTTTTACAAACCTGTGCAGTTCACAAAATGTTTGACCATTGATTCCTGTACCTGATCTTCATGTGATCCCTGAGTGGGGTGAATGCACATTTTATTCCTGTCTGACCTTGAATAAGTCATGGACCTTCTCTGGGTTTCCATTCTGTCAATTGTAATTTTATTGCCTGGGCTATAATTATTGCCCAGTTGCAAAATTATCGATACAGCATCTGATATACAATAGGAACTCAATAAATATTTGTTGACTCAAAAACTTTTGAAGTATTTTAAAATTGAATCCAAACCTTGGTATTACTAGTGTGTGATTATAGTATATGTTTATTAATTCTGACATTTCCTTCTTTCAATAATAAAAAGTACAAATGGATAACGTGTTTGCCGTTTCCTCCAATTTTCTAAGTCAAACTTCATAATTTGGACACAGTTTGAAGGAGATTTGCAACCCAAGGACCAAGGTAACATTTGCAGTATGTGAAACTAATTGCCTTCGCTTTGCTTTGCCTTTCCTTGCTCTGAAAACTGGCCTCTGTTTAGCAGATCTTTGCTAACACCAAAATTGCTTGCATTTTCCTGGCGCTGGGTGACCAAATCTCTCTAGAGCTTTGAAATGACAAGCTGACAAGCTCCTCTGGGACTTCCACCCAGAATGTACTGCCCAGAATTTGACATGACCATGACTCTGAGCAGGTAGATCCTGCGTCACTTCAGGGTTGCTTATTAGCAGCTCAGCAGGCCCAGCAGAGAGAAACCAGTGCTTCCCTGGGATCTCAGAGTAGCTGCAGCCTGCAAACATGCGCCCATGCCCTCATCCACCGCAACCGACCAGTCTCCACATCAATTATCTTCTACACCTAAAAGGATTTTACACCCCTTCTGTCCTTCATAGCTCTGGGACTTTGCCTCATAACTAAAAAGGAGAATCCCCAAAGCGCCCCCACCGCCCGTCCCCGATTTGCTAAATTCTCTTTACCCCTCACCATCACTCAACTGAGTCATCCTTTTCTTGCCATCAAAGACATCTTTCAAAACATAAATTGGCCACTCTTAGTTCCTGCCTGCCCTTAGGGTAGAGTTTACCTTCTGTCACGAGGGGCTCCTGCCCACCCTCCAGCCTTCTCTTTTCCCGGTCCCTGGCGCTCTCTAAAGTAGATATTGTGGTTCGTTTGTCTAGTTGTCTTTCTCCCTTCTTCTGAAAAATATCCAGATTCTTTTCGGAGGACCACTCTCCCCCATTCTCAGTCACTGTGATTTAGGTGATACCAACACCATCTTTGCCTTCAGAGCAGTCACATGACCCAGCCCTGGCAAATCAAAATAGTGCATTCCTCTGGCTGCAAACGTTGGTTCAGAAATGTCAAAGTGCACAAACCAGAGCCGATCAGAGATAATTCTACAAACTCTGCCAGTGAAATTGAGTCTTATCTTGAACCTAAGAAAACAGTAAATGAGTGCAGCTGGAGGCCACGACATGGAGAGACCATGCTTGTGAGACGAGCAGGAAACAAAGGGGAGCCACAGACTGAGAGAGACAGATTCTTGAAGCTCTGCTTGTGAACCAGGACCCAACTTATTCCCATGCTTGTCAACTGCATGGGCCGAAACATTACTTCCCTCTGCTGTCGGTGCCGCTGGAGCTGGGTTTCTCTCACTTGCACCAGAACGAGTCATAACTCCCTTCTTATGCTTCAGTCTTATTGAATTCTGGCAACTCTCTGTGGGCTTCAGGCTCATCCATGCCTTTGTCATGCCCATTTCCTGCACAAATAAAGCCCTCGCAGAGCTTGTTCTCAAGTGTCTCTCAGGCATCATCTATGTAAGTTTAGTAGGTATTTTGTATGTATTTGTTAAAGTTATGAATGCACATGCAAATGAACTTGCGAGTGAGTGGTATTTTCAGAATCTAGGACTGCCTTAGCAGTCCTTCACCTCAGAAGAGATTGCTTGATTGTCTTGCCCAATCACTTGGGGTGTATGTCCATAGAAGTAATAACACACTAAGTATTGAGTGGAAGTTTTCTTTTATCCCGGAACTGGATACTTGGGTACTAGAACTCAATGCTGAGGTGAGAAAGAGGGAGAAAGGGAGAGAGGGAGGGGAGAGTGAGGGCAGGAGGGAGGGAGGGAGGGAGGGAGCGAGAGAGGGAGGAAGAGGAAGAGGAGGGGAGAGAGAGAGACAGAGAGAGAAAGAACGGTCTATCTATAGAATACCAAAAATAATGGCAAGGTCAATGAGACAATGCCTCCAACAATGACTGAGGCACAGCTGAGTGAGCTGTGCTGCATCTCCGTCCTCCCACCCCTCTCCAGCCAATAGAAGTAGAAAACTAGCACATCAAGGGAGTTTTCCCAGGGAGGCATAGTTGGAGTTCAGTGTATATAGCAAGAGATGAGTTTCTGAGTCCCAAAGCCAAAAGAAAGCAACTCCATGAGAATCTCTCATAGAGGTTACGGGTGACTGTAAGAGGGGTGACCCAGTCCTAGCCAATCAAAATACTGCATCCCAGGCATCACATTCCAAGGTTGTATCTCAGCATTTGTAGCGACCTGCTGATTTGCTTGGCAAGTAGGGGAATTTGTTTGCCAAGGTAGCAAATAACTGCTACATCTCGGCAGCTTACAACAATAGATAATTTCTAGCTCACATTACAGTCAGCTGCTGGTTGGCAGTGGCTTTGATTGAATGCACATCAAGGGCTCCACTTCATACGGCTCCTCCTACCGGAAGCTTCCAGATGAAGCTCCCCACCCCTTATATGCAATTCCTCATGAGAGGGAAGCAAGGAGAGTTGTTGAAAATACATCTCTGAAGCTTCTTTTTGACACTCATTTTGTGTCCCATTTGAGAGCTCAAGAGTCATAAAACCAAGCACAACCTTGTGGTGGGAACATCATCCCTGCCCCCCCTTGAGGACACAAGTCAGATACACAGATGAAGAGGTTTAATCTTCTTAGGGTAGGAAAGAATCCAATCATCTAATCTACTACCAGGCAGTAGGAGGCATGCACGAGTGACATGAGGAACGTGCCACATTGCTGGGTGTGGCAAGGATGTATGCATTTTCCTGGACCAAGTCAGCACTGTAGGATGCTGCTGAGCTTGAGAGCCCATGTCAGTGCCCAGCCAAGAGGTCTAGTCATGGGGCAGGGTGCTCTTAGTTGCATCAGGCAGAGTGGGAACAGAGAAGTACTGGAAGATACCAAGCCAGGGAGCTGTCCTACACCAAGGCACCATGCAGCCCAGAGGCTCTTCTCCCAGGAAAGCCTGTCTACAGCCCTATGGGAGACACAGCAGTGCCAGACACACAGAGGATCTGCCAGAGGCCAGTGAAAGCCAAGCAAAGGGCTTGGCACTTTGGTCTCTCTTCCCTTTTTTTTTTTTTTTTTTTTTTTTTTATAAGAACACTAATCCTATCATCCTCTGAAGGCTCCACCTCCAAAAACCATCTCCTTGGGGGTTAGGGCTTCAAGGAATACACCAAAAATTGGTCCATTATGAAGGTGTTTTCCACTCCTCCATCCCTTTTCTATAAGAGGAGGGGACACAGAAGAGAGAAAAGTTCAGCCTCCTCACACCAAGGCCCTCAGGTACACATAAGCTTGGAGCTGCAGGTCAGGGAAGAAACGAGGGTAGCATCTGCAAGGAGATTGGCAGCTTTGATTGGACTAGCCAGTCTTATTCCTGATGTGACAGGAGAGTGATGGAGTCTTCTTAGGATGCCGCCAAAGGACAAGATGGGGGAATTCAGCAAAGCACAAGTCTAGGTAGTGATTGGAGAAAAATGAGTCTGTTTCATTTCTTTGTCTACATTAGAATATTTATCAGACTGAAAATGATAATGACAACACCTTATGTGCCTCACTGCTCACAAAGCATGTCTACATGTATGGTCTACCCTGAGCTGCATGTGTATAGAATGTGTTAGGCAGTCTGTTTCTTTTATTACTGAGTATGACTGCATTGCTTTGATGCACCGCAATTTATTATTTGTTCATTCACTAGTTGAATTACATTTGACTTATTTTTAGTTTTTGGTAATTATGGATAAAACTGCCATAAATATTGGCGTACAGCTGTAAACATGCATCTTTCTTTTTCTTGGGTAAATAGAAATAGGATTGCTGGGTCATATTGTAAGTGTAGTTTAATTTATAAAAATTACCACACTGTTTTCCAAAATGCATGTTATGTTGCATCCCACAAGCAATGCATAAAATTTTAAGTTGCTCTGTATCCTTGTTAGTCCTTGATATTATCATTTTGAGACATTTCAATAGGTGTGTATAGTATCAATTTCATTTCCATACACAAATATCTTTGTTCAAAATTTATTTTTAAGGGCAACAATTTTAAGAACAGAGAAAAGGAGGAGAAAAAGAATTTCATTTGGCAACAATTTAAAGAAAAATCAGAAATAAAGTGTCTTCCCTCTGCTCAAATGGAGAACACTTCAGTTAATTGCCTAATGAAGACTTATTATACCTATATATTTTATAATATGCTTGGGTCAGACAGATTTACAGACTGGATGATTACTTAAATTTATTTAAGAAATGTTAATCTTGTTTTCCGGACCCTTATGGCAATACCAAAATAAGATATTTGGTGTTTTCCCTGAAGAGTTCCCAGTCAAATGCAGAAGACAGTCATTCCTACAGATGTTGCTACTCAGCATTCCACAACTGGGACACAGGTACATAACAAATTTTGGGGCAAATAGAGGGGAAACAGCACTTCAGTCTTCCTGGGTGAGTAAGGAAACGTTTCATAGGGGAGCTAGAACTTTAGAGGAGACTTGATGAATAAATAGAACTTTTTCTGAAGGATAAGAAATAGATGGGCACTACAGGCAGAAGAAATAGCACACACAGGCATCAGGCGATGAGAGAGGCTAGAATTCTTGGGTGGTGCAGGCAGCTTGGGCTTTCTGGAACCTCAAGTTTGAAGTTAGCAAATGTAGAAGATGAGAAAGGGAAGGAAATTAGAAACAGGTGACGAACATTCTTTAATAGCATGCTGCATAGCTTAGACTTTAACATGAAGTTGAAGAGAACCACAAGAAGGGGCATGGTACAACCCAATATTCATTCCTCTTAGAAAGGTCACTCCAGCATTACAGTGGAAACTTGGTTGGAGATGTGAGAGAGTAGATGTTAAAAACCACCTATAAATTTACTGTAACTTAATAGGTGAAAGACAGGATGGGAGGCTGACATAAGGTTGCCCTTAGGACCAGAAGGAAAGGCTTGAATTCAAGAGAACTTTGGGAAATAGAATTATCCCAACCTTGATGAGTAATTCAGTATGGAATGCAAAGGAGAGGGCAGAGTTCAAGAAACCACCCACATGTTGGATTTAAAAAGCCCAAAAGAAGGAGTGTAATCTCATCGCCTTCACATATGCTGAGTAGGACATGGATGTGAAGCAGAGTGGTGAGGTGCTCTGACAGTTGCATATGGAAATTTGTAGGTCAGGAAAGAAGTCTGGCAAAAGAGACACATTGAGAAGTTATCAGTAAGAAAGGGACAGTTGCAGCCATGACATGGAAGAGATCACTGGGGAGAGCTATGGATCAAGCAGATCAGAGTTGAGCACAGATTTCTGGAGAGGCACAATTATGGGATAGGCTGAGCCTGGGCAGACAATGTTCCAATGACTAGAAGGCTCTTTGCAGACTCGCAGGTTGAGCCATATTCACTCTCAGCTTTTGCCTTCGTGGCTAAATTGCCATTTCTATGGCCTGTTGTTCTCCAGCTAACATGACCTGGCAGGTGGAAATAATAGTAAAATGAATATAAATACTGATTTTGGAGCTGTACAACTTATTTAGCAGAGTTTTAGGGTGAGGTGTCTCGACTTTCAGGGTCCTTGTTTTTGCATGCACAGCTGAGGGGGTAATTACACCTACTTTGCAGAGTGAATTTGAGCACTGAGTAAGAGAGACGTGTGGGCTGTATTAGTCCGTTCTCATACTGCTATAAAGAACTGCTCAAGACTGGGTAATTTATAAAGGAAAGAGGTTTAATTGACTTACAGTTCAGCATAGCTGGGGAAGCCTCAGGAAACTTGCAGTCACGGCAGAGGGTGAAGAGGAAGCAAGGCACCTTCTTCACAAGGCGGCAGGAAGGAGACATGCCAACCAAAGAGGGGGAAGAGCCCTTTATAAACCCATCAGATCTTGCGAGAACTCGCTCTCACGAGAATAGCATGGGGGAAACTGCCCCCACGATTCAATTATCTCCACCTGGTCTTGACACGTGGGGATTACGGGGATTACAATTCAAGATGAGATTTCGGTGGGGATACAAAGCCCAACCATATCAGGGGCAAAACACAGAACCTGTGCTGAGTAAATGATTATCCTTTGGTCTTTTTCTCCATTGGCAGCACCAGCCGGAATAAATAGAGGAAGCCAAGATTCTTTTCAGGGAACCCACTTCGTTGGATTAAAACTCTTGAATAATGAAGAGAGGGCAGAAGTGACCAGGGAAGCAGGAAGGGCCGCAAGAAGAAAGGAAACAGGGTCTGGCAGTTTTCATTGCACAGATCTAATATAACTGGCCTGTCAATTTCTTTACTTTAATTACCCTCAATGCTCCCCATGTCAATGTGTAATGAACAGGACTTTGCTGTGGGCTGGAAGGACCAGAATTTAGGTCTCAATCCTGCACTAGTCAGGGTAATGTGCGACCCTTAGGCAAGTGATTACACTCTCTGACCTCAAGTTTCCATGCTTACATCCATGAATGTTTCTTCCCTCCTAGGTTTCTGTGCAAATTGAATGAGATAATATGTATTCAAGTGCTTTGCAAAGACAGATAAAAATGTAGGGGATTAATTATAGTTTCTATTACTAACACCATTACCGTTTTGGACTTTGATTCAAATTCCTTCTTCCTTTGTCTTCTGGGATGCTCCCTGCTTTGCCCAGAAAAACTCATTCATTAGGTACTGAGGATAATTCCCCTATGGCCAAAGGATGTGCAGCTTCCAGATCAGCTAAATTAGAAACATTTAAATTTTTCATCTATTCCCTTGTCTGCTCTTTGGTCAATAGCTTATTCTGACAACTTCATTACCTCCTAATTACTCTAAGTTCCTTTGCTCATTTTCTGCGTGTGATAAAAACCCTACCCAAGAAAGAAATTTGACATGCCAAGTCACTTGACTCATGACTGACAACTAAACCTTCCCCATTCACTTAAAGGGGATTTTCCTTTTCTTCATCCACAATAAATTTGCAAAAGCACTTCTGGTACCTTGCTTGAAGATTGCCAGCCACATCTCCTTTTCTGCACACTTTAGCTTCCACTGCCAGATGTGAGCAATAAGATGTATTTTCTTCTCTCTCAGAAGAGCTGATTTACCCTTTGCCTATAAATCTTTGAGCAGCCATTCAAGAAGCATCAGATGTGCCTTAATCTTTGTATTACTCATTCTTAAAGGAATCTTAATCTATTGGGTTTTAATTATATGTCCTTAGAAAGTGCCAGGCTTTCCTTAGCAAGGCACTTTATTCTTACAGTTTAATCATCACTTTCACTCTCACTTTCTTATGAGGCTGGTACACAGAAAATTGGAGGTAGAGAGAGTTTAGAGGTCACCCAGGCTGCAATGGTGCCCAAGTCTGACAGTTCATCCTGATTCCAGGGCTTCCTGTTCAAAACACAGATTCGTAGTTGATTCTAAGCCTGGAATTCTGGCAAGTATGTGTTTATAAGGCCACACAGATGATCCTAATGAAGAGCCAGCTGACGTACCATGCACCTAGTGCAAGGATTCCAAGCTAAGATGGCTTTACGGCAGAAGGAAAGAGCAGACATGAGCTGGAATTTCAGGGACATGAGCTCAACTACTGCGACCTCCTCGTATCCATCGAACATCTTGGGCCAAGTTCCTTATCCTTTGTGGCCTTTATGTCTTAACATTTAGAAGTGGGGTCATTGTGATATAGAGAAGATTTTTGAGGCTTAACATGAAAAAACTTATATAAGTCACCTACCATAGGACCAGCCACCTGGTAGGAATATGTTCTCTTTCACTTCCCCAGGATCCCTATTATTTTCAGTATTATACAGTCTAATGAAAATTGTTCTTTTATTCTTACTAATGCTTCCTTGGTTATGTAAGTGTGGTCCCTAATGTAATCCTCACAGCATGAGTATGAAAGTAGTACTATTATTGTCTCCAATTTACTGATGGGAAAAAAACTGTATAGTTAAATTACAAGAAGTCCCACAACTCAAGTGGTGGTGGTGTTGGAATTTGAAATGGGAGGGCCCGACTCTAAAGCACACTCCTTCAAACACTCCCATCTAACATTTCATGCTTCTATTCAACTCTTTCTATGCTTTCAGGAGCAGGGTGGATAGGCAAGCAAGGAGTATGGCATTTAAGGAAGCTCTCACTCTTGAGTGCAGGATAGGCACTTGCAGGAGGCTGAGAGTGAGGTCTCCTTTAAATTTTGTGCCCTAGGAGCCCAGGTCAGGCCCTGGTGGGATCCAATGGGGAAGAAGAAATAGCTGGAGAAACCTTTGAGACATATCAGCTGTCTTCCTTCCCAAGGCATGCAGAGTGGGAACATTTATTCCCTGAGGTACTAAAGGTCCTGAAGGGGCTGAGGGAAAACCGGACCCCCAAGAGTTCTAAAGAACATCTGGGCTCTGGCCTCCACTTCCACTTCCCAGGGTGGAGAAAACTAGGAGGAGGTGGTTGGGGCTGCTACTGAATGCATTAATTCACCTTTCCCCTCTCCACCCACCCCACCCCAACACACACACACACACATGCTGGATCAAGATATATCTCTTTGGTTTGCTTGGACGTAATGATCCTTCCCCAAATTATGCTGACTGATTCTTAAAATTGGGGAGAGGATAGAAGGGAAACTGAGAAAAACCAGAACTTCAGCTGGGGGCACATTTGTTTAATTGTGCACAGAGGACAGTGATGAGGGTGAGTCAGGACTTTTATTAATTTATTTTTTGAGACACAGTCTCACTCTGTTGCCCATACTGGAGTGCAATGGTGTGATCTCAGCTCTCTGCAACCTCTGCCTCCCAGATTCAAGCGAATCTCCTGCCTCAGCCTCCGGAGTAGCTGGGATTACAGGTGAACCCCACCACGCCTGGCTAATTTTTATATTCTTAGTAGAGACTGGGTTTCACCATGTTGGCCAGGCTGGCCTCAAACTCCTGACAGCAAGTGATCTGCCTGCCTCCTAAAGTGCTGAAATTACAGATGTGAGCCACTAAACCTGGCCAAGACTTCCCCCCCCCCCCATTTATTTATTTTATTGCATTTTAGGTTTTGGTGTACATGTGAAGAACATGCAAAATTGTTGCATAGGTACACACGTGGCAGTGTGATTTGCTGCCTTCCTCCCCATCACCTACATCTGGCATTTCTCCCCTTGCTATCTCTCCCCAGCTCCCCACGCCCCACCGTCCCTCCCCTATTTCCCCCCAACTGACCCCAGTGTGTAGTGCTCCCCTCCCTGTGTCCATGTGTTCTCATTGTTCAACACCCGCCTATGAGTGAGAACATGCAGTGTTTGATCTTCTGCTCTTCTGTCAGTTTGCTGAGAATGATGGTTTCCAGGTTCATCCATGTCCCTACAAAGGCCCCAAATTCATCGTTTTTGATGGCTGCATAATATTCCATGGTGTATATGTGCCACATTTTCCCTATCCAGTCTATCATTGATGGGCATTTGGGTTGGTTCCAGGTCTTTGCTATTGTAAACAGTGCTGCAATGAATATTCGTGTGCACGTGTCCTTATAGTAGAATGATTTGTAATCCTTTGGATATATACCCAGCAATGGGATTGCTGGGTCAAATGGAATTTCTATTTCTAGGTCCTTGAGGAATCACCACACTGTCTTCCACAATGGTTGAACTAATTTACACTCCCACCAACAGTGCAAAAGGGTTCCTATTTCTCCACATCCTCTCCAGCATCTGTTGTCTCCAGATTTTTTAATGACCGCCATTCTAACTGGCGTGAGATGGTATCTCAATGTTGTTTTGATTTGCATTTCTCTGATGACCAGTGATGATGAGGATTTTTTCATATGTTTGTTGGCCTCATGTATGTCAGGACATAGGTGTAGGCAAGGACTTCATGACCAAAACACCAAAAGCATTGACAACAAAAGCCAAAATAGACAAATGGGACCTAATCAAACTCCACAGCTTCTGCACAGCAAAAGAAACAGTCATTAGAGTGAATTGGCAACCAACAGAATGGGAAGAAATTTTTGCAGTTTACCCATCTGACAAAGGGCTGATATCCAGAATTTACAAAGAACTAAAACAGATTTACAAGAAAACAACAAGCCCATTCAAAAGTGGACAAAGGATATGAACAGACACTTTACAAAAGAAGGCCAAGACTTTTACGTTCTTACCTGGATATGATTGAGAGTTATCATACCCAAGGGGCAGCACTTTGAAACTCAAAAACAAACTTGTGAGAACGACACTATTAATAATATTTTACAGATGGTCAAAACTGAGAGTCAGAGTGAAGGCCTGTTTAGAATTGGCAGGGCAGGGGTAGAAAACGAGTACTATCGACCAGGCACAGTGGCTTATGCGTGTAATTCCAGCACTTTGGGAGGCTGAGGTAGGCGGATCGCCACATCAGGAGTTCGAGACCAGCCTGGCCAACATGGTGAAACCCCATTTCTACATCTTTACTAAAAATACAAAAATTAGGCAGGCGTCATGGCGCATGCCTGTAATCCCAGCTATTTGGGAGGCTGAGGCAGGAGAACTTCTTGAAGCCAGGAGGCAGAAGCTGCGGTGAGCTGAGATTGGGCCACTGTACTGCAGCTCTGGGTGACACAGCAACACTCCATATTGGAGGGAAAAAAAGAAACAAAGAAAAGGATATACATATACATATTATGTATACGTACTTCCATGATATTTAGTTTTGTTTGATTATCACAAGAAACCTGGGAGGTAGGCAGAAATATATTCTTTATACAGATGTGGATGAATAATTTCATTTAGGCGATTGTCAAACTTGCTCAATCTGGTTTCAGATGAACTAGATTCAAACCACATTAGTTTTACTCCAAAGCTGTGCTGATTTTTTCCTGTAATAGCATGTAGGTTCGGCTTCTGCCTGATGGTCAGTGGCTTCCAGGTGCCCTGTGTTGAGGAGAATCCTGAGATGACGGGTTGATTCATGATTTCTGCCATGGGTTGTTGGACAAAGACACACACATGCCACAGCCGCCCCTGTACCACAGTGCTCTCCAGGGTGTCAACCTAACCCCATGGATCAGGAAAGCATAGGTCCTGAACATGGACAGAGTGTCCTCTGGAACAAAATCCCACGCCTTGGTCATTATTCCGCACTGACTCATTTAACGCTTCCCACAAACTTTGTCTTAGCCATTTCTGCAGCTGCTGCACCTATCATCAGAAAAGGTGTGATGCATTTCACTGAATTCAGGACGTTGATACATTTACCTGAACTGACTGCACCGTGGAAGAGATGACAAGGACTTTGTCCCATTTCACAGATGAAGAAACTGAGGCAGAATGTCACAGAGCTAGCCAGTAGTGAAACCATGACTCACACCCAGAACTGTGATCCCGACTTGATGTTCTTGACATTAAAGCTCTCTGAGAGAGAAGGACGGAAGGAAGGGGAGAGTGACAGTTATTGTAGGAAGAGGTAGTGAAGGAAAGAAATTGCCTCAGGTCTGTTTGTTCACACTTCCTGCCAAATAAAGGCTGTGTCTCTCAGCATGTAAACAACTAAACATACTGCCCCTGGCAGCCCCAGGATGGAGATATCAACAACAGACGAGGGCCTTGCTGAGATCTTACTCTCCTGGAAGGTCACAGGAGGGATGGAATGCATGGAAAGAAAACTTCTGAGTTTCTAAGAGAAGCTAGCCTGAGGCATGGGCACAAGGGCTAAATGTCTTTTCAGAGAAGCTGACATCTCTTTAGCTTTATTCTCTCCTTTCTTTTCCCCTCCCCTCTCCTTTCTGCTGCTTGATTTATGATCCTGAAAACGTTTTTTTTTTTAGATGGAGTCTCACTCTGTCACCCAGGCTGGACTGCAATGGCGCAATCTTGGCTCACTGTAACCTCTGTCTCCTGGCTTCAAGTGATTCTCCTGCCTCAGCTTCCTGAATAGCTGGGATTACAGGCATGAGCCACCATGCCCAATCAAAAATACTGTTTTTAAAGTGCCCAGTGAAATACATATTGTACAAAAATACAAATACTAGGATTAAGATGGTGGATAGGAGTCAGGACTAGCTGGCAGCTCCTGCTTGGATGCACAGAGCAGCGTGTGGAGACTCACATTGTGAACTTTTGCTCCAAGAGCTATCACAGGGACAAACCAGGAAAGCTGAGAGAATCCGCAGACCCTTTGAAGGAACTAGATCACTGCTGCAGTCTCCCTGAGATGCCAGAAAACTGTGGGTCTGCTTGCTTTCTCAATGGGGAAATTCATGGACTGGGGCAAGTTCTGAGCCCTGTTCACCAACTACCTGGAAATAGATTCAGTGCTGTTGGGGGAGCACAGTGAAAGTCAGACCAGCCTCTGGGACTGCAGGCTGCATGGGGGTGGGGGTGAGACCTGTGACTGCCAGCTTTCCCCCACTCTTCTGGCAACCCGTATAAGCCAGCACAGACAGCCATAATTCCCCTGGGAATATAGCTCCACTGGACTTGGAACTATATCCCCATCCCCCAGAGCAGCTGCAGCAAGCCCTGTCCAAGGAGAGGCTGAGCTCAGACATGCCTATCCTTCCCCACATGTGGTGTTCTTTCTCTACCTGCCCTGGTAGCCAAAGACAAAGGTAATAATCTCCTGGAAGGTCTACGGCCCTGCCCACTGCCTAAGAAACCTAAATACTTAACCAGGTGTCTGAGGCAAGTTTGCATCCTCCCTATAGGACTGCAACCGATGTGCTTTTGAAAGCGTCACCTCCTGGCTGGAAGCCAACCAACACAAAAGCAGCACACTTAACAAAAATACAACCAAGGACCCTCACAGGGTTCACTTTTCTCCCCTCCTACCTCCACTGGAGCAGGTGCTAGTATCCATGGCTGCAACTTAAGAAAATTGAAATTATATCAGGTACTCTCTCAGACCACAGAGGAACAAAATTGGAAATCAACTCCAAAAAACAAAACCCTCAAAACCATGCACATTTGGAAATTAAATAACCTGTTCCAATGATCATTAGATCAACAATGAAATCAAGACAAAAATTAAAAAATTATTGGAACTGAACGATAATAGTGACACAACCTATCAAAACCTCTGAGATCCAGCAAAAGTGGTGCTAAGAGGAAAGTTCACAGCATTAAATGCCTACATCAAAAACTCTGAAAGAGCACATACAGACAATGTAAGTAAGGTCACACCTTATTCAACTGGAGAAACAAGAACAATCCAAACCCAAACCCAGCAGAAGAAAAGAAGTAACAAATATCAGAGGAGAACTAAACGAAATTGAAACAATAAAAACAATAGAAAAGATCAACAAAAAGCTGGATCTATGAAGAGATTAATAAAATTGATAGACCATTAGTAAGATTAACCAAGAAATGAAGGGAAAAGATCCAAATAAGCTCAATTAGAAATGAAAAGGGAGATAGGACAACTGATACCACAGAAATACAAAAGATTATTCCTTCACATGCATAAACTAGAAAACCTAGGGGATATGGATAAATTCCTGGAAATATACAACCCTCCTAGATTAAACCAGGAAGATATAGAATCTCTGAACAGACCAATAACAAGCAGCAAGATTGAAATAGTAATTTAAAAATTGCCAAAAAAAAAAAAAGTCCAGGACCAGACGGATTCACAGTTGAATTCTATCAGACATTCAAAGAAGAATTGGAACCAATTCTATTGACGCTATTCCAAAAGATAAAGAAAGAGAGAATCCTCCCTAAATCATTCTATGAAGCCAGTATCACCCTTAGACCAAAACAGGGGAATGACGTAACAAAAATCAAACACTACAAACCAATATCCCTGATGAACATAGAGGCAAGAATACTAGTGAACGGAATTCAACAGCATACTGAAAAGATAATCCACCATAATCAAGCGTGTTTTGTACCAGCAATGCAGGGATAGTTTAACATATGTAAGTCAATAAATGTTATATATCATATAAAAAATTAAAAACAGAAATCACACGATCATCTCAATAGATGCTGAAAAAGTGTTAGATAAAATCCAGCATCGCTTTATGATTAAAACCCTTAGCAAAATCAGCATTGAAGGGACATACCTTAAGGTAATAAAAGCCATCTATGACAAACACACAGGCAACATTATACCTAACGGGGAAAAGTTCAAAGCATTCCCCATGAGAACTAGAACAAGACAAAGATGCCCACTTTCACCACTTCTATTCAACATAGTACGGGAAGTCCTAGCCAAAACAATCAGATAAAGGGCATCCAAATCAGTGAAGAGGAAGTAAAACTGTTACTATTTGCTGATGATATAATTGTATACCTAGAAAACCCTAAAGCCCTAAAGACTCATCCAAAAGGCTCATAGAACTGGTAAACGAATTCAGCAAAATTGCAGGATACAAAATTAATATACACAAATCAGTAGTTCTGCTACACACCAGCAGCAACCAAGCAGAGAAGCAAATCAAGAACTCAACCCCTTTCACAATAGCTTCAAGAAAAAGAAATAAAATACTTGGGAATAAACCTAACCAAATCTAACCTAATAGACCTCTACAAGGAAAACTACAAAATACTGCTGAAAGGAATCATAGATGACACAAACAAATGGAAACACATCCCAGGCTCATGGATACATAGAATCAATATTGTGAAAATGACCATATTTCCTAAAGCAATCAACTAATTCAATGCAATTCTCATCAAGGTACCACTATCATTCTTCATGGAACTAGAAAAACAATCCTAAAATTTATATGGAATGAAAACAGATCCTGCATAGCTGAAGCCAGACTAGGCAAAAAAGAACAAATCTGGAGGTATCACATTACCTGACTTCAAACTATACTATAAGGCCATAGTCACTGAAACAGCATCATACTAGTATAAAAAATAGGTGTACAGACCAATGGAACAGAATAAAGAACCCAGAAATAAACCAAATACTTACAATCAACTGATTTTCAACAAAGCAACCAAAAACATAAAGTGCAGAAAGGATACCCTGTTGAACAAATGGTGCTGAGATAATTGGCAAGCCACAGGTAGAAGAATGAAATTGAATCCTTGTCTCTCACCTTATATAAAAATCAACTAACGTTAGATCAAAGACTTAAATCTAGATCTGAGAACATAAATATTATAGAACATAACATCAGAAAAACCCTTCTACACTTTGGTTTAGGCAAAGCCTTCATGACCAAGAACCTAAAAGCAAATGCAATAAAAACAAAGGTAAATCGTTTAATTAAACTAAAAAGCTTCTGCACAGTAAAAGAAATAATCAGCAGAGTTAACACACAATCCACAGAGTGGGAGAAAATCTTCACAATCTATATATCCAACAAAGGACTAATATCCAGAATTTACAAAGAATTCAAACAAATCATCAAGAAAAAAAATACCCATCAAAAAGTGGCTAAGAATGTGAATCGATAATTCTCAAAAGAAGATAAACAAATGGCCAAGAACCTATGGAAAAATGCTCAACATCACTAATTATCAGGGAAATGAAAATAAAATACACAGTGCAATACCACTTCACTTCTGCAAGAATGGCCATCATCAAAAAACTAAAAAATAATAGAGGTTCACATGGACGCAGCGAAAAGAGAACACTTTGCCAGTGCTGATGGGAATGCAAACTAATACAACCACTATGGAAAACAGTGTAGAGATTCCTTAAAAAAACTAAAAGTAGATCTACTATTTGATCCAGGAATCTCACTGCTAGGTGTCTATCCAAAGGAAAATAAGTCATTATACAAAAAAGATAGTGGCACACGCAAGTTTATAGCAGCACAATTTGCAATTGCAAAACTATGAAACCAGCCCAAATGCCCATTAATCAATGAGTGGATAAAGAAAATGTGGTATGTATATATTCACACCATGAACTACTACTCAGCCATAAAAAGAAACAAAATAATGACATTCACAAAATCCTGGATGGAATTGGAGACTATTATTCTAAGTGAAGTAACTCAGGAACGGAAAATCAAACATCACATGTTCTCACTTATATGAGGGAGCTAAGCTATGAGACACCAAGGCATAAGAATGATACACTGAACTTTGGGGACTCCTGGGAAATGGTGGGGAGTGGTGAAGGATAGAAGACGACACATTGGGTGCAGTGTACTCTGCTCGGCTTATGGGGACACCAAAGTCTCAGAAATCACGACTAAAGAACTTATTCATGTAACCAACCACCACCTAAGTGTTTCCCAAAACCCTATTGAAATAAAAAAATTAAAAAAAAAATACTAATGAAGGTAAAATTTAAATATGTTTTCACCATCATCCAGTACATCCTCTTCCCCAAAAGTAACTACTACTAACAGTCCAATGTGACTCTTTCTTTAAAAAAATTCAACGTATTTACAAATATTATATTTGAAATGATTTCCAGAGATTATATTATTCAAATTGATCTGACTTATTTATTTATTTTATTTTACTGTTTGAGGCAGCGTCGTGCTCTGTTCCCCATGCTGTAGTATAGTGATGCAATCAGGGCTCACTGCAGCCTCATTCTCCTGGCTTCAAGCAATCCTCTCATCTTAGCCTCCCGAGCAGCTGGGACAACAGGCATTTGCTACCATGCCCAACTAATTGTTTATTTGTTTGTTTGTTTTGTACAGACAGAGTCTCACTATGTTGCCCAGGTTGGTCTTGAACCCTTGGACTCAAGCAATCCTCAGACTTCGGCCTCCCAAAGTGCCATAATTATAAGCATGAGCCACCATGCCCAGCCTATTTTGTTTTTTATATAATAATATATATTTAGTGATCCTTCTATCTTAATAAATAGGGGTCTGTCTCATTCTTTGTAAACTATTGCATAAAATAAATGCAACTTACTATAAAAAGAGGAGGTAGGCAAAATTTAAGTGATTCCTCTCCTTTTAATTAATAGCTATGTTGTTTTCAACATTTTACCATCACAAATATTGAAATGGTTATTAGTGTAGATCGAAATTTATGCTCACGAGTGTTATTTCTGTATGACAGATTTCTATAAATGAAGTTACATATGCATTTCTAATTTTGGTACTCTCACTGACAGAGGAAAAATAAAAGCTAATTATCATTGAGTACTCACGATGGGCCAGGTGCTATTCTCAGCATTTTCCATGGATTACCATATTTAATTTCACAATAATTCTGTAATATAAGCACTGTTATGGATGGGAAAAATCAAGCAAAGAGAGGTTCAGAAACTTGCCTAAAGTCACACAGGGCAGGCTGCAGTCCCAGGTGATGTCCCTTCATAGCCCATCTTTCTACCAGTTTGAATTTCTTTTCACTTAATGAGAATATCCATTTTCAAGCAATGTAGGCATGACTGGATTTAAAGAACTAGCCTTTTATTTATTTTTTACCAATTTAATACAAATTGTATATTTTTATTTCCATGCATGTGCCCTCGATATCTTGTGGAGCTGAGAATTTTTTCAAGTTTATTGGCCTTTTATGTAACTCAGATTAATTGTCCTCTTATATTCTATGTCTGTTTTTCCATGAAGATGTTTAATAATTGATCACAAGTAGTTCTTGTATATTCTGATTGTTGATCATTTATTTCGCATATATTGCCATATTTTTCTTACTCTATCACTTTTCTTTGAATTTGTTATATTTTCTTCCACAAAAAGATACTAAAAAGTTTTATAATCAAACATGCAAGTCTTTTGTCTATGGTGTCAAGAATTTTAAACCTTCTATAGGACAATATTTCCAACTTAAGGTAAGAAATTTATTTTTCTATATTTATTATAAGGCTTTCTAAATTTCATTTTTAAAACATTTAATATATCTGCATATTATTTTTATATATAATGTGAATTTAAAAGATAACTTTTTCAATAGTTATTAAATTGTCAACACTGTCTCTTAAATTGTTGCTTCTTTTCTGACTGATTTGAAGTGAAACTCTTATCACAGATTCTCAAATACCACAGATTGAATTCTGGACTATCTTTTTTGTTCTTTTAATTGATTTGACCATTCTTTGTATAATGCTAGGTTTTGTGTAAACTTAATTCCTATGTCTCTAGAATATGATTATTTTACTTGTGATAAGGCAAGTTGATACATTGTATTTCTTATTTAAAATACTCTTAGCTATTTCTACTAATTTATACTCTTGGCAAATTTTAGGATCAAATTGTCAAGTTCTATTTATAAAAATGGGATTTTGATTATAATCTCTGTTTAGTAGAGCAGGAGACAGATCAAAAAGAGGAAGACACTTGCTCAAGGTCGTGTATGTAAATAATTTCCTTCTCATGAAGGCATTCTGTCATGAACCTGAGGACCTTATCCATATCCCTCTCCTCTGGGACTTTGTATCTTCTCCACCCCTGTCCAATAGGCAAACAGCAATGGACCCTTCAAGATCTTGCCCAAGCCCTACATCTTTCTTGATTCCACTCATGAGGCTCAGCTGCCCCCAGTACAGTTTGGTGTCCCTCTCCTGTGCCTCCACAGCACCCAATGTCCCCCCAGATACCGCCTTTCCATCCTATACCGCCATGGACTGCTGATGTGTCTGCAAGAGTGGGTATAATCTGGAGGTAGAGTCAGGTTTCTTCTCCTATTCTGTTTATTTGTGGCGGTTTGAAACAAGAGTCTGCATTCTGAAACAACTGTGGAGAAGCACCTGAATCCAGCTGATAGAAGTCAAAGTCTACTTTAAATCCACCTGTGGGGGTCATTGGCAGGTAGATAATGATGATGCATTTTGAAAACTGAAGGTCCTTTGTGAAATCACTGATTTCAGTAGGCACTTGTTTGTTCGCAAATATTCTAACTTGTCTCTTTTCTTTTCTTTTCTTTTCTTTTTTTTTTTTTTTTTTGGATGGAGTTTCACTCTTGTTACCCAGGCTGGAGTGCAATGGCGCAATCTCAGCTCATCGCAACCTCCGCCTCCTGGGTTCAAGCAATTCTCCTGCCTTAGCCTCCCGAGTAGCTAGGACTACAGGCATGCACCACCATGCCCAGCTAATTTTTCTATTTTTAGTAGAGACGGGGTTTCACCATGTTGACCAGGATGGTCTCGATCTCTTGACTTCGTGATCCACCCACCTCAGCCTCCCAACTTGTCTCTTTTCTGGCATGTGGAAGAATTCCTCTTCCTTGCCCTGTTGAAATTAGGCCTGGCAATATGCCCTACTTTAACCAACCAAATAGGAGCAAAAATGATATGTGTCCCTTTAAGGTGACACTTTGAAAAGCCAATGTATGGGTCATGGAAGCATGAGTTGAGATGGAGCCTCCATTGGCACAGTTCCCTGAGTGACCAAGATGAACTGATCACTCTCTCCACCATGCTGTTCATGTAGCATAAACAAAGCAGTACGTTTGCTTGCTTTCAGGTAGCTTAGATCTGTGGATTGCTACCAAAGTGTTGTCTAGGCTGTCCTTACAGAAACTAGTCAATGTGGACTCTCTTTTACTAGGAAGTGAGGGAGCTTTATGGATAATTCTGGTGCCAACAGCCTTTTGGTTCCTTTGAACACACTTCTTCAAACATACTTGACTCAGATTTTATTATACTTGAAACAATTTTTATTTCCTTTATATGCTTCTTGTCCTAAAGCCAAAAGCTCTTTAAAATCAAAGCAGAACATTGTTGATTATAAAGAAGTCTTCAGAGAGTGTGTCATAGAGAATCATAAATTTGGTTTTACACAAAATACAAATTGCAGTGAATTTATTCTCTGACGTTCAGCCAGAATGTCTAGTTGGTTGATTCCTTAATCCGTCACAGGTATTAGGGGCCCTGCCATATGCCCTACCCAAGGAGTAAATAGGGGAAGAGAGTAGTCCTATGTTCAAGGAGGTCATATGATAGTTGTTCAGGCAGTTTTTAAACAATGCTGATGAATATAAGGCTAAGGCTCTAGCAGAGATTAGAGCCTTATGGAAAGTCATATGGAGCACAGAGGAAAGTGAACCAGCCTTACTGAGAGAAATGCAGAAGATTTCATAGAACAGAAGGCATTTAAGTTAAATTTTGAAGAATTTGCAGAGGTTCAGTAAAGTGTCCAAGGAGATACACATTCTAGGCAATGAGACCAGAATGTGTAAAAACATGACAGTACATGGTTACACCCTAAAACCAATGCTAGCCAATGTGTCATGCACACAACCAACTTCCTCTAAGGTCAGGCAGGTAACATGCATAGGTGAAACAAGCATGCTATACCCAGGAGTGCTGGAACAGTGATGAACTGGTAGCACATATCCTGTCTGGATGATGAGCAGTCACTTCTCAGCTCCAGGTCATTCCTGCCCAATCCTAGCCCAACATTCCCAGACCTTCCCTATGCCCTTTTTTAGAGAAGCCATAAATCCAGGTTTCCATGGAAAGTCTTCTGCTTTATACTTTGTGAATAAAACAAAACTTGTTCACAGGACCAGGACTGATACTGAAAATATTTAGCAGTTAGTATGGCAGGAACCCTGAAGCAACAGATGTACGTTGAACATAAACAGCAAGCGGGTCTCTGCAGTGAATCTTGGCTTAGAATTATGTCTTCATGGGACACATTGGCTGGCCCTTGGTCACTGGTTTTTGAGCCCTGACCCCAAATAGAGGAGGAACAAGCAGTAGGAATGGGAGGGTTGTGAGAAGAAGGTTAGAATCTGGCTGCAGTGGATTTTAAATATACTGTCAGTTGGCTTTTTCTTTGTGACAAAACACTCCCAAAATGTAGTAGCTTAAAGCAACCATTTATTTAGCTCATGATTCTGTAGGGCAGAAATCGGGCTGGGCTGACTCACTCATACATCTGTCATGTCACACTTAAACCATGCCCCAAAGAGTTAAAGAAACCAGGAACTAGCAAAAATTATTGAGTTTACAGGATGGCACACTGAAAAAAAAAAAAGGGAACAAGTTGCTAACATGCTGAAACTCCCTCCTAAGACAATAAAATTAGCTGGAATCAGTTAGATCCGATGTGGGGAGCTGAAGTCTGCACAGAGCAAGCTTGCTGACATCCCAGCCTGAAATTCCACCACATGTTTCGTACTAATTCCCCCTGAATCTGCACATGCCCCATCAGATAGCATGAAGAGATAATGGCTCATGCCCAGGAGCTTTCCATACCTCCTCCTTCCTACCACCAATCACCTGCTAATCTCAGAACACATGCTAAACCTTTTCTAGTCAAATTACAGACCTAAAGCCAGCACAAGAAGAGATTTGAGCTAAAATCTTGTCTCCTTATTAGTCAATTAGCCGTAAAAAGCTTTTCTTTTCTCAAAATCTGGTGTCATACTATTGGCTTCAAGAACACTGACCAGCAAGTCTCTTTTTCTTGGGACTCTACCAGTTGTCAGGGCTGGTGGTCTAGAGGGGCCTCAGTTAAGGTACTTCTCTCTTGTCCATAGGATCTCTTATCCTCCCACCAGCTAGTCCAGCTTTGTTAAAATGTCACAGGGTTCCAGCAGCAGCAAAAGTAAGTAACTGCTACTGCCCAGTGCTTTTCAGTCCTCTCTTGTGTCACAATCGCTAACGTCCAAGGCAAGTCACATGGTGGAGCCCAGAGGTAGAAGAGGAGATATGGTGAGGGAAGAGGGACAAGGAAATCAAGGAAGGGCAAGAGTTTGTGACCGTGTTTGCCTTCTACCACATTTGCTGTTAAGGTTGCACAAAGGGTTGAATTATCGAATCAGACTCATAAGAATTAGCGATCTTATTCAGTATCAAACTTTGGTAATAACATGAAAAAGCTATTCTGCTTTTATGTAACATGCAGATCAAGCGTGAGAAGTCTGGGACCACCAATGCTGCCTCTTGGGTTCTTTTGCATCACATCAGGATGTGCCCTGATTTATAACACATGGGGCTTCTAAGTGATGCAGATCGTTTGTCACTGACCCAAGGGTAACTTTTAAGCATGAAATGTATCCATTTTATACTCTGATAACTAAATGCCTGAAACTGACACTTTATAGCAGGCCATGCTCCAGAAATCTATGAATTTGAGGTTTGTTCACCATAGCAATTGATCAAGTATATCCTGCTGAAAGAATTCTATTGATAAGGACTCTCTTATTAGTATTCAATCAGTAAAAAACATCAGAAATTTGAATAGAATATTTCCAATATTTGACCAGGCTAACTCCTTTTTTACCCTTAGTTCTGCTCCTCCTGTTCTTCCTCCTTTTCTTCTTCTTTCTCTTCTTATTCCTCCTCCTTTGCTTCTTCCTCCTCCTTTGCTTCTTCCTCCTTCTCTTCTTCTTCCTCCTCATCTTCCTTCCTTCCCCTCCTACTCCTTCTTCTTCATCTTCTTCTTCCTCCTCCTCCTCCCTACTCTCCTTCTCATTCTCCTTCATTCATCTCTCCTTGAAATTATCCAGCTTAAAAAGGATAGTTAACAGATCACCTGCTAATCTTCTTCCCAACCATACTTTGGATTTTGACCTTTGGTATTAACTTCTGTAACAAAACATCACATATTTGGACTCATTTATTTTCTCCCTTTACCATGTATAGATGTGCATGCTATGCTTATACACCTGCATGGGAATTACTTATCATTTATGGATAAGGAACTATGCTTTTAGATGCATTTAATTTCTGTGGAGCCAGAATTCCATCTATAGAAATAATCTTATTTCATGTTTCTGCATAAAGTATCAGGTAACTGTGGAGTGGCCTTCCCTGGCAGAAGAAATGGGATCTGTTAGAGAGGAAAAAGGTAACCTGTTACTTGAACTAGAACTTCCATAATGGGTTTCATAAGGGATTCTAAAATATTTTAGGCCCAGCGTACCCTTCTCTTGGAAGTCTCACTTGCATTATCAATACAGTTGAACAGGATTATCTCTAAGATTTCTTCCAAGACTAACATTTATTTGATGAGGTTTAGGGTAGTTTAACAGGGTGTGCCAAATACATGTTTAGGAAGAGTGGAATGAACTCTGACTTAGCTGGATGATTCTGATGCCCTATGCAGAACATGTTGTCTCTGGAATGCTTGTGTAAGGCTCAATCTTGAACATTGAGAATATACACTCCTGATATGGCCTGGAGAATTCCAGAAAGCTACACGGTGATAAAAAGATGGCAGGATATCAAGGTCATTTGGAAGGTTCAGGTTCCTTTCTGCCATTTCAACTGCTTGCTACTTATCCTAGTAAAATGCAAAGATGTGTGTGTGCATGACATTCTGAACACATCAAAAATGAAGTGGAAGTGGAAGGTCAACCTAAAAGAGTAAAACAAGGGCTCTATACAGGTTCTGAAGCATCAAGTAAAGAATAGCTACCATGGAAATCAAACAAAAAGAGCAAAGGTCAGTGTTCCACAGAAAGATACGCATGAGTCTATACTTTCCAAGATGGAAGTATTCACAGTGCATAATAAAAGCCAAAGCTGCAGGGTCCTTAGAGATCAACGGGTCAGCGCTTCCTACAGAGTGGTACACGGGGTTGGTACATGAGTTTATGATGTTCTGGTACACAGACAAACTTTTTATTTTCATAATTATGCATTCATCTTAATGAGTGCAAGAAATACTTATTTTTTGTTTTGGAGAGTTTTTTCTTTATTTGCACCTTTTGACTAGCCACCATTCAATCTGTCTTCCTTTAGCACCTTGTTCTCTCTATTAGGGAAGTCTCCCATCCTGTGTCCTCCTGAGGATCCTTGGCTACCTATAGAAGTCAAAGGGGCCAGATTTTCATCCTCCTCATACCTGTCCCAAGGTAGGCAGGGTGCAAGTGTGACTTGAGCTTGGCCAACCAGAGACTATCCCCAGGATTTTGAGTTCTGAGCAGACAGATGACATGGTGGCATGGCTGCCTGATGGCCACATTCACTGCAGTGGCAGTGGTATGTCAGTGGTGTTTTCACAGAGACCAGAGTGCTTATGCTATAGGACCACTGCAATGGTTTTGTTGTCTGCTCAGCCAGGACAGCTTCAATACGTACAGCCTTCAAGCCTGATCTTCTAGCCTCTAAAGTTACCTGAGCCCCCAGAATCTCTCCAATAAGATCTCACTCTCTTTAAGATGGCTGGAAGATTTTCAATTGCTGTCAACCAAGGACCCTCTGACTGATACAGAGTGAATTAGAAAACATGTTATTAGCAAATCAAAGCCGTGATTTAAGGATATTGTTCTTTCATAAATGGCAAAGTCTTAAAACAGGGTTGATTTAAATTAACTGGAAAGAAATCTTTAAGAGAACAGTGGCGTGTAATTACAAGAAAACAGTGATTATTAGGAAACAGCGAATTGGCTCAATACCCTCATTTTGCAGAAAATGAATGTGAGTCCCAGGGAGGCTAACAGACACCAGAAAGTCCCCAGTAGCTCAGCTGCAGACCCTACCCAGCTTCAGGTCCCCTGACTCCGTATTGGTCTCACAATCTACCCACGTGTGAGGGACAGAACCTAGATCCCACACTCAGGATCCTGCCCCGTCACAGCTGGGCTCATCCTGCGTTCTAAATTCAGAGGCCTAGGTCAGCAGCCAGCACTTTCACCCTTAATAACTTTTTTAAAAAGTCAGCCTTCTTTTTTCCTGATAATTATTATTAATTTTTTGTCTTCAAACTTGGTATTGATGAGCCTGACAGCATGGGGCACGTGTACCACAAATATTCTGTTTTTCATTGAGTCACTCAACGCTGAGAAATAACACCCCCCCACACACAGAAGTTCTAAACAGATTAATTGCAATAATTTTATTCCTCAAGAAACAGCACACTCCAACCCATCAATAACACCCCCCACCCCGAAAAACAATAACCTTCTGTGAAAACACCCAGAACTCCTTGACCTGTGGCTCAGTGGGAGAACTGTTGTTTTTTTGAAGCCATCTCATCAGTATGACTCAGGAATGTAGTAATTAGTCTGACCAGGGAATCAAGTCCTGTTTCTCTTACATTTAAAAATCAACTCTTGAAATAATTTTCCACAAGAAGCCAACAGAGACCTATCCCTTTATATTAACTACCAACTGAAGCATTCCCTGATGGTGTTTCTCCAGCCTGGTCTATGCCAATTACAGCATCCTAACCTAGAATGAAGTGAAAATGGTCCATGTGGGAGGCAGGGCACCGCAGTGGAAAGGAGAAAAGACTGGAGTGAGATAATCCTGGGTGCTAATCTTAGCCCTGTAGCTGAGAGGGGGTTGTGGGGACAGGTGGACAGGGGAGGCATCCTAGGCAGACAGAAGAGCACGAATGGAGCTGTGGAACACAAAACCATGTGGGGAGATGAGTGAATTTCAGGAAGGGGGATGTGTCTGGAGAGCAGAGCATGAGGGGTGTCTGGAGGCAGGAGATGGGGCTGCATTTGATATTAAGGAGACTAGATGTTATCTGGGCGGTTGTGTGGGATACGAAGCAAGCACTGTTGTGCAGTCAGACAAACCTGTGCTGGAGGTCTAGCTCTGCTAGCTTCTAGCTGTGAAACTGAACAATAAAACTTCCTTTATAGAGTTACTTTGTGACTTAGAGCCATTGCATGCGAAGACTGTGGCACCGTGCCTGGCTCAGAGACATTTTCTCATAAAGAACTTCTCCCTTGAGGAACTGAGTGGCCATTGAACATATCCATTGTGGTGTTGAAAGATCTTCTCACCAACGCATGGAGCACAGATTTACAGAAAACACCTCAGAAAGGCAAACAGTTTGAGATCGTCGCACTTTACTGGGTGAAGAAGATCCTGAGTCAGAGCAGTAGATGGGAGCGCAGTTGGTATAGGGAGGAGGAGCAGATGCAAGAGGTATTTGTTAAGACAAGGTACGGGTCCTGGAGTTAATTGCATGTGGCAGGGAAAGTGTTGTGTGGGGGATTTAGGAGTAGTAAGAGTTCAGGGTGATTACAGGTTTTGCACGAATAATGGGTTAATAGTGCAGCCCCCAACAAAGATATAGAATGTGACCAGGTGTGATAGCTTGCGCCTGTAATCCCAGCACTTTGGGAGGCTGAGGCAGGAGGATTGTTTGAGCCTAGGACTTTAAGACAAGTTTGGGCAACATAATGAAACCTCGTCTCTACTAAAACAAATAAATAAATTAGCCAGACATGGTGGTACATGCCTGTAGTCCCAGCTACTTGGGAGGCAGAGGTGGGGGGATCACTTGAGCCCAGGAGGCGGTGGTTGCATCAACCCAGGCAACAGAGTGAGACCCAGTCTCAGACAAAAGAAAAAAAAAGAATGCAGAATGTCAGAAAAGAAGAAAGAACTGTTGCAGGGAGAGGAGAGGTTGATTCTCAGGTAGAAGCTAAGCAAAAGCCAGAACCAGAAAGAAAAGTATAATTAAATTCCTGGGTTATTTACCTATATTCAGTTGAAAATTTACTTTTTTTTTTAATATACAGGGGCAAAACATCATAATAAAAGAGCACTGAACTTGGATTCCCACGACCAGGCATGTAACCTTTGTCTACCTCCTAATCACTATGTAATTTTGGTTACATTACTAAGCCCATCTGGGTGTCAGTTTTCTAGACTGTAAAGCAGGGACAATGACAATCAGTCCTGCCACTTCTGTCAGCTGAAGCACAGTGTGCAACATGCAGGACTTCTCACAACCACAGGCTGGTCCTCAGGGTCTCGGTTCCCAGTGCACAGATCATTCAAACATGGAGCCCTTCCTGTGATAACTCTCAAAGGTGTGATTCTGAGGGTCGTGGATGCTCCCGTGTTCTGAGAAAGCAGGTGCAGAGTTCCACCTTCTTCCAATGCCTTCCATGACAGGGCTCACTGAGACACTCGGAAGTGGGGACAGAGTGCTCCTTTGTAGGAACAGACAACACTCCCTGCCATCTGCCTGAGGCAGGGAGAAAAGGAGACAATGTTCTGTCCTCAGCAGGAACTGGCACTATCAGAAAGAGATGGAACAGGAAGATCTGTTCCATTTCGAGCCCAAGAGAGTGACCACTGATGGCTGTCCTCAGGTTTCACTGAGGCCAGAATGAGAGGGAAGTTGGAAGAAAATGTTAGTAGGAAGGAAATAAATATGAGTGAAGGAAGAGAGGGAGGGAGAGAGGGAGAGAGGGAGGGAGAGATGGCCAGAGGAAGAGAGAAAGGAGGGGAAAGAAGGGAGGCAGGAAAGGAAGGACAGAGAAAGAAGCCTACCATTTCTTAAGCTGATCCGATGCATTAGGTAAGGTGCCAAGCTTTCTCATGCCCTCTGTCATTTAATTCCCACAACAATTCTTATTTTACAGGCAAGTAAAAGTTACCAGACTGAAGCTGAAAAGAGTGAAGTGCCTTACCCAAGATCGAATGAATTTTCTGAGCCACAGCCTGTCTTTTCCACTAAAACATGCCACTTCCCCTTCTGAACCTCTATCAGAAGGACTGATATCGCACTGGGAGTGCGAGTGACGTTCTGGAGGAACTACAAAGTTAGACACCATGAAGCGGGGCACAGCATCCCTTTGGAAAGGCAGGATACCCCATGCTCCCCATGCTATTCTGTACCAGTCTCCCCTGTTAGTCTGCTGCGCTCACAAAGAAAGGGAGCCCTGACAGCCTGGCAGCCAGAGTAGGGCAGGGTGGTGATGGGTTTCCAACCACGTCCTGTGACTGAAGAAGCTGGGAGCACTCGGCTGTAGAAGTGACCACCCATAAGGACAAGCATTTGTCTTGAGCCAGTTGCTGTCAAGTTGGGATGGATATGATCGCAGCTCCAGAGGCCTGAGTGCAGAGAGCTGCAACTTTTGCTTCTCATGGAGCTGGGAAGTGTCCTCCACACCAATAGTTGGCTCATTTTCTTTTTTTTTCTCTTCTTCCTTTTCTCTTTCCCTTTATCTTTTTTCTTTCTCTCCTTCCTTCTTGTCTTTTCTCTTTCCGTCCTTCCTTCCTTCTTCCTTTCCTTTCTCTCTTTCTCTTTCTTTCTTTCTTTTTGATCTTGTTACCCAGGCTGGAGTGCAATGGCATGATCTTAGCTCACTGCAATCTCTGCCTCCCGGGTTCAAGCAATTCTTCAGCCTCAGCCTCCACACTAGCTGGGATTACAGGTACCCACCACCACACCCAGCTAATTTTTGTATTTTTAGTAGAGACGGGATTTCATCATGTTGGCCAGGCTGGTCTTGAACTCTGGACCTCACGTGATCCGCCCACCTCGGCCTCCCAAAGTGCTGGGATTACAGGAGTGAGCCACCACACCTGGCCAAAAAACTGCTGTGGCTCTTTTTCAAATAGTTATTATTTGAATATTTATACATTGTTTGTTTAGAGAGACTGAGAGCTCCAAGGGGCATTCGATGACCAGGAGACCCTGGTTTCACTCTGCCAAGACCTACTGAGTCTCTTCTGGACTCAAATGTGTGCAAAACTATGTCAAGGCAGTCTGGAAACCAGCCACGGTTATTCATGCTTATCCCTCACAGTGAGCACATTATTAAAGCTCTTTCTTCAGTCATTTGGGGCAAACTCCCCACCCTGGAGGAGTTCTAATTATTAAATTGACCTCCATCTCCTTGTTTCTTAGTGATCAAAACCTAGATGGTCTCCAAGGCAAGTACTAGTGGCCCACCCTTAATCCAGCACCTGCTCATGCTCTGGGATTCAGCTCAGCTGGCGTCTCTGCGAGGCACCATTCTTTGTTCTCTTGGCCAGGTGAGGTTCTCCTTATTGCTTCCATAACACCAGCCCTCAGTGTGTTCCCTCCTTGTATCGCAATGATGTGTGGATGTGCCTGCCTCTCTCACAAGACTGGGAGATACGTATGATCACTACCACTGCCCCCAGTTAAGAGGCAAGGCTACTGGGGCTCAGAGAAATTAAGTCACTTCCCTACGGTCATATAGCTAGTGGGTGATAGAGCTAAGACTTAAATCTACCTCACCTCAGCTTCACTCCAAAGCTTGTAATGTTTTTTTCATTTCAAACTGTTTCTACAACAAATAGATTTCTAAAGTGCCTCTACAGAAAATGCTTTTTCTCTAAAATGAACCCCAAACTGGACACTTGCAAGTGCTCTCACAGGTCTTGAGGTGATGGAATAGTCTACTTTTCAAAGAGAATGATCTTATAATTTACAAGTTTGCCTCTCAATTAACTGAGCACTGTGGCTCTTTATTTAATGTTATTTCTACATAATCTAATTTTGGCTGCAGGTTAATGGACCCAGAGGGAGTTACTGCTAGTTTAGTTTCAAACTAATTCAGCAGCATTACCAGATTATTGGTTGTTAATAGGATCATCCAGCTGTTTTTACTTCCTCCCAATCCTTCTCGAGGTGACTGAAGAGGAGAGGACAAAAACAGAGGCAGAGGGACTCACTGTTAGGTCATCGGGACTACTGAGCCCTCCCTCTGCCAGCTCCCTGGCCACACTGAGTTCCAGCCCCTAGAAAGGCACCTGCTCATAGTCAGAGCCAGCACTATTATTCATGCAAACACATTGACTGAACACCTAGTGTGCCCAAGGCACTATTCCGGTGCAGTTGGAGACACAGAGATGGATCAAGTATAATGTGAAGGAAAAACATAATTTGGTTGGATTAAATCACTAAAACCACTAAAACTGAGCTGTGGTTTCCTTACATGCAGTGCTCATCATCAACATGCTTACCTTCTATTGTTTGTTTATTCATATAATATTGACTGAGAACCTGCATGCACCAGATATTTTTCTGAGGATACCTGGGTGACTCCAAACTTGCAGACTTATGGTCTCATAAGAGATATAGACAAATTAACAGGCAGCAATAGTTCAGGGTGATTGGTCAACAACAGGGAAGAATGAGGGACCATGAGAACGCAAAGGAAACATTCTTCTTCAGGACTAAGAGGTCAGGCAAATCTTTCTAGAGGATTTTAGGGTTTAGTTCGGAGTTTGCCCTGAATATGAACAGAGGCCAGCCCGAACATGAATAGTGGTCTCCCAGAGGTGGGAGAGGAGGAAAATTTTAGTCAAAAGGAACAACATGAGCTGATATGCAGGAGAAGAAAAAGTAAGTCATCTTGGGAAAGTATAGTGGTGAACATGTTTTTAGTGGAGTTCAACTAAGTATAATAGTGAAGAGGGCGGGGCCTAGAGAAAAGGAGCATGTATGAAACATAAAGGATCTTGAAAAACCGGGAAAGGAGGGGGATTAGATAGAACCCAACCTGTGGAAAGCAGAGAGTGGAGGTTCTCAGAGATGTGTGAGGAGCAAATGTGGTCTTTCTGCAAATCACCCAACTATTCTATGTAGACTTGATTTGTGCCTGGAAAAATTAGAGCCTGGAGCAGCTGGACCACAGTTGTGGCCAGGGCTGTTGAGGAAGCAATAAAGAACAAGATAAGAGGGACAAGTTTGAAGGAAATTTGGGAATAAGTTCAGGCAGAACTTAATAGAAATGAAATGAGTTCATGTAACTTCAAGCATTAGGCTTTTAGAAAAATACAAAGTAGAAAAGCAAATGCAGTTCACTTAAAGCCCAGATTTCCACACTGTATGAATTAGTGACACGTAAATTAATGATGTTTTTCTATATTGGGATACTAGATCAAAGTCATTTTACTCAAGGTTTTATGACTGCAATAGTATTTGAAGAAGAAAGAGTTTGGAAGGATAATAGCACAATATGGCTTTGATTGTAGGCTTTGGGGTGATTCAGGATACAGTAGGTCATGGGACACTTCCCCAGATGATGACAGACAAGGTAATGAGTGGCTTTCACTTTAATGAGGGCCAGAGCTTCATTTTCAAAGGGTTATTAAATTATGCTTCACTGATGGAATATTTAATTTGCTTTAGAAAGGTAAAAAATGGTTTCTCAAAGACATGGGGACGCAAAGTTCAATGGTCTTTTCCATGATACTCCACTCATGACATGGCCTCATAGCTGGAGAGAAGGTACGGGAGGCAGAATGCCTTACAAATTTTTTAAAGCATGAAAAGTCTTCATTCTGGAACAGGTGATGCTTCACATTTTCCGAAAATCACACCCCAAGTTTTGTGCTCCAAATGTGTGAGTGGAAGTGGAAGAACGCACTAGAGGCAGACCAGGCAGACATGGCTGGAAACACCTGCTTTCACCTAAGCCAGCTGCACAAGTTTGGGGAAAATCACTTAGTCTTTCTAGCATGTTGCTTCATCTGTGAAATGAGGCTGATGATGATAGCTCACCTTGCAGGGCAACTGTAAAGCTCAGATCAGTGTGAGTATTCCTTCCTCACTTCCCTGATGCTCAGTTTTGCTTTCTGCACAAGATGAGGATAAACCCTGACTTGCCTGCCTTGCAGGTTGCTGAGAGATCAAGAGACAATGGAGGCTTAGAGTAAAAAAATGTGTTTGTGTGAGGTCACAAGACAGACTGGCAGCAGAGTAGAAGCTAAGATCAAGGTGTTTTAACACTCCATAATCCCTCCATCAAGCCATGCTAATTAATGCCAAGTTCCTGAGACACAGGGGGATGTGCTTCAGTGGTGGCAACTCTCTGGCTTTCCCTTTTGTGCTATTGGCTAGTTCAGGACAAACTGGAAAGTGAGCCCAGAACCCTGATACACAAACCCTCATGCACAATCCTTGATTCTAAATCCCAACCTCTTCTCCAACTGCAAGTTCCCCTTGGTGAATTTCTCTTCCGAACTCTCCTTAGCAGCTTCTTCCTCTGGACCTGTGTTGCTCTAGGCACCTACCCTTGCAAGAGCCTTTGGATACCGTGTTTCTAAGGGACTCACCTGAACATTGTCTGCCTCCTTTCAAATGAATGCCTGGAGGGCAGGACTACAGATATAGGACTCCCATCCGTAGTCCCTCCTGACATTCAGCTGCTGCCCAGCTCTGTGGGCACTCAGTAGAGCTGCCAGAATTAAACATATTAAAAGACACCTGACTTCCATATTGTTCACTTGACTAACTTAAAATATACTTTGTTTGGAAAATGTAGGAGGGGCACAATTAATGGTCTCTGCTATGATTCAGGGTGAGCTGATGGTGTGATTTGGAAGGGGACTCTCCCTAGATTGTTTACATCCACATTACCCCAACAGCTCTTCCACTCTTCTGCTGCCCGGATCTGGGTCACCAGGAGAGGGTTGATGAATAAGCAGCACAGGAAGTAAACCAAACATCTACAACTTAACCTTAATTCTTTAAAATATCCTAGGCAATAAGGTCGGGGAAGGGGAGTGCTTCATGCGACTAGCCAGGGAACGAGCATGTCTGTTTTAAAGAATGATAATAATTAAGTATATGAGACACATAGCAATTTGCCTTAGGATATAGTAGGTGCCCAAATAGATGTTACCATACGTCACCCTCATTTTTCAGGTACTTTTACCTGGTTATAGCTACCATATTCCCAGAATAATGCAGAGGTCTCTTCCTTTAATTCTTAGTATTAAAAAACCTCTCTCCATTCTACATCTTCTTTACCTGGAATTCTAGAATTCTCAGACTTAGTTAATATAGCCATCCTGTTTTGAGAGCTTTAGAGAGAGTACAGACCAGGTGTGAGTCATTCCATCTTGTAACTTAGAGAGTGTCTCGAGACTGAGTCATAAAGCCACAGAGACACAGAACATTTGGATGGGAAACCAAAGGGAGAAAAAAAAATTAAAGTTTCTCTTGGCACACAAATAATCTTGAATCAAATTTGTAACAGAATGTTGAAACTGAAGCCTCATGGTAAGCCTCATGATAAGCACCAGGAGATAACAAATGAGAGGTTCAAATCCAGGCCTCCATGTGTAGAATTTACAGAGGAAATGTCAGAGGACCTGCCCAAGCAGTGGGCTCCTCTTCCTCATTGTGTTTGTTTGTTTGTTTTGTTGTTGTTGTTGTTGTTTTTGAGACAGAGTCTTGCTCTGTCACCCAGGTGCAACCTGGACTCACTGCAACCTTCATCTCCCAGGTTCAAGTGATTCTCCTGCCTCAGCTTCCTGAGTAGCTGGGATTATAGGCATACACCACCACATCCAGTTAATTTTTCTATTTTTAGTAGAGTTGGGGTTTCACCATGTAGGCCAGGCTGGTCTTGAACTCCTAACCTCAAGTGATTTGCCTGCATTGGCCTCCCAAAGTTCTGGGGTTACAGGCATGAGCCATGGTGCCAGCCCTCATTGCAGTTTTAAAGAGTGTTAAAGGAATAAAAGAAGGAAAGTTGCTGAGAAGATTTCCTCAGAGATGCAATTGAATTTATGGGAGTCACTTCAAGTGCGGTGATTCTTCCATGGGGTCACCCCAAGAGCTTTGGAATGTGTTCCCTGAGGTTAAGATGTAGCTCCTGACCAGGAAACGCAGAAGGTGGAGGAGGGCTGATGTGCCATTTTGGAGGTAGAACCTAGGGCACCTGCTGCATGGGGACGCAGTGTTTCTTGGAGCAAGGAACATAGGAATGTTTTCTATGAGTCAGTATGGGACTGAGATGGGTTGAGAGAAAGCCAGGATGGACATTCCAATGAATAGGTCTGCCCCAAGTAGGGGTGGGATCCATCATGAAGAACCTGGATTCCTAGAATCTGAGGGAGGAGATGAAGCATCCACCCAAGCCAAATTGCTTCCATCCGGGTTGGGGAACATCAGGGGAGTCCCAGTGGTAGGGTTTCTGAAGCGCTCAAGAATGCTCACGCCTCCACCAGGTCTTTGGGTGCTAGGGTAGCTGATGATGGTGGCATCTGCAAGGGATTTGTCCTGTTCTTTTACCTCTTCTCCCTCCCCTCCAAACCTCAAGGGGTCAGCAGGTGCTAAGAGGCTGGGGTTTAGGGGACTGTGGGAGCAAAAACTGAGAAACAGAGAAGCCGATCCCCAAGTCTCCACCATTACCTCCACAGGCTTTTAACCTAAAATACCTGATGTGGGGAAAGAAGCAAGACGCACTACCAAATCCTGTTTAGATATTTGGCTGATATCTTTGATCACTCAATTACTGAATCAAGACAGTGGTGGAGACTTAAAATGACTCTAGAACCACCAGTTATTTACTTGAGTTACCAGACAACTGATGGACTTGCCTTATTTTCATCCAGGGGCAGGAGAAGGTTGAATACATTTTAAAGAGATGACAGGAGAACACAGTAAGGATGAATTGTAATCACCCTGCAAGCTGTGCTTTTTCAAATTGAATTTTATAAAACTTTGTCAAGCATCTCTTTTAAGCTCCAGGGATGAGAAATCCTTAAAAATTACTTAGGAATAAGGAATGGTAAATGGATATCAGTTGTACAATATCCCTTCTCATTCACTTAGAATATGCAAAACATCCTTGCATTTTCTCTATTTAGTGAGTGTCCTGTTCCCCATTTCTTAAAGTCATGTGAGAGATATTTGTCAGAATCTTTAAGGTCACCTTGTTATCAGGACCCTCATACCCTCCTGGTAGGAACTTTCATTGTTGTCCTGGGATTCTCATCCAAGAAGGTGTTTAGGAACAGAGTCCTTAGAATTGGGTACAGTAGGATGAGGAAATTATGGCTTTCCATTGCCCATCTTCATCCAGTGCCATTTTAAAGGACTCTGAGCTCTGTAAAAATGCCATAACCTGGATTAGCTAAAACCTCTTGGGTTGCCTCAGTCTACACGTAAGTCTGTTCTCAACACACACACAAGCATCAAAACACAAACCGACACACTCACGAACACACACATACACACCTTCCAAACTACCCCCTGCCACATCATACATCAACTCCTAAAACCTGGAAGACAGAGGTGGATTTCTTTAAAAATATTCTTTCTGAAGGCTATTTAAGGTTACAAAGAATAGAAATAAATCACATACATCAATGCCCAAATTTCTGAACTTCTCCCTTAAGCAGTTTTTTTCTCAAATTTCTTTGTCCTAAAGCAGCTGTCCTTTCTCTCTCCTCACCCTGTTGTCTGAAACACTCATCCCTACTCCACAACCCAATCATTTACATACCCTGTACCTGGATAAGCCGAACAAAGCCCAGCCTTTTGTCAGATTCTGAGCAGCTTCCCCTGGGTGGGCCCTGGCCCAGTGAAACCTCTCAGGCAAGCTCTGGTACCCCTGGGTGGTGGGTAGGGTTGAAGGTGTGGTGATCACGAGGACCAACCTGGCTTAGTTGCTTTTGATGTCTGACTCTTTCTAGGACACTGGCTTGTCTTTTTCTGGCTATTCTTACCCCTGCAACCCTATTCTGGTACCGGCCAGTGGGCTGATGCTACAGAAGGATGACTTCCAGCTCCCTGTGTAGGGGGCCTTCACATGTGTGGAGGCCTTAAGAGAAAACCAGTGAAGAGGACAGATTCCCTCAAGTTTTGAATTTGCAGGTAAATTAGTTCATCATAGTAATGATGAAGAAATGCCTGCTCAAGAAATGTTAGCTTCCTCCTCTTCCTTTTCTGGAAGCAAAATGTTACCAATAACTCTACCAATTTAAGAAAGTGAGAATTTTCTCAGCTCCTCCAACACTGGTCTTGCTAACAACCATGATTTCCCTTCCATCCATCTTCCATGCCTCACTGAAACACCAAACACACCTGACTGCCCACAATCAAAAGTGTCTGAACATGCAAAAACTCATGAAGGCTGGCAGCTTATTTTTAATTTGTACATTTCCTTCAAAAATTACATACACCTTAGCACTCTCAAAACTCATGCTCCTTTGCCGTCAGCTGCAGAATCAGGACTAAATGATAAATTAAAGCCGGGGTGGGGGAGGGGGAGGCTGGGGGGGGGGAAGAGAGAGAGAGAGAGAGTATGTGTGTGCGTGTGTGCATGTGTGCGTGTGTTTATTCCACAAGGGTGTTCTAATTTGGGCCCTTATTGTGGAAGCCAGTGACAGAACGGTCTGTAAACTCTTAACAAAGTAAAAAGTTAGAAAAAAATAGACTGCATCCAACAATATAAAATTAAGTTGTATTTTATTACTAACGGCAACCTGAATAAAACATGGGACAAGGGCACCTATCTTTCAAGACTTCAAAGGTAATATAAAAAATCAAGCAAATAAAATATCCATAGCCGTTTTAAAGCACCAAGACATTAAGAAATGTTAGCCCTATCATTGTTTCTGACAGCCAGGCCAGGGCAAAAAAAAAAAAAAAAAAAAAAGAACGCACATATTTCACAACTCGGTGTGCTTCCAACAAAGCAAAGAAGAAGAGGCTAAGGTTGTGTGAGGAATCAGGAGGAGTTTAAGGAGCTAAGCCTAAATGAAAGGCAGGGGGGCAAGAACTGCATCTGAAAGGAATTTACAGTGAAGCCACTAACCCCTGTGGCAAACGGGAGTTGGGACCAGGAGAGTGTCCCCAAGGCAAAACCATCAGAGGGGTCTAGGTGGACCCATGCATGGCCGGCAGGAAATGCATGGGAATAGTGGCAAATGGGAGACCCAGGTGGCAAATGGGAGACGCAGGTGGCAAATGGGAGACTCAGGTGGCAATTGGAAGTTGGGACCAGGAAAGTGTCCCCAAGGCAATGCCATCAGAGGGCTCTGGGTGGACCCATGCATAGCAGGCAGGAAAGATATTAGAGGAGGGGGAGTTTGGATACACTCCTTGGACCCCAGCTTTCCGTATTGCCTATTCCAGACTCCTCTACCTCTTTGGGCCTGCAGGCCCAGATCACCAACCTGGGCAGAGCTGGCTGGGATGACCCAGGACTCCCACGTGGAATGCAATCAAACCAACCATGACTTATAGGGTAAGAGAATGAAAATTTTGCACATTATTGCCAATTCAATCCTGCAACACTGCTATTCTCCTGTCGCACTCTCTGCTCTCTGCTCAAGAAACTTTCCTGACTCCCCATTAACCAAAGGTTGAAGTCCAAACTCCATAATTTGACTTTCCATTGATCTAAAGTCATATGCATCTTTCCATCCATTCACTCATTCATAAATCCCTATCAATTACCTGTTATATACCAGGCATAAGGAATAAAAGTTGAATGAAATACCATGTCTACTCTCAAGAAGTTCGCGGCTATCCCACAAATAAATGACTGTCTGGTCCAAATTTTCCTGTCATAGCTTCCACCACGCATGTGTGGACCGTCCATATCTGGCCAACAAGTGTACTCGTGTTATCCAAATGTGTTGGTTAAAGTCCTGGAGGCAGGTAAATGTTGGCTTAAAACCCACTTCTCATGCTTTCTAGTAAGTTTCTAAATCTTTCTGTACTTTAGATGCTTTACAAGGTTGAAGTAAGGGTTAAATAATTTAGTGTGGAGCTCATACTGAGGGCTGTTACAGAGAGCAGTTTTCACTATTACTGTTGGGGTTGTCCATCCCCTTCTCTCAGCCTTGCAGCCAGCTCTCAGGTGAAAGGGCCTGACCCCCTGCTCTGCCCACACCCTTCCCAGGCCTTGCAAGTCCAGCTTGCTCTTCCAGTAACCACCCCATCTTCTTGAATCACTCATGAAACCTGGGACCTGAACTGCCATCAGGAGAACACAGGTGTGGGACTCCTCTTCCTGCATGGAATGTAAACTCTGGGAAGATAAGGAGAAGATTTAAAATTATTTAGATCCTCTAGTGGAAAACCCAGGATGCTATGACCTATGAAATTTGCAACTTGCTATGAAGTAACCCAGCAAATTTGAGGTTTCCTAGAATTACAACCTCATGGTGTTCGTCTGCTTTGGCTCATAAATTCCCTGGAGACAAATCCTGAGTACATGCACTGCCCCACATTTTAGTCTTTCCAGCTCATGTCCTGTCTGAGGCAGAATAGAGAGAGTGCAATGCTTTAGGATAAGTACTGATCCATCATCCCTAGAGGTGAAGAGCCCTAATAAAGTAAGAGGTTGTTGTAATTCTTCCACCACAAAGGAACCCATCATTATTATTATTGTTATCTATATGACAAATAATTTTCATCTCTCTGTCCACAGTACTTAGTGTGGTATGAAGTAGGTTCTCAGTAAATGTGTGTGTGTGTGTGTGTGTGTGTGTGTGTGTGTGTGTGTGTTGCATTTTGAATAAATGATTGACTCTCAGCTTTGAGAATGTTTCCACCAAACAAATTTTATTTCTTAAAGAGTAATAAGTAATTTTTTTCTTTCCTATATTAATCATAGATGTGTATAAATCAACAGACAATAAGTGGAAAGCAGCAAACAGCAATAAAACACTCTATTAAGTTGAGCTTCTGTGGCAGACGCTGCGGGTTGCCAATGACAACTCTCCTCTGTCTTCTTTGTCCCTAGCAGACCCCCCCACCCTTCTCCCAGTGATGGAAATGAAAATACCGGGTCCTTACTCTCCAGCTTGCCTATGTGAATCATTTTGAGCCAATGAGACATAAAGAGAACTTTCCCTTGTTTTGAGACTTCTAGAAAATATTCCTCCTCACTCCATGATAAAAATAGATTAAACACACACACACACAAAACCCAAAGCAATTGTGCCTCCCTTTCGCTTTTGTCATTGCTATCTTGGGACCAGGCATGGAAATATGATTTATACACCAAGAAAGACAGCTCCAAAACAGGAGAGTACTTGAATCCTCAATGACATTGTTGAGCTGCTCAGTCAGTACTGACTGAGTCAATACTGGGACCACCTGCTTCTGGGCTGCTTATTGCTGGAAAAAAGGCAAATAAAACACTATTGTTTAAGTCATGTTTATTTGGCTGTTCTGTTACTGTTAACTGAGAGCATCCTACCTGACAAATTGTGTAGGGAGCTGGCTGTTGCTTCTGCTCACCTGTGAGACCATGCTGTATACAGGCACCTGCTGCAGAACTTTGGGCAATGTTCAGGATTGCTCATGAGTCTGCATTATTACCTATGCGAGGCCCACAAATTGAGCCCATGCTGTTATTTTCCAGCAAGACAAAGAGGCAGACATGGGCTCTTATATTGGGCCTAAAGAGACTGAATCCTATCTAAGCTACTTTCTATTAGGTTGGTGCAAAAGTAGTTGCAGTTTTTGCCATTGCTTTCAATGGCAAAGACTGCAACTACTTTTGCACCAACCTAATAGCTGTAAAAATGTATTAGCTAGCTTGGGCTGCCACAACAAAAAACCTAGACTGTGTGACTTAAACAACAAAGATGTATTCCCCACAGTCCTGAAGGTTAAGATCAAGCTGCCAGCCAATTCACTTCTCCAGCGAGGGCTGCCTTTCTGGCATGCAGACAGATGGCTGCCTTCTTACCGTGTCTTCACAAAATAGAAAGAGAGGAAGCAAGTCCTTCGGCATCTCTTCTCATAAGGGCCCTAATCCAATCATGAGGACCCCACCCTTACCACTTCATCCAAATCTACTGATCTCGCAGAGGTCTCACCTCCAGAAACCATCAACACATGAAGTAACAGGGCTTCAACATATGAATTTGGGGAGCCAATTCTCACCCCAAATTGAGAAATCATTTTCTATAGATGATTGAGCTCACGGCAGTGGCCTTGGGCCAATATTTAAGTCTAAACCCTCCATCTCCTCATTGGTAATGTGAAGCAGGGTAGCAGGACTTGCCCCCAGCTTGCTGTAGAACTGAATGAGATGCCATATGTAAGGCACCAAGCACAGTGCCTGGCACATGGTGAGAGCCCAACCGCGTGCACTATGGTTTCTGTTCTCCACCTGGTGGCATGTGGGGCAGCAGAACAATTTTAGCTGCTTTGAGATTGACCAGCTCTTGTTACCCCTTCAAGGATGGTAAGGAAAGCCCACCTGGGCCCACCAGCAAGAGAGCAGTATGCCTCCTCAGAGAGGCTGGAGGATTAGGGATAGAAGTGAAACGCAACAGACAAACCACGGCTGCAAGAGCCCACCCGAACCCAGATCCTCTTGTTTCCTGTTGTGATTCCTGGACACTAAGAAATGACTCAGAGCTCAAGCCACTATTGTATCATGGCCAAGTCCACCCACTCTGTCCTCCACTACACATTTGTCCCAGCTGATCCTTGTGCCTGGAGAACCACTTTCCACTCTCTGGGTGACTCCTGCTTCCTCCTCAAGGCGCACCCTACAATCCTCTCCTAGAAGCCTCTGTAAACCCTCCTCATCCCCCACTCAATTGACACCTGGTGTCAATTCTGGGTCCTTTTCTATTCCATAGATGCTCTGCTGGCCTTATCACAGAGTTGTTCACATGTTTGTTTTGTTTCTCTAATAAAGTGCATCCTCAGAACCCACTGTATTCCTTACATATTTTGTGTAGTAACTAAACATTGGCTGAATGATAACAAACCCATAAAAAAGTAGACTAGGCTCAGTAAATAAACATTGTTCTATGCAGCTGTATGCTTGATCTATGAAATAAAGTTATTTCTTTTTGTTTTGTAAGATAAACCCAACATATTTATTGCTTCCACCATAATTTTTTTCCGGAAACCTTTTATTTTATTGCTGTAAAAGAGAATAGGCTGCTAACACCTTACTTGAGTGAAATCATGCAAAGAAACAAATGAAACATATGTTACAAATTGAAAAAGCACAATTAATAATTCATGAGTTAAAGTAGAAAGCATAATGGGAATTTAGAAGTGAATGATGATAAAAGCATTACACATTAAAACTTGAGTAATGCAAGATAAAGATACTTGGAAATACATTGTAGTATATGTATGTATTGGAAAAAAAAACTATAAAAAGTTACATATTTAACTCAAAAGCTAGGAAAAAAACAGAATTAACTGAATGAAACTTAGAGATCAAATCAAAAATAAGTTGAATAGAAAATAAGAACATCATAAAGATGTTTATTTTTAAAAAGATAGTTCATTTATAAAACAGCTCTCTGTTAACATTGCTCAAGATAAAAGAAAAGAGTCAAACAATACTCAGAATGACAAAGAAAATATAACTGCAGCTTCAGAAAAAATTTTAGCAACCATTAAACAATGCTGCAAATAGTATTATGACAATAATTTTGATAACTTGAGTGAAATAAATGTTTTCAGAAAAACTAAAATTAATAAACTTGACTCAACAAAAATAGAAACGCTGAATTGACCATTCAGTAAATTAAGCTGGTAGTCAACAATCTTCTCACCCCCTAAAAGCAATAGCATAACATAATTTCACAGGCAAATTTTACCAAACCTTCTAGGAATAGACAATTCCTACCTTATGCAAGCTTTTATAGAAACTACGAAAAAGGTACACTAGCTGTCGGTAAGGGTCAAAAACCAAAAAAACATTTCTTTCCAGACAGACAAATTTTGCTGAGTATTAATCCTGGACACCTGGTAAAGGTGGAATGTCAGCCCCATTCAGGCAACATAATTTATGGTCAGGAAAATATTGGAATGCTCCATGGTGGGTAAGTTGCATCATTCCCAGGAGGATTGTGGATACATACCTGGTGGAAAGCTAGAACTTTGACATTCCTATGTGCAGCCACTTGGTAATTGGGCACAATTCTTGTGGGGATCTACAGGCTATGTCCATGAAGCTGTTACAGCTCTACTGGATCTTATTTTAGGTGGGGGCTTTTAAGACATGATGACTCTGAAATCCACTTGTGTGGTCTTTTTACTTTGCACCTGAGCTGTCATTTGTGTGATCCCAGATAAGACAATAGACTACCATGTGAGCTGCTACAAAGACCATCACCAAAAAGGGGTGCCTGCATCCTTCTGTGTCTCTTGGTGCCAGGTGTGACCTACTCAAATCTGGCATCTAAATGTCTGGTTGAAACTAAGACCACTGCTTCGAGTATTGCTACGATCAAAGTTATGAGGCTAATATAAGCAATACCAAACAAATGAGGATAATGGTATGAAAAATTATAGGCACTATCTTTTCAACAAAGATGTAAATATCCCAATATTAACCAATGCATTCCAACAAGGTATTTAAACACACACACACACACACACACACACACACACACACACACGAAGAATGGTTCAATATTAGAAAAATCCATTATCAAATTACCACATTAATGGATTAAAGAGCAAAATCATGTGACAAATCCTGTTAGCTAGCCCATCATTACCATTCTTTTCACACTAAGTTCTGACCATTTTTACAATTTGCCATACACATCAATGAAAGAGAAATGAGATCTTAAAAATAAATTTACCATATATATCAACTTTAAAAATAAAATGAAATTACTATTCAGTGGACAAGAAAGGATTATGCAATTAATGGTGTTGAGCAATTGAGTAACTATATGTAAAATAATAAAATTAGGTCTCTACCTCACATTATTACATCTCTTCCTACACACAAGCATGATTAAAGCAAAGCTTATAACTTGAAAAATAATAGAAAAATATTGTGATATCTGGATTGGGTAGGATTTTTTTGATGAGCCTAAAAGGCCCAGTTTATAGACAATACAAATGAACATATTTTTATCACAGTTAAAATTTTCTGTTTGACAAAAACACCACAAACAAAAGTTAAGGCTGGGCACAGTGGCTCACACCAGTAGTCCTAGCACTTTAGGAGGCCAAGGTAGGCAGATCTTCTGGGGTCAGGAGTTCAAGACCAGCCTGTCCAACATGGCGAAATTCTGTCTCTGCTAAAAATACAAAAATCAGCCAGGCATGGTGGCATGTGCCTATAGTCCCAGCTACATGGGAGGCTGAGGCAGGAGAATAGCTTGAACTGAGGAGGCGGAGATTGCAGTGAGCCGAGAACATACCACTGCACTCCAGCCTGGGTGACAGAGAGAGACTCTGTCTCAAAAAAAAAAAAAGAAAAGAAAAAAAGAAAAAAGAAAGAAATACAAAAGAGAAAGTTTAACAAATGTAATGGACAAAAGGTTAATGTCCAGAATAAATGGGTAATTTACAAATCACAAAGGAAAAATCAACTAAGAGAAAAAAAAGTGCAAAAAAAGAAGAGGCAAGTCTGAAAAGATGAATACAATGGCCAATAAATATTAAAAAGAAAATCCTGAAAAGATGCTCAATGTCACCAGTTCTACAGAAAATATAAACAAATCCCACAATGAGATGCCATTTCATTTTACTAAGTATAGGTGACAATGTACAGTAGGTGAGAGTATGTATTGGTATAATCCTTTGCAAAAAGTGATAAACTGGTATAAGTACTTACTTCGCAATATGTAGTAAAGTTGAAAATGCACATGACTGATGCCAAGTCCCTATCTATAGAAATATATCACAAAGAAACTCTTACACACGGGCACAGGGACACATGTTCAAATACTTATTGTAAATTTTGTAACAAAAATTATGAACAACCAAAATTCTTACCAATAAAAGAATACTTAAGCTGTGTTCTATTTATGCTCATGAAATACTACTTATTAGTTAAAATGAAGAAACTAGGACTACAGGTGTCATTACTGACAGATATGGAAAACATAATGCCATATAAAAAATACTTTGCATATGTAACATACAGAATATTACCATTTAAGTAAGACTCAAAAACTCATAAGGCAATCTATGTGGAAATGTGCACTTGGGGTGCAATATTCAAAGTATGCCCAAGAAATTTCATCCTTAATTGCACATTGATGGCAGTATCTGTCCCCAAGGAGCAGGAGTGGAATTAGAAGCCTTAAGAAGAGAACCTCAACCCTACCTTTGATGTTTCACATTTTTAAAATGTTCTAAGGCAAAGAGGGCAAAATATTAACCTATGTTAATTCTGGGTGGTGAGTATATGACTGTTTGTCATATCAATATGTAACTGCAGAACCAGTTCAATCTGGTTCAGTTTTGTCAGTAACAAAATGGTGAGTTGCTTTTCAGCTGCAGTGGATCCCGAGGTTGCCAGTCGGTGGTCTGAGCATGTCTATATATAGCTAGTGCACTCCCCCTACCCAGCACCAATAATAAAGTCAACCACGTGCAGAGTATAAGTACTTGGATCAAGGATCAGGGACCAAGTTAAGAAGTGAGGGGTATCCTGTTTTGTGGCAGTACTACCTTAAAAGCCAAGGAGCTGATACTACCTCTGCATGACCCGCTCAGATCACACCTCATTGCATTTTCCTATGACTCACTGTCACTCTCTACCTGTAAAATCTGCCCCCAGACTCCAGCTCCAGGAGACAGATTTGAGTGCTGCCTCCTGTCTCTTTGATAGTCTGCTTGCAATCAAGCCTTTCTTTTCTCAAAAGTTGATGCCATAGTATTCACTTCTATGCATATCATCAGATAGAGAGCCTATTGCTCAGTAACAAATACATTCTACAATATATTGAATATTAGAAATTTCCTGAAAGATAAATAATATAATAAAATGCCTGTTTCTCCTGTGTGCTATATCTCCCCATGACAACCCGAATGAAATCCAAATAACATAATGAGAAGTAGGAAAAAGGCAGCAAGAATCTACTGAACCCTGTCTCCTTCTCCTTACCTCAAGCTAACCCTCAGGCCACAGGGCACTCCTTGTTGCTGTCTTACATGTACACAAACACATTCATACACACATGCACATGTACACATACACACAAACACACCCGCCAAAATATACAGCCCTACTTCTTGACTCCAAGCCTTTGTCCATGTCGTTTCTTCTGCATAAATTATTTTTCTGACACTATCTGTCAGTTAATTCCTAGTCATCTTTTAAGAACACTCTCAGTGGCCACTTTGTCTGGAAGCCTCTCTTGGCTCCCTGAGCAGGTTCTCCTTTGCTCCCATAATAAAGTGTGCCTGTCTCTATGGCTGTGCCCATACACTTTCTTGCTACCATGTTGCCGGTCTGTGTCACCCAACAGACTGCTAACCCCTTAAGTGCAGTGATGAGTATTATCTGACTTTCATTGGTTTCAGCACCTGGAATAGCGCTGGGCACTTAATGAGTGATATGGTTTGTCTGTGTCCCCACCCAAATCTCATCTTGAATTGTAATAATCCACACATGTCAAGGGTGGGGCCACGTGGAGATAATTGAATCATGGGGCAGCTTTCCTCCATATTGTTCTCGTGGTGGTGCATAAGTTTCACAAGATTTAATGTCATGTCTTACATGGTGGCAGGCAAGATTTATGTTATAAAAATCGGAGTTGCCCTGCACATACTCTCTCTTGCCTGCCACCATGTAAGACATGACTTTGCTCCTCATTCACTTTCTGCCATGATTGTGAGGCCTCCCCAGCCATGTGGAACTGATATATAGGAACCATGAAGTTCCTTTATAAATGAACCTCTTTCCTTTTTAAATTACCCAGCCTCAGGTATGTCTTTATTAGCAGCGTGAGAAGAGAATACAATGGGCATCCATTAGGTATCCTTGATTGAAGAGTGGACCTACTACATGTGGACACCCAGGAAAAGTTTATTCAGTACATAAATACCCCAAGATGTACATTTATCCAGAAGTACATGACAGAGGTCTTACTTTTATACTTGCATTTGGACAAGTCTCTCCTGTGGTTCATGGACAGGGTATTGGATTTGTGGAGAGGCTGGGTTCTAACCCACCTTCTCCCCATTACTGCCTATAGGAGAAATATATATTGGCTTTGTGTCACTACCAAAATCTCATCTCAAATTGTAATTCCCACACTTCAAGGTAGGGCCCTGGAGGGAGGTAACTGGATTATGTGGCGGTTTGCCCCATACTGTTCTTTTGAGAGTGAGTTCTCATGAGATCTGATGGTTTATCAGGGGCTCTTCCCCTCTCACTTTCTTCACATGCTCTCTCACCTGCTGCTGTGTAAGACATACCTGCTTCCCCTTCCACCATGATTGTAAGTTTCTTGAGGCTCCCCCAGCCATGCAGAAGTGTGAGTCAATTAAACCTATTTTCTTTATCAATTACCCAATCTTGGACTGTTTTTCATAGCCGTGCAAAAACAGACTACTACAAAGAGTTTTGCCAACTCAGAATTAGTTTTTCTGGACCTCACAAGGATGGGAGTAGTAATACCTTTGAGAGTTATCATGAGGGTTCTAGGAACTAAAATCTGTGCAAGCTTGTGGCACCTGGTAAATATGTTATAAATCATCAAACTATGCCTAGCCGATGTTCAATATAGGCTGATGAATGGAGGTGAAGTCTTAATGACAAGGATTCAAGAGGTCTGCAGAGAAACAATTAAAGAGGTGGATTTTGAGTAATTTTGTAGAAAGAAGGATGGTCATGCTGGAGAAAAACCCAGAAGGATTTACAGGCCAAGAAAAGAGGCATTTACATAAGTCTTCTTGGTAGGAGCCAAGGAATTTACACAGATTTAATTGTCTGTTCTCCAGTTCTGAGCACATTTCTAAGCAGCTTTGTCTTTGAGAGAGGGCAGGAGCCAATGAGTTGCTGTGAAGTCTATGCTGAATTCTGCGGGTGGTAGGAAGCCCCATGCCGAAGCCAGCATGAGACATGTAGAAGATGATACAGAAGTAATATTGTAATGAGCACAGACTTTGGCATGTAGCAGGGGAGATTTATCTCCAAATCTCAGTTCCTTTTTCATAAAATGGAAAGAAACTGTCTCATGTCATTATGGGGAAGGTTAGTGATTTAGTTTAAGAAACTAAATACAATGCCGGGCCCTGGTGAGAGTTTAATAACTGGTATATTGAGGTCATTATTACCACTGCCATGGTTTGTTTTGACAATATGGTATGGTTTCAACATACCTGAGTCCCATCTACTTAAAAACTTTTCAACTCCAGACTTAGCCTGTGCCAGTACTGAAATTCTTTAAAGCTGAGACACTTCACAACCTTGACTGTGCGTTTGAATTCTTACGGCACTTCTTAAAAGTTCAGCCAATAGAGCCCACACAGACCTACTGAGCCAGAGTCTCCAGGGTAGAACCTATTTTATTTTTCTAATCTTGTAACAGAATCAAGCCAATACATAGCCAAGGATGAGAATCAGAGCTGGGAACCACTGGAATAAGGCATTACTTTTCTAGGTTTCCCTATTAAAAGGTAAATAGCTGGGATAAGTAAATATGAAGGCATAGCTGCCTTTCACATCTGGAATGAATTCATTGATGGGATTGTCAGATATCAGCCAAAGAAACTAAGAGGAAATTCCTGAGGTGTGGTGGAGGGAATGTGGAAACTAGCTCATCCTCATCTATAGGAAGGCATGACTAAAGTGACCATGTTTCACAGACTTGTTGATAGAGTCAGTTCAGTGAGATACAGTTGCTTAATATTGCAAGATTCTTTGAATTGACTGCACCATGGGCTACACCATAGTCAAGCCATGGGGACCCCTGTGACCCACATGTACACCTCCAGAGGGCCTCCTGGAGCCAGAAAGTCTGAGATAACAAGAAAACTGCAAATGGAGGAGAATAGCTAGCTCCTGCAGTGCCTGATTAACCAACCTTGCAACATTCCCCTATTGCTCCTGCCTCAACTGATAAGTCAACCTCATGACACTGAACCCTGTGGCCTGATTAACTGACTTTGTGACATTCTACCACTGCTCCTGCCTCAACTGGCATGTCTGCCTTGTGACACTGGACCCTGTGACACACACTACCCTGCCCCTAGGCATGTAAAAAACCACCCTAAACACTAACTTTCCATTGCCTATCCCCAACCTACAAAACCATCTCCTATCCCACTGCCTTCTGCTGACTCTCTTTTCAGACTCAGCCCACTCACACCCAGGTGAATAAACAGCCTTGTTGTTCACACAAAGCCTGTTTAGGTGGCCTTTTCATTCAGAGTGAGGTTAACAAATATGTTAGATCTCCTGTCAGAGGATGGCTGAGTGAGATACGGATGGTGACAGGGCTGGGAAGAGGGTCTAGGCAGCACACCCATGTGGATCATGGATGGGGCCTGGCCTATTTTCTGCATAGGTGGGAGCTGTGCCCAGAGGTTCTTAGTGTAGGTATGCTGGGTAGGGGGTCTGCATGATGCTATAGAGCTCGAGTGGTGGAGAAAAGGGCAGAAGACAAGCATAGAAATATGAGGCAGCCTCACATTAAAAACAGCACCTGCCACGCCCACCAGGGTAAAACCAAGCCTTCTAACTTGATGAGTGTCTTAGGTTCCTAGAGTTGCCACAACAAAATGCCACAAACTGGGTGGCTTGAGACAACAGAAATGTGTTCTCTTACAGTCCTGAAGGCTAGAAGTCCAAAATCAAAGGGTTAGTAGGGCCATGCACCTCTGAAGGCCCTGGGAAAAAAATACAGTCCATGTTCGGCTCCTGACTTCTGGTGACCATGAGCAGTTGGTGTTCCCTGAAGATGCATCCTTCTGATTATCGCCTGTCTTCACATGATGTCCTTCTGTGTTCATGTCTTCACAGTCTTCTTATTAGGGCACCGGTCATTGGATTAAGACCTGTCCTAATCCAATACCACCTCATCGTAACTAGTTACATCTGCCAACACCCATTTGCCAACCAAGGCCACCTTCTGAGGTTCTGGGTGCACATGAATTTTTGTGGAATACTGATCCATCTGGCACAATGACAGATGACCATGGAGACCCCCGTGGCTTTCTGTTCTGCTATATAGTTGTACTGAAATATTAACCTTCGGCTTTTTCACAATGTGTGATAATTGATTATTTACAAATCTACGCCTCCTACCAGGTCGTGAGATCTTGAGGGCAGATCTCACAATCTGAGGGGAGTGTGTTTTAGTTTGGGTGCTGGTTTATCCAGGATGTAGCACAGACCCAAGTTTATGACTGGCATGCAGTAAGCAAACATGAAATTTAATTGATTTATACCAATAATTTTTCCAACACTGGTCCTTAGGACCTCTACACTTACATATATTGGAGACTGGGAGAATGTGTGGAGACCTCTGTAGGAAATAAATCAGGCCAGAGCATAAAAATGTGGTGACCATCCTTTGCCTTGGAGACTGTAAATGGGTAGCTGGGCTCTGTCCTGTTGTGCACTCTGTGACCCTGGGCTGGTGATTTCCCTGCTCTGACCTCAGACTCCTGCTATAAATGAAGGCATTAGACTGCAGATCCAATCTTTGTTCATTTCCTAAAGCTCCCTTATTTTTAAAGTCACATGTGTCATTCTCAGTCAGAACTAACATTACTAAGAGATAAGCACCAAAGAAATACTCAGAGCAGCAGCCCTGCAGTGCACCAAACAGCTTCCAATTCACCATTGGGGACTTTCTCCCATTTAAACAGATGTATCTGCTGCTCCTGAGAAGCCCTTCGTGCCCTGGCTGTCTGCAGGCAGTGAGCATGTTGCTGAAATTCTTCTGAAGATGGCCTAGGATGCCAGGGAGCAACAATAAACACAGTCTTTTCACTCCAGCCCTTCATTGAGATATACTTTCTCTTTGAATCTCACTTGGCTGCAGCAGGCTTTTGGCTACCTTGCTGAGGAGGTGTTTGGCAAATCATGAAAGGGCAAGGGCTCCCCAGAGAGGATATCTTCCCTCTTATAGGAATCTTTCAAAACAGCAGGAGAAGTGAAGAATTGCAACGGGGCTTCCAATCAGCTCCTCTCCCGCAGAGAGGAGATGTGGGAAAGGGATTCTCACCTTCAGGCTCCATGAGATTTTCAGTATTGAGAAAGACAGCCTCTCTCCAAAGGAAGACTGAACTTAGATATCACATTCTGCAAGAAGTCTTCCTGTACCCCACCCTCACAGCCCTCACAGGGCTGTCTGCTTTTCTGTGTTCCTATAATTCCTGAAGCTTGTTTCCACACTGTTCTTGCCCCACTGAGCTAATGACAGAGGGAACAGGGAGGAGGGAGAGTCCGCACAAAGGCGTGTTCAGCTTACCTTCCTGCTTCTCAGACAATTGAATGTCTCAGCCAGCCACCAGCCACTTTAATACATCATCCCTTTTAACTCTCATAAATACATTGTGAAATAGTGCTACTCCATTTCACTAAGGAGCTGAACATTATTATTTGGCTTTTGTAGAATTCGAGTTACTTGATGAAAGCCAATTTGGGATTCTAATTCAAGTGAGAGTGGCTCTAGTCACCCCATTTGTACATTCCATTTTGTACTTTCTCATATGGGTACATCTTTATAATAATGTTCAAGGCCACTCTGCAGAGAAGAGTTAACACAGCAGGCCTGAAACTGCTCATCCATAGAAAGCCCTGCTGTCAAAGTGGTCCTTGGCTGGTATCTGGGAAGCTGGAAACTGGGAATGTTCCCACTCTCTCCTAGCTGTTGAGGTTGACTCACAGTGCCTCAACTATTTATGCAAGCATTGTGCTTTATGCTGAACATCTGCTTACTTCCTGGGAGACTGGAATTTGGCACACATAGGTATCTTAAATGATCATCCCCCATTAAAGACCTTAGACAATGAGTCGCTAACAAGCTTCCCTGGTATTACAATATCATTATATTATATACAGTCAAAATCAGATGCATTAGCAATATGGACACAAACAGTAACTGGCTGCTCCATCACAGAGCATCCAAGAAACCTACAGAAAGCATCTCAGAAGTAGCTAGGGGAGGTTGATGGGTAAGACATTTATTCATCAGCTCCCATTCCCCATTGGTGAAAATTACTCCACGGGGTGTTAATTCTCTCTCAGTTCTGGGTTGTATAAGCCTAAGTGCCCAAGGTTCCAACATGTGGTTAGAGAAGTCCAGGAGAGGAAGCAGGAGACAAGTGACAGATTCCCTGGGGAGGCACTGCCAGCTCATACCTGCATGAAGCTGGCTGAAACCATGGCTGGAGGAGGAGGTGAGGCTGAGGAGATGTAGAAAAGGTCCAAGGCACCCTTGTCACTAACGCAGTCCCCTGATCCTCAGCTCACAGCCACCTCAAGGTTATGTTATTGCGGTGTTTTAGTTTGCCCAGGCTACCATACCATAGACTGGGTGGCTTATACAATAGGCATTTATTTCTCACATTCTGGAGGAAGAAAGTATAAGATCAGGATGCCAGCATGGTTGGATGCTAGCAAGGCCTCTCTTCCTGGCGTGCAGTTGGCTGTCTTACTGTGATGTGCCCACATGGACTATCCTTGTTGCAAGACTTGGGGGAGAGAGAGATAGATGCCCCTTCCTCTTCCTATAAAGACACTAATCCCATCATGGGGGCCCACATTCATGACCCTATCTAAACCTAAGTACCACCCAAGGGCCCCATCTCCAATACTATCATTGGGGGTTAGGGCTTTAGCATTTGGAATTTTGAGACATGTTCATCCCATAACACATAAACAGTTCAGGAGGCATCTCATCTCCCCTTCTGCACTTTCATCACATCTCGGCCACTCATTAAGTAGGTACTGTATGTTCCTTATGCACCAGACATCCTTCTACACGCTGCGGACTTGAAAGAACGAGAGAGAAATAGATCCTGCCTTCATGGAGCTTACAGCTTCCAAGTTTCCCTTCAGAGAAACCTTCCTCATTCAACTCCCCTTTCTTTGGTTTTCCCTTTGCTGATCCTTCTTTGCATCCTTTGATCTTACTCCACTCCCAGTAAAAATTCTGAACATACACTACTGTGTATATGCATTACATAATGCATACTATAAAATATACACCAAAACCTAAGTTTTAAATGGCACAGATTAAAAAAAAAAATGGAAGGCTAGAAACCGTAAGTGATCTCCCACCACTGAAGTGGACCACCTGTGCATGGGGCAAACACAGTCTTCTCTGGAGGCCACTGATCCATGTGGAGAGGCCCCACCTTTCCTGAGACTAGCATTACTCTGACTGACACTTGGAACTATTTCTTTACCTGTATGTCTCCCCACCTGGAGAACAGGGTCTCATTTATATGTCTCCTCACTTGGAAAACAGGGTCTCATTCATCTTTTTTTTTTGAGGCAAGAGTCTTGCTCTGTCGCCCAGGCTGGAGTGTATTGGCACAATCTCAGCTCACTGCAAGCTCCACCTCCCAGGTTCAAGTGATTCTTCTGCCTCAGCCTCATGAGTAGCTGGAATTACAGGCACCTGCCACCATGCTTGGCTAAATTTTCTGTATTTTTAGTAGATACGGGGTTTCACCATGTTAGCCAGGCTCATTTCGAACTCCTGACCTCAAGTGATCCATCCACCAGCCTTGGTCTCCCCAAGTGCTAGGATTACACATCTCATTCATGTCTTTGTGCTCAGTGTTTGGGACAGTACCTGGCACAGAGTTGACTCTCCATAAACTTTTCTAGGAATAGAGACACATAAATGAAGCATAGATGTTGTTAACAATGATTATGATCATAACTCTAAGATTGGGAGAAATAAGAGTCTCTCCTTGGACAGGTCTTTCTGGAGTTTGTTGGTTAAACCACCCAAGATTCTAGGTCTGGATAACATATACTTCTATGAAACTGAAATTGACCAGTTCACCTAAAACCAGTGAGGACTGAATTATGTGACTTGACAAGCATGAAAGTTAAATTGTGTTGAGGGCTTCATAGGTGTCAGACACCATGCTAAGCATTTTAATGCTGTTTCTTTAATCTTACAAATAACCTCACAAGGCTGTTGTATCCCACTTTACAGAAAAGGGAACTTGAGTTTAGAAACATTAAGCAATTTTCCCAAGGTCATACATCCAGAAGTACAATGAAGACCAAGATCCAAAGACCATTGTTTTTTCAACTTGTATTCTAGATTCAGGGAGTGCCTGAGCAGGTGTGTTACCTGGATATATTGCATGATGCTGAGGTTTGGGGTATAAATGATTCCTTCACCCAGGTACTGAGCATAGTACCTGTATTACTCTCTTTTCACATTACTGTAACGAACTACCTAAGACTGGGTAATTTATGAATAAAAAAGGTTTACCTGACTCACAGTTTCACAGGCTTAACAGGAAGCATGACTAGGAGGCCTCAGGAAACTTACAATCATGGCAGAAGGCAAAGGAGAAGCATGTACCTTCCTCACATGGTGGCAGAAAGGAGAGAGTGAAGGGGGAAGTGCCACACACTTTTAAACCCTCAGATCTCATGAGAACTCACTAGCACGCAAGAACAGCAAGGTGGAAATCCACCCACATTATCAATGACCTCTCACCAACCTCCTCTCACAATTTGACATGAAATTTGGGACAATCAAATCTCAACTATATCATTTCACCCTTGGCCGCTCCCAAATCTCATGCCCTTCTCACACTGCAAAATACGATTATTCCTTCTCAACAGTTCCCCAATCTGAACTCATTTCACCATTAACTCAAAAGACCACAATCCAAAGTCTCATATGAGACAAATAAGTCCCTTCCACCTATGAGCCTGTGAAATCAAAAACAAGTTAGTTCTAAGATACAATGAAAGTATAAGTATTAGGTAAATGCTCCCAAATCAAAAGGAAGAAATTGGCCAAAATAAAGGGGCTAAGGGCCCCATGTGAGTCTGAAACTCGGCAGGACAGTCATTAAATCTTAAAACTCCAAAATAATTTCCTGCGACTCCATGTCTTACATCCAGGGCATGCTAACAGAAGACATGGGCTCCCAAGACCTTGGACAGCTCAGCCCCTGTGGCCCTCCTGCAGGGTACAGCTTCCATGGTTGCTTTCACAGGCTGGCACTGAGTACCTGCAGCTTTTCCAGCTGCACGGTGCAAGCTGTCAGTGGATCGACCATTCTGGGGTCTGGAGGATGGTGGCCCTCTTTTCTAAGCTCTACTACGCAGAGCCCCAGTGGGGACTCTGGGGTGTCTAACCCCACAGTTCCCCTCTGCATTGCCCTAGTAAAGGTTCTCCATAAGGGTTCTATCCCTGCAGCAGACTTCTGCCTGATCATTCAGGCATTTCCATACATCCTCTGAAATCTCGGCAGAGCTTCCCAAACTTCATCTCTTGCCTTCTGTGCACCTGCAGGCCCAACACTATGTGGAAACTGCCAAGGCTTGGGGCTTGTGCCCTCTGAAGCAATCGCCTGAGCTGTACCTTAGCCCTTTTTATCCACTGCTGGAGCAGCTCCATGTCCTGAGGCTGCACAGAGCAACTGGGCCATGGGCCTGACAAACAAAACCATTTTTCCCTCCCAGACCTCCAGTCCTGTGACAGGAGGGGCTGTCATGAAGGTCTCTGACAACCTGGAGACATTTTTCCCATTGTCTTGGCTATTAACATTCAAATCCTCTTTACTTATGTATATTTCTGCAGCTGGCTTGAATTTCTCTTCAGAAAATGGATGTTTCTTTTCTACCATGTGATCAGGCTGCAAATTTTCCAAACTTTTATGCTCTGCTTCTCTTTTAAACATAAGTTCCAATTTCAGATCATCTCTTTGTGAACACACATGACTACACACTGTTGGGAGCAGCCAGGCCACATCATGAATGCTTTCCTGCTTAGAAATATTTTTCTTCTAGATACCCTAAATCATCTCTCTCAATTTCATAGCTCCACAGATTTCTAGATCAGGAGGACAATTCAGCCAGACTCTTTGTGAAAGCACAGCAAGAGTGACCTTTGCTCCAGTTCCCAATAAGTTCCTCATTTCCATCTGAAATCACCCTAGCTTGGACTTCATTGTCCATGTCACTATCAGCATTTTGGTCAAAACCATTCAACAACTCTCTATGTTCCAAACTTTCCCTGATCTTCCCATCTTCTTCTGAGCCTTCCAAACTGTTCCAACCCCTGCTCATTACCCAGTTCCTAAGTCACTTTTACATTTTCTGGTGTCTTTATAGCAGTGCCCCGCTTGAAGTACCAATTTTCTGTATTAGCCCATTTTCACACTGCTATAAAGAATGACCTGATACTAGGTAATTTATAAGGAAAAGAGGTTTAGTTGACTCGTAGTTCCACATTTTCAACAGGAAGCATGACTGAGAAGTCTCAGGAAACTTACAATCATGGAGAAAGGTGAGGGAAAGCAAGAACATTTTTCACATGGTGGAAGAAGAGAGAGAGAGAGAGCAAAAGAAGAAGTTCCACACACTTTTATACCATCATATGGCATGAGAACTCACTCACTATCATGAGAAAGACAAAGGAGAACTCTGCCCCCATAATCCAATCACCTACCACCAGGCCCATCCTTCAATTTGGCATGAGATTTGGGTGAGAACTCAAATCCAAACCTATCAGTACTCAACAGTTAATTTTTCAATCTTTGCCTCCTCCCACCCTCCCCACTCCAGTAGTCATCTATTGTTGCCCCTTTTATGTCCATTAGTACCTGATATTTAGCTCCCACTTGTGAGAACAGATGTTATTTGGTTTTCTGTTCTTGCCTTAGTTCATTTAGGATAATGACCTCCAGCTGCATCGTGGTGCTGAAAGAACATTATTACATTCTTTGTTATGGCTGCAGAGTAAGTATTTATAGCGTATATGTGCCACATTTTCTTTATCCAATTCATTATCAATGGGCATCTAAGCTGATTCCATGACTTTGCTACTGTGAATAGTGCTGCAATGAACATGCAAGTCTTTTTGGTAGAATTATTTGTTTTCTTTTGGATATATAGCCAGCAATAGGATTGCTGGGTTGAATGGTAGTTCTATTTTTAAGTTCTTTGAAAAATCTCCAAACTGCTTTCCACAGTGGCGGAACTAATTTACATTCCAACCAACAGTGCATAAGAATTCCCTTTTCTTCTTAGCCTTGACAACATCGTTGTGGTTTTGATTTGCGTTTTTCCGATGATTACTGATGAGCATTTTTTCATGTTTGTTGGCTGCTTGTATGTCTTCTTTTGCGAAGTGTCTGTTCATGTCTTTTGCCCAATTTTTAAATGGAATTATTTGGTTTTGGCTTGTTCAATTGTTATGTCCCTTATAGATTCTGAATATTAGAATATTAAGCTCTTGTTTAATTAGTTTAATGTGGTCCCATTAAAAATTGTAAAATTTCTGTTTGTGTTGCAATTGCTTTTGAGAATTTAGTTGTAAAGTATTTCCCAAAGCCCATGTCCAGAATGGTGTTTCCTAGGATTCTTCTGGGATTTTTATAGTTTGGGGCAAAGGCCACTTTCGTAATCACTATTCTAAACAAATTCACAGATGACTAATGTATAGCTACGTGTTGTTACTTTAATTCACATTTGTAGAAGAATGTCTTGATTTGGTACTGTCTTTGAAGCACATATCCATCACTGTATATTTTCACATCTGAGAAATAATGGGAGAATAGGGCTACTGAGTGTTCTAGTATGTGGTGTCAGGAAAGTACCTGGAGCTCCGGTGTTTTGCTTTGTGATTCCTCAGCGGAAGGTGACCCAGCTGGTAAGAAACAGAACTATGCATTACACCCAATCCCACTGACTGCCGTACCACACTGCTCCACCCCCGTGAGAAATTGTATGTTATTATAATTGCAAGCAAATGGCCCAAATTCTGTCCTGAAATTGCTCCAGAGACAGGGCATTCAGAGATACTTATGCAGTGGCTGACCTTTAGCTAGTGTCCTCCAACTGTGTCCCAATCAGGCATAATGAGCTAGGAACAGGGCTTAAAATTGTTTTCTTTCCTCTGTCTTTCTTTTCTTCCAGGCTTTATCAGTATTTTAGCAGAAGACTGTTTTTCTTTCTACACTTATATTTAGCCTGAGCATCCTGTTAATTACAGAGCAGTTATAGAAGAATTAGGGACACTATATATAAATTTGCCATTTATGCAAATTGCATGAGAGAACAAAGAAAAATTAGCTTAATTAGTGTAATTGCTAAAAAAGCAGGACGCGAGGCAAACACAGCTTTAATCAAAGAAGAGGCGAAGGAAGTCTCAAGGAAATGGTGACCCAAATCACTACAGATTGGAGAGCTCTGACCTTTCACGATTGCAAGACCTTGCTGAGATGTTGAGATGGCATGAGGTCATGGAGGGGAGGTACAGAGAGCTCTTGGCATTGAAACACTGCAGTTGCTCAAGAAATGAAATAAAACCCATGTGCTTGGAAAGCTGCTGATGTGTATGTGAGTCTGGGTACCTCAGGTGGAGTGGGAAACAGAGGAAAAAAATTGATGCTTCTTGTATATCATTTCTACAGCAAACACATACTCACAGCCTACTAAGTGATGAAGACTACATAGATGCTGAAAATGTGGAAAATGAATAAGATGCCATCACCACCCTCATGAGAGTGGGGAGACAGAGACATAAAGAAGCAATAATCAGATGACTTGGTAAGAGCAAAATAGAAGAACCTGGGAGATAAGGTTGGCAATTTGTCAAGTAAAAACACAGAAGATTTTATTAAATTTTAATTTTAATGAAGTAAAAAACAATTAATAAAGTATGCCCCATGCAATATTTGGGACATGCTTATACTTAAAAAGTAAACAAATTTAAATTAACTGGCTGATATTTTTTGGCTGTGTTGTCACCTAAATCTCCTATATCTCATCTTAAATTGTAGCTCCCATAATGCCCACATATTGTGGGAGGGACCCAGTGGAATGTAATTGAATCATGGGCATCAATCTATCCTGTGCTGTTCTAGTGATAGTGAATAAGTCTCAAGAGATCGGATGGTTTTATAAAAGGGTAATTCCCTTGCACACATTGTCTTGCCTGCCACCATGTAAGATATGACTTGGCTCCTTATTTGCCTTCCACCATGAGTGTGAGGTCTCCCCTGCCATGTAGAAATATGAATCCATTAAACATCTTTATATATACATATATACATATATATATATATATATATGTATATATGTGTATATATATATATAATTACACAGTGTCGGGTATGTCTTTATTAGCGGTGTGAGAACAGACTAATACATTGGGAGTTCTGTAGATTTTCTGGCAATCATCCTGAGGAAGGACAGAGGAGAGTCCATCCCGTATCTCATCAGAATCACAGAAATATCCATGGCTTCCCCCTGAAAACAGAAAGATATCCCCTGCCCAGGGGCAGGTCCCTTCAGCCTTGGTCTCAGTCCTATACATAAAGAGATGGAAAGAGAAAGAGTCTTGAGATGAAATGAAGCTGGGGCCCTCAGGAAGCTAGTGAGCAGGACAAAGGACTCCTAGGATCACTGGGCTCTGCAGTGGCACTGCCCCTGTATTTGTCCTAAGTCCCTAGATCTTTGGTAAAGATCACAGACACATAAATACCTTGGGCACACGAGGTGTTCTGTGTTCTGTGGAAATCAATGAAAGGCCAGCATTCCATATCTGGGCAGATTTGCTATGACTTGTTCTGAAAGCTTTGCACATTTTAACTCACTGAACCCTCGTGATAACTTACATGAGGTAGTTATAATGTCCCATTTCACAGATGTGGGGATAGGCCCAGAGAATTCAGGTGACTCCACGGAAGGTGGTCAGTAAGCACTAGAGCTGAGGTTTAACCCAGATGTTCTCATGCTTGTGGCGTGCCACCTGCCACAAGGGATTTGCAGGTCAACACCAAGACGACTAACCAGAAACCCTATCAGTCATTCAATGTAATTTTGCTTAAAAGACAACAACAGTCAAGATAGCCATGTATGTCTGAAGTATTCTGTGGAAAAACGGAGGTCAGATTGAGTTATGAATTTCCATCTACATGTTTGCCATTGTGGCTTAGTAAAAGGAAAGGAACTCCATGTTTGGTTTCTACCTCCCTTCTGGATGGTCAACCACTAAACAGTTTGACCTAGGCTGTGCATGGTAAGGAGCTCAGCCTTCTCCCGGTGGGCCCCACCATAATGACTGCAGTGGTTGCACCCAGCTACCTAGACAGAGCAATACCTAGTCACAGCTTGGAGAGGTTCTTAACTCATATATTTATGAAAGTAAATAATGTTTGGAGTCAGACTGAACCTACATTGTGGAATAGAGCTATGCACAGTTTACTTCTTATCTTTATATATTGGAAAGATAATGAATTCTGCTCTCTGCCTTCCTCAATAAGTAACTAATGATGATTCTTGGCCAGCAAACATAAAAATCTTCAAAACAGTGCTAGAATCTAGCTCCTTATTTCTGTGTGCTTCATATAAGTCTTCTGCTTCTGGCATGTAGGAACTTAAGTCCGGTAATACTATGTTCTCAGCCTTTGTCTTTGCTCCTACACTGGCCAAAATTACAATCTTCACACGCCTGCTCCCCTTCATTACTACTGCACAGAGCAGAATGCTTTCTCGAGAGAGAACAGACCCCAAAAGCTTTCCTGGATTTAAGAACTGGCAAGGACTATTTTGCCAAGACAGTTTCCCTTTCATTGGTTGATGTCCTATCTTCTCCTTAGGAGGAGTGGTCAGTACTTTTCTGGAGTCTGCTGGAAAACTTAAAAAAGAAAAGCGCCATAGAATTTAGGTAAAATGATGCATGGGGCCGCTTTACTGTAGGTTTTTGACATTTCAAACCTACTTTGATCTGCCTTCCTCTTTTTTGTTAGAGATTTCTTGGTTGTAGGAAACAGAAACTTATAAATAACTACCCCACACTTCCAAATTTAAAAACGCTCAGCTCACACACTCAGGATGAAGATACAGTTCAGCTTCATAAGGAAATAAGAGCAACAACTTAAGTTAGTCTATTAATCTGGGTCATCATAGTGTCTTGTCTCTACTTGTTTTGTTGAGAAGGCAGAAAGTTGAAACTGTCACCCTGATTCCTCATGATCTCACAATGAAAGCATTGTGTTAGATTAATACTTCCTAACTTTGTGGATGTATCACATGGCTCAAATAATAGTGAAGAGAGACAGACAGAGAGAGACAGAGAGAGAAACATGTACAAAAGAGAATGATCAGCTCAACCTAGTTGGTAGCTTGCTTTGTCTAGGGTCGCTTATCCACCTTTGGTCCAACCAGGTGTAAGCAGTTAGGAGTGGCTTCCAGTGACAGCACAAGCAGGGTGCCAGAACTGTGGGAAGCTGATCATCCAAGAAGGGTATACACGGGGAAGAAATAGTTGGCTTTGCTGTTGCAATTCCTCTTCTTCTTTATCCCTTTGGATAATATCTTTGTAATGATTAAAACCTCTATACTATCCTGCCCCTCTTTAGGAAATTGGGTGTCTCAAACCCACTTCATCAATTTACCTTGCATTCCCCTTTGTCCCCTTGCTATTGTGATGACATTTTCTGACATAGTGTATTTTTTTTGTCTTGTTAATTTGGAATGTTTCTTTTTCTTAGGATGTTTTGCTGACTCCCTTTGTGATTGGGGGTCTTGAGAGAGTCCAAGTTTCCTCCTATTCGCTCACTGGGGATTATTTAATACTGGCATTTTTTTTCATCTGGGCAAGAACTCAGTCTATAAGACAAGCATCTAAGCAGGAACTTGGTGCTTCAAAATGTGGTGCACTCACACTCAACACTTTTGGGGGTTCCAAACTGTAGAGTGTTAAGTGTCCACAGGACGGAAATTATGCACACAATCTCTGAAAAGATAAACGTTAAACACTCCTGCCTTCTAATCGCCATCAGCAACTACCACCATTGTTGATGATAAGATGTCATTTGCAATAATGATGGAAAGGGTCAGAACCAGTAGAAAATTAGGGAAAGTATTAGATATAAAGCATGACTTTGGCTGTATAAAATTTGGAAAAGTGTTCTCCTTGAAGATTGAGAGCATCTTTTATCACTGGGATAACCACATAATTTACCATCCATGTTGGGACACATTTGAGAGTGACAGAGTGTATTATTAAGAATTACACTGGGAAAACAGGTACAAACCATGTCTGTCCTAGGTAAACCAGAATGTATGGTCATCTGTATTAATCATCTATGTCTGATATGGCTACAAGTACCATGAGCTTTGCAACATTTCCTAATAACTACAAACCAGACTGGTCCTTGGCTTCACTGTCAACATCAGGGAGGCCATGGCTGATGGAGGGTGGGGAAGTTGGAGGAAACTCATTTTCTGGTAAGACTATTAAGCCCTCTGCAAAGCACCAGCAGCACAGGTTGGTATCATGTAGTTCCCTCCCTGCTGCTATTGTGTGTTACTGTTTCCTTTATCATAATGTTATTCCTGTCTATTTCCTGTACTACGTTGGACTCTAGGGTGGGAGCTCCATTTGTTTATGTCTAGCGATGACTAAAACGTTGATGTGCATGATAACTAGCACAGTGCTTGGCACAGTGTAGGCACTCAGTAAAATCCTGTATAATGAATATTGTAATGACTTATGGTCTTCCATCTTCAGAATCATTCTGTAAGCCTTTAAAATGTGGAAGACACTGGAGAAAAAATAGGATTTCTTTCCTCCCTTTCTCCATCTTTCCTCCCTCCCTCTTTTGTTCTTTCTTTCCTTTCTTTATCATTCCTTCCTTTCTTTTCCTTCCAATCCTGCCCCCCTCCCTCTGATTTTTCATTCACTGCTACAGTGGAAGCAAGAGCTCTGGGTCTTTGTCTCTGCAGAGCTCGGCAAGCTCTGTATAAGCCAGGGGTCATTCTAGCTACAAGTAGACTGTCTCACATGGGCCTTTGGTCAGATTGGAGCTGAAACACAGTGTCTCTCTTGGGCTTTAGGAACACTAAGAAAACCTCACCAGGGCTCAGACACGTCTGTCCCACGGTTCTGAGCAAGCCATGGCAACCAAGAATCCCCAGATGTATTTATGCAACAAAATTTTTTTCTTAGATACAAACTGCTAAAGAAGATGTGCTTTGAGATTGACAGAGACAAACATGATTGCCCTCAGAGAAGGGAGTCCAGGATGGTGACAGGACTAGAAAGAGCTACCTGAGGATCAGATGAAGGAATGGGGATGTGTGGACTAGAGAGAAGCGGTGGGGAGATACAGTCACTGACTTCACAGCCCAGAGGTCTGGTATCTGGGAAGGCGAGAGCTTAACTGAATGTCTCCAGTGGGTAGAAACAAGACGAGTGGGCAAAAGCAGCAGAGTTTTGTTATTAAATATGTGTTACACATTTTTAATGGTCATATTAATAATCATTTTTTAATGATTGGTCATTTTCAGAATGTGTTTTAAACCTAATGATGGAGTTCCCCAGTGAGTGGTGATTGTCTCTGGTGGACACATGGTACAGATCATGGAACATGTTGAATCCAAAGTACCCAATTATATGAAGGTTACTCTTTTATTTCTAATATTTCCTTTTCAATGTAACCAGTTGCCCTGTGTCTTATTCCATTTCCATGAAAAGCCTCTATCCCTCTCAGGTTTTCTCATCACGGTACTGTTTACAATAGCAAAGACCTGAAACCAACACAAATGCCCATCAATGATAGACTGTTCCCTCTTAATGAAAGTTAGGAGGTAGAATTAGAAGTTAAAAGAATCTCAGATTCACCCTTGTGCTCTTTTGCCTGAGTCTTTCTTCTTTACTAAGTTTGTAGCCCCTGGAGGGCAGGGACCTCTGACAGATGTCAAGCCTCCTCTCCTTCACAGTACCCCAGGCAATGCTAAGCATTTAGGAAACCTGAGAGGGATAAGAAAATGTGGCACATATACACCATGGAATACTATGCAGCCACAAAAAGCAATGAGTTTGTAGCCTTTGTAGGGACATAGATGAACCTGGAAACCATCATTCTCAGCAAACTGACACAAGAACAGAAGACTAAACACTGCATGTTCTCACTCATAGGCGGGTGTTGAATAATGAGTACACACGGACACAGAGAGGGGAGCATCACACACTGGGTTCCGTTGGGGATGGCTAGGGGAAGGATAGTGGGAGGGAGAGTGGGGAGGGGTAGCATGGGGAAAAATGTCAGGTATAGTTGATGGGAGGATGGAGGCAGCAAACCACTTTGCCATGAATGCACCTATGTAATAATCTTGCATAATCTGCGCATGTACCCCAGAATCTAAAGTACAATTAAAAAAAAGAGGTAACCCCTGTGTTAGAACCTCAGGGAAAAGTAACTTAGAGGTCACCTAGTGAGCTTGCCGAAGCTTAATTCATCTTCTCTCATTTGATAATCTCAAGGATATAAGGAAGCAGGATGTCTGTTTTCAGATGAGGGGATTAATGTTCTGCAGGGTCTCATCAGCTGAACAGAGTCATCCATCAAGGAAGCCCCAGAGCTGGACTCCAAATTCTTAAATTCTCTTCCTACCCCAAATATTGGCTTTGCTATAGGTTGTCCTGAGTGGAGTATACCTAAGTAGTATACCCTGTCTCACCAATACATTGTAATTTAAGAAAATAAGGCTGACCTCTGGGGATTGAGCTGTGAAACCACTGCAAACCAAACCGCCATGAAAACGAAATGCCATTATGGGATGAAAGAGCTCTGCAAGCAGGAGAGCACAATGTGGGAGCATTTGGGGAGATACCTAAGTGAGAATGTGCCACGTAAGAGTCCTAAAATGAGTGTTGAAAGTGAATTGCTGTATTTTGTGGGTGATAGCCAAAGGATAATATGTTGCACCAACTTATACACACTGAGGCACCGGCTCATGGAGCACATCTCAATACCAAACAGAAATGGATGCTATTTACAGAACAAGGTTCTGTAGGATGAAATTTGCAGATAGAAAAAAGAGGAATCAGCCGGGTATGGTGGCTCAGGCATGTAATCTCAGCACTTTGGGAGATCGCAGATCACCTGAGGTCAGGAATCTGAGACCAGCCTGGCCAACATGGCAAAACCCTGTCCCTACTAAAAATACAAAAATTAGCCAGGCATGGTGGCCCAAGGTTGTAATCCCAGCTACACGGGAGGCCAAGGCAGGAGAATCGCTTGAGTCCCAGAGGTGGAATTTGCAGTGAGTTACGGTCACAACACTGCACTTTAGACTGAGTGACAGAGTGAGATTCTATCTCAAAAAAAAAAAAAAAAAAAGGAAAAGGAAAAGGAGAAATCTGGTTGTTTAGTGCCGATTCTAGCAGGAGGTACACCATAACCACATTGCAATTGGACTAAAGGGGATTACTCCTAATTAGCAGATCTAAGAGCTTACAAGACTTTTCGAATAGGAAGGGACGTGCTTCACATTCCAAAGTTACTTCATTAGAAAAAATAAGGTTGCCTACAAAGGGGAGGTTTAAACCAGGCTTGTCTGCATGTTGCACGACAAGGTGGGATGAGACAACTGCTCCATTTTCCTACTGCTGTCTAACAAATTACTACCAAAAAAATGGGCTAATATAGCAACTTTATTTTCTCTTTCTTGTTCTGTGGGTTGACTGGACTCGGCTGAATGGATCTCACTTGGGGTCTCCATGTGTGACAGGCAGGGAGTGGCTGGGGCTGCAGCCATCTGAAGACCCAAACTGTCTGGACGCGCAACGTGGCTCATCCCCTGGCTGCCAGGCACTGCTGGCTGTCAGCCGGGAGCTCAGCTGGGATTCTTTATCAGAATACCTACAAAAGGCTTCTCCCCAATCCTTGGGTTTCTCACAGATGGTGGATGTGGATGGATTTGGAAAGCGAAAGTACTGAGAGCAAGAGCAAGAGAACCGGGCAGAAGCTTTCAAGGGCTCTTATGGCCTAACTCCAGAAGACCCACAGGTGGCTGTTTCTGTTGATGAAGACCAGCCTTCTATGTGTGCGGTAGAGGGCTGCATGCCACACATACAAGGATGAAATGATACTGCACATGCCTTTGGGAGGCTACAGCTAATCGGAAAAGCAGACACATGATTACATACCTGGAATTAACTAAGTGGGATGCTCTGATCAGCACCTGTCCAGGCCATGATGTGGGCGCGAGAGAAAAAAAGTGGTTTAGACGAGTAAGGGATCAAAGTGGGCTTCACAGAGGAAGTAACTGGGTGGACAAAGGAAGAAGGAAGTAGCTGTTTGCTCTGGACACTGAGTGTGTGTGCTTTTGTATGTGCACACGTGTGTATACACATGTAGTGTAGAGAGGGGCATTTGAAAATTCAAGAATGAGAAAACACAGTGAGACAAAATAAATAATATGATACATTCTGATAACTCAAAGATTCAATACAGCAGAAAAGCAACAAACTGGAACTATAATTTCACAGGATATTACTATAAATCATCTAAAAAGATTTCTTTAACAAGTAAGCTTAGAAACAAAGTTAAAGATTTTGCAGTACTTCTTGAATTTTCCATTATGCCATTATGTATTACGAATCTTAGCCAATTTGCTGGGGTTGGGGGGAGGATCAAGAATATGAAGTATTTCCCAAACATTTTTAAAAAGTATCTATACTGGCAGGATGGGCACTGTCCAGATAGTGTTTGGAAACGTTGAGTTAAAACCAGGAATAAGAAGGTAGGATGGCCAGCAAAGAAGTTGCACAAATTGTGATGGCTGTACTAAGAAGATTAACCATTACCTTCAGGACAATTTAAAAAATATATATATATTACACACCTATTATGTCCCAGGCAGTCTTCAAGGCACTAAGGATCTATCAGTGAAGGGGTAGACAGCAAATTCCTGTTTCTGTGTAGTTTACCTTCACCTGAGGCAGATGATAAATAAGATAAAGAAGAAGAAGAAGAATATAGTGTGTTAGATGGTAATGAGCACATGGATAAAAAGTAAGGCAGGGAGTGGCCAACGGAAGAGGACGAATTTTACATCAGCCTTGAAGGAAGGCTTCTATAGAGGAGATAACAGGTGACCAAAGACCTGAAGGGTAGGAACCAGTCCTGAGGATCCAGGGGTATTTTCCAGGCCAAGAGAATACAAAAGGCCTGGAAGCAAAGGACTTTGGTGAATTCAAGAAAGAAAAAGATCAGTGTGACCACATGGAGTGATCCAGAGGGAGGGTCCTGGAAAAGCAGGTCTGCCCAAGATGGAATCACTTGGTATCCAGATTGCAGGCAGCCTGTGAGATCCTGAGGTATTTGGCTTTTGTCCTGAATGAGATCTGGAGCCGTGGAAGGGTTTTGAGCACTGAGGTGATAAAGTGACTTATTTATAAAAGGATCTCTCTTGCTGATTTGTATGAGATAGATAGAAAGAGGCAAAAATAGAAGCAAGGGACTAATTAAAAGGCCTTTGCATTAATCCAAATGAAATATGTTGGTAGCTTGGACCAGAGTGAGAGAGCTAGTGAGAATTGATTGGATTCTGGATATAATATAAAAGTAAAGCATCTTCTAATGGATACGATGTACAATGTGAGAAAAAGAGAAAAACCAAAGATAACTTCAGGGATTTTTGGCTGAACAATGAAAAGAATAGAGTTCCTTTACCTGAGATGGGGGAATTTTCTAGGGGTGCAGATTTGAGGGAGAAAATAAGAAGTTAGGTTTTGGACCAGTTGAGTTTCGAAAAGTTATAGACATTAAAGATATTTAAGGAGGGACATTATGTGTTTGGATTATCACACTAGGAAAAACAAACAAAGCCCACTCTGGCAGTCTTAGGAAAGACGAATTAGATAAGTCTGAATAGCAGGAGCAATAGGAGACATTTCAGAAATCCAGAAGAGAGCTGCTGAAAAGTGAATTTAGTCTAATGGGTTGAGAACAGGCAAGTAGGCTTAGATTCAAAGAAATCAAGGACAAGGAAAGTTGAGGAGGCAGAATCAGTCAGGTTTCACAAGCAGCCTAAAGTAGGGGAGAAGAGGAAAGTTACAGCTCCAGATACAGTGCTGAGATTGCCCCTTTTCTTTTAAAAGACCAGAAATACAGAAAATGATACCATTTGGTAGAAAGTTTTGACTTCTTTGGGAAAATTGCTGAATCTGAACTACCTTGGTGAAGGCTATGTGGGGATGCCCAGGAGCTAGCTGAGCTGATTGAGTCATTTATTGCCCACTCTATGTTCATGAGCTTTCTTACATTTCCCATCATCCTTGCAATTAAGTAGGGTCATATGACTAGTTTTTGCTAGTGGACTTGGGACAGAAGTGATCTGTGCCCCTTCCAGGCCAAAGCATTTGAGAGTTATTGCACAACCTCCAGCTCACAATTTTGCTGCCACAGGGACTAAGGAGACCTGTGTTTGGAGGTGCCAGAGCATCCACCAGCCTGGGTCTCTGAGTGACTGTATGGAGCTTCTTCCAACAATTTGTGTTGGACATGCATCATGAGCAAGAAATAGGTATTTGAGATATAAAATCCTTAAGATTCGGGGGCTTATTTATTACTGCAGCATAACCTATGCTATTCTTACTAATGCATTTGCATATGTGAAATTCAGGAGAAAGGAGTGGGAATTTTAGCAGTATAAATATGACAGCTGAGTTCCAGGAAATGAATAACTTAGTGAGAGACTACATAGTGAGAATAAAGGAAGCCAGAGGAAGACCCTGAATAGCAACATTTAAGAAGACAAAAGATAAAGGGGATCAATGAAGTCTGACAGAGCATTCAGACATGTGGAAGACCCCAGAGAGGTTATGGGAACCATGGCAAAACATGTTTTTTAAAAGGAGAGGTCAGAGTTGTAAAATGCCTTGGGATTTATTCCAATTCAATTCACTTGTATTTGCTTTAACAGACAGACAGACCATCTCTTATGGGTCAGGGAAGTAGAATGGGGGCTTTGGAGAGACAAATGGATAGAACAATCCATGGACCATTTGATGACTTTTGGGTAGAATTATTTCTCAGACAAGTAATGGGTGCAGATGTAAGACTGGGAGAGGTTGGAAGTGAATGGAAGGTTAGAAGGTGGAGACCAGCTGGTGTGATTCTTTGAGGCCCTTTAAAGTAAAGAGGAAAAAAAGAAGGAGTTTTAAAGTGAAGGTGTAGAAAAGTAAGCTATATACTATACCCTTACTGCTTGTTAGAGAGTATGTATTTCCTCTAACAATCCAATGAAAGAGAGATCATTTCCCTTTTTCTTCCTGAGAGAAAGCAGAGTGTATGGCTTAACTCTGGGACTGATGGTCTTGTTGTGCCATTTATTAGCTGTGTGTATGGACTTGGGAAAGTTACTTAACCTCTTGTGCCTTGGTTTCTTCATCTGCAAGTTGGGAGAATAATACCTTTCTCATATTTAGTTATGAGAATAGAGTACAGTGAATCAGCTCTCCTACTTGCCCAGGACTGAGGGTTTCCTCAGGATGTAGAAATCACAGTGCTAAATTCAGGATATTTGTAGACAAAATGGCCCACACTGGGCATTTGTGATTGAATGGCTTTAAAAATGCTAAGATCAGTGGATGGCACACAGTCAACTTTGTAAAGAGGTACTTCCTACTATTGCTGATCCCCCATGTGCCTCAATTTTTAGTCTGTACATTGAAGATACTAGACCTCACATGACAGAGTTTTATGAAGATTAAAAGACGACCCGTGCCGTGTGCAAAACTGGCACATAGTAACCCCTCAAGAGGAGCCATTACTGTGATGATGGTGATGGTGATTATGGTGATAATGAGAAGAAACAGGCTGAAAGGAGTTAAACCCACAACTAATTGGTGAAGGAACTGGAGTATGAAACCAAGCTGGCCTGACTCCAAGGCTTTTGATGCTTCTTTTGTGCCACGTTGTAAGCAGGGTCAGGAAAGATTAAATGATCAGAATTTGACTGAAGCTTTGGAGAATAAATTGGTTTTGACTTTCTTGTATTTATTAACATCATCAACAAGCATTTATCAAACACTAGTCATGTGCCAGACACTGCACAGGGTAAGTAAAGTAGATGTGAAGCTACAATCCAGCAGTGTGTGGGAACTGCAAGAATGGAAACAGAGGGGTGCCATGGACCGAGAGAGGGATAAACTTAGTTTAATTCTTTGTCCTATCCCCAGCAGTAGAGTGACTATTCACACTTGCAAAGATCCTGGGAGAAGTTAAGTCTACTTTACAAATCCTGAGGGGGAAGTTGACATCTAATTAGGATTTCTTGTTTATTAGTTTTAAACCAACTAGGATGATTTTTCACACAGTCATCAAGTCCTGTCTCCATGATCATGTCAGCCTCACCTTCATTCCAGCCTGGCACTCACAGGTGATGTTCCAATTCCATGCCAACAGCTGCTAACATGCCCAGAGAGGCTCCTGATGAGTAAACATTATGTCTATTTTCAGCCTCTTTGCCATAGATTTTGGCAGATCTTTACTGTGAGATTCAGGGGTAACTTAACCTCTGAGCTTTCCTTCAAGAATAAAGATCCTACTGAAATGCTCCTTTAACAAATATAAATTGAAAACAGATCCACTGTGTGATTTGGAACTGATAAACAAGATGCGTCCAGTGAGCTCCCAATTAACTAATCTTTTGACAATGCATAGATTCTTTAGAAAAATTTCCCTCTTTGTGGAGGCAGCTTCAAGTTGGCAGGAGGGACGGAGTGGGAGGCTATGTCCTTCTGAGTCTGAATGGATCACTAGGGAAGAGTTTATCTAAATGAAAATTCTTTTAAAGATTAATCTGCTTCAGGTAAGCTAGAGAAATAAGAGAAAAACTAAGTGAGTTGACAGTAAAAAACAAACGGGCAAACATTGGCATTCCTCAGTGGATGTGTGCCAGGAAGTCATACAAATGCATGCCAGCCTTCATCATCCCACCATCCAGAAGCCTGAGAATAAAAACACACAGATCATCAGCCCCCATGCACTGAGATGGATGAGATCTGGACCTCCAGACAGAGCTCCTGCTGCCATAGAATCTCTCACCCAACAGAGAATGTTCTTAAAATCTAAGGTCTCAATATCTTCCACCATAGGCTGGGAAGGACCCCATCCGAGATTTACGTTCCAGATCCTTTCCAATGTGCCCAGGAGTGGAATGACCTGAGATTCAAGTCTGACCCAGTTTTCTTAGACATCATGGGACAATCCCAAGAAGTCAAGACTGGTTGAAAAATCCTAAGGCCAAGAATAGGCCCAATCCTGAGTCAGCTTCCACCCACAAAATGAAATGAAAAAAAGGGACACAGGCCAGTCAACAAGGAGGGCTCTCAGTCATTGTCCAGTGGCACTCAGGTACCTGGGAATGCTGAGGGAGGGGGCTTCACAGGACTGGGCTGAAGCTGTGGTGCTGGGATGAAGGCATGACAACTTCAAGGTAAACAGTTCCAGTGAGGGCCTCTCTCCTTCAAATGTCTTTTCTTCATTCAGCCAGGTTCACGTTTATTGTAGTCCATCATCGTTTGGTTGTTTTGAAGGACCATTATTCGGTCAGTCAACTAATCCACATACACACAATCAGGACGTCAGACAATCCTTTAATTCGCTCACTCCGTAGCTCATTCTTTCATTCACCTATTAATTACTCAGTCTGTCGGTCAACAGTTTAGCCATTCATATATTGGCCATCATGCAGTCTTTCATCCATTCAATTGTGACTGTTATTCAGCCAATTAATTATTCACACGCATTTAGCCCCAGGCAGTCATTTGACTCTTTGACTCATTCATTTATCAAGCTAGACCTTGCTTCTGTCAGTCAATCGGTCATTACGTAATTAGTCACTTTACCCATTCATTTGTACATATATTCAAACATTTAAGGCTAGTCACTAACTCATTTTTTTCATTCATGTTTTTATTCATTTATTCATTGGTCTTTCAGTCACTCTGACAGGCAATCAGTTAACCAGTTATGCAGTGAACTTGTTCACCAGGCCTTGAGGGAACAGATTCTAATCAATGCTTTTCTTAAATTTAACTTGAATATGCTTATAGCCCATAAGGCTCAGACTATGAAGTATGGATCTGCTTCCTCTCTTTGTTAAATAATAATAAACCTTAGAGCTGGATACAAGAAGTATCTGTCCACAAAAAGAGTCATCAATTTCATGTACCATGAGGCCTGAGCAGCAGGTGGGTTGGGGCTGCAACTGACCCATGAAGGAGGTTACACAGGAAGTCTAGACATCCAGGGACTACCTCATGGGACCAAGCATAGAATCCATCCCAGAACAGGTACTTAAGGTTTTCAAAATTATGTCTTTCCCTGGATTAAAAAGTGATACATATTCATTGGAAAAAAGAAGAAAGGTTTGAATAAAAAAATAAAAATCAGTCAAATCCCCACCAGCCAGAATTAACAATTGCTAATATTCTAATGTATATATTTATATATATTTGTGGACATACTTTTACCAAAAAATAGTTTTTATTAATTAATTATTCTAAGAGCAATGTATGATTCATATAGAAATTCTTATACTTAAGAGAGTTTGGTTTATTGGAATAGCAGTTAAACTTTGTTCACAATTAAAATGAGTAATTTAGTAATTGATTTAGACTTATTTTAAGTTGAATTTTTACTAGATTTATATATAGTACTTGAATATGATACCATAAGAATCACTATGTTATGAGTTTAGTGTAATCTATTAGAGTTATAAGACTTTAGCACATGAGAAATTTTGTTAAAGTACTAAAAATAGAATGTATCAAAATTATAAAGATAATTGAAAATCTTAAAGTTTATAAACGGGACTACATATTAATCAAGGTCTCATTATAAGTGGTTGTTAATTTTTGCTAGACTTTTACAAACAGAAGAATAATATTTATATGATGAAAGTAAGAGCTTGAGAGAGAACACAGCTTTATTTTTAAACTTTATCAATTCAATATTAAATTTCAATACCATAAATAAGCTCTTCTTTAGGATATTAAACATTCAGTCTTATGGCTACATCAACAAAGATGGAGTATACCTCCCATATCTTCCATGTGGACTTCCCCTTTTTAGAAGATACATCATGGGCTGACTCCTTTTTCTATGTGGGAAGGTATCAAAGACGACAACCAAATTTCTAATTTGAGCCTCTAGTGGATGGTGTTGCCATTCACTGAAAAATGTCATGCTGTGCTGGTGTGTGTGTGTGTGTGTGTGTGTGTGTGTGTGTGTGTGTGTCTTCAATAGAAGTCTAAACGCTGAAGATGGAGAAACAACACCTTATTCTCCTTCGTGGCTCTGAAGCCCAGCCCCATGCCTGGCACACATCAGATGTCCAAGCAAGATGCTCAGGTATGTAAAGAAAGGTCATGGTGGCCAAAGCAGGTGGAGAGTGTCTTCAATACGCTGCCCCTCCTCTGCCAGGAGAACTTCTACTCTGGATGTTCTTCCTCACATGCAAGTTTACCCTTTGTCAAGGTGAAGTCTTCAGGGATGGAAAACCCAAAGAGTTCTTGCTCTCCAGCGAGTCTTCCTCAGATTCCAAGGCCTCTTAGTCCAGCCATTGCCTCTGATTATTCCTAATGTGAGTTGAGACAGGTGCTGAGGGGCTTGTCACCATTAGATTCCTGAGATGACACTTAAAGGGTCCAGGGTTACATTTTCATCAGAGATGAAAAAAAATAAATAAAAGGCAGTGTGAAAAGTGCCTAACATCTGACAACTTGTTCTTTAAAGACCCCAGGCAATCAGCTTGCTTAGTCTATTGGGAAAGAAAAAAAACTACTTTGAGACAGAAGGGCTGCCTTTTACCCTTGAAAATTCAGTCTCCGAGGCTCCAGAGAGGTGAGGGGTGGGTCAGCTCACAGAGGCTCCAGACAGCCTCAGTGAAGAGGACACGGGAAAAATGTAGACAATTGTAATCTGTAGTTCTTCCCCAGAGCTCCAAGGCTGCCACCACTTTTTCTCTAAAACTCAGCTCAAAGATTTCACCACGCTTCTGCAGGAAGCCTCCTGGTTCCTTTTCTGTGCTGATTAGTAAGTTGGTGCCTCATATGGACTAATTGTTGGATTCAGACACCACAGGGTCAAATACATTGCAGAGCAAGAAATCAAAGCCCAGAGGTTAAATAGATCACTCCCACACTGTCCCGTTGGTGAATGGTCTGGCTGGGGTTTGAAGCCAGAGTGCTCTGTCTTCAAATCTGAGGTTCCAGCCCCTTCCCTGTATTTCCTCAAACTTCCTTAGCCAGGTAGTGTTTTCTCCTTGTGCCCTTTCCCAAGCACACAGAATGGTGATCTTTCCATCCCTGGGAACTGTCTTGGATCTTTCCTCTGAAGCTCTCCAGCCTTTGTTCTCTGTCTAGGAAAATCTTACGCTTAATTTCAAACCTTCCCCTAGGTCTTGAGTTTGAATTTCAAAATGCTAATTAAGATTCCCTCATTTTCCTGGGCTGCAGAAAATGTTTTCCTAAATCTATTTATGTCAGGCCAAGAATAAAAGCTAATGTCCTTGGTTTTTGCAAAAAGCGCTTGTTGTTGCTTTTTATCTCCCTTTCTCCAGAAAAAAAGTAGAGGGGAAGGACAAGCAATGTCTCCCTTCCTCCTTAATACATAAACTTGAGTGACTTCCTGGGCTTGCAGGCAGTTGAGCTGCTGACAAGAATGCTCTCAAGTGATCCATAAAGCAACACCATGGTACACATGGTTGTGATTTAGGAAGTCACCATCTGCCTCTTGGACCACCTACTGGATCCTCCAGTCAGGGTACCCCCATTGGCCAGGGGGTCTACCTGTTTGTCTGCACTCTGGGCCATTTTTCTTGACAAATGGTGTTTATTACAAATAATTTTCCTCTTGGCACTGTTTCAGCCCCCAATTTAGGCTTAATGTTAACATGCCCTTAAGCTAGTCTCTTTGGAGGTTGGCAGAGGTGAATTCATTCCCTGTGGGTATGATTGTGAATTCTGATTAATGCAAATGCTATATGACTTCATCATTTTCACACTCAAAATCCTACTCCATGGCACTCCCGAGTGAGAGTTGGAGTCCTGCCAGATGCTGTATGTGGTTGAAGGAGGAATGGCAGAATGACACAGGCTCACCCTTTGTATCCCTCCCCAGCTTACGTCTCTCTCCATGGTCAGACTTAATACCTTCTTTCACGGTTCCCTTCACATGTTGTATTTGTATTGCCAGTTGTCATCTACAGCAATAGCTATTAATTGTTGGATATAAAAACATTGTCCTTTTTTATTTTACCCCTTTTCACACTCATATCTGCAACTCTCTGTGGCTACAGTTTAGTAACCAGAAAGCTTTAAGCACTAGGACCTCTGGGTTTCCTGAACACCTGAGACATTTTCAGGTTATACTCATACATCCATGTTCACATACACTACTAACTCCATTCTTTCATCCTTTGAGTAAAGTAAAATATTGTGGAAAGCAAATTTGAAGATTCTATTGGAACAATGCAATATTTGGAAATCTTCTCCAATAAAATCTCCTCTCATCTCTATAATCAGAATAAATCCTTCAGTTTTGGGAAGACAAAAATCACTTCTTATCTGTGCCTAAGCACAAAAATGCTCTTAAAGTAGTTTTACCCTTCTCTATTTTTTCTAGTTTTTATCACAGTTCTCATAGTATTCCAGGCTGGAAATTGTTAATTATATTTAATTTTTCTGCCTCCTATGTCTCCATTATATAATGAATTACCAAGTTTAATAAAGTTTTCTTGCTCAATGTGCCTTCTTTTCTCCCTCCATTCTTCCCAACTATCCATCCATTCATCCATCCACCTAACCAACCACTCATCCATCCATCCAACCAACCACTTATCCATCCATCCACATGCTTATTTATCTATTCATCCAGACACTCACCCTTTGTCACCCCTTCTGTAACTAGCTATAGAACCCTGGAAATCCAAAATTTGACCTGACTTCAAACCATAGGAAAAATAACTTCCATATGGGCTGGGATAGGTCCCTCCCCAACTCCACCTCCTCTCCTCCAGTACAAGAAGAGATTCAGCTTGTAAAGTTTTTGACTTATATATTATTAATGGTGAGCATTGACAGGTGAGACAAGATCAGCTACTTCTTTCATTAATTTCGAATTTTTTATCCATGCTGTCAATGTCATAGCCTGAGTCCTGGGCTAAAAATTTTCACTTCCTCATAAGGCTTCCCTACATAAGCTCTGATAGTGGCTGTAGCTTTCAGAGATACAGAGTGTGGCTCCAATCACAGTGATTGAGTGGAGTTCCTCAATGAGGAAATGAAGACAATGATGTTTTTAACACAGAAATGCTATTCTGCCATCTTACTAGATTGCTTTTTAGCCTTTCGCCTCATTCATTAATTCATTCATTCGACAAACAATTTATTGAACACCTAGAATAAACAAAGCATGTCCATTTGAACTTGGGGTAAAGTGATGAAGAAATGAGAATTCTAACTCTCAAGCAGCTTTTAATCTAGAATGGAAGAAAAGGAAGGAATGAATCATGATTCTATGATTCCATAATGAGTATTGTGGTGGTTTATAAGAGGAGAGAGGGGGACATGCATCAGGGCCGAATTGTAAAAAAAATAGCAAAGAATGAGTTTGGTGGAGGAGGAGGAGGAGAAAGAGCTTTCCTGGAAAGAGGAGTAAAATGTGCAAGGTTCAGAAGCTAGCAGACGTATAGCAGATTCAGGGAATTTCAAGGTGTGATAAGAAAAAGTGTTAAGAGATGAACTGAAGGAGGTTGGCAAACATTAGAGTGTGATAATAAGATATTTGGACTTTTTCCTGAAGATGGTCAGACTTTATTAAAGCATTTCCAAGGAGAATTGAGAGATTTTCTAAGGTCAATGTTAAAAGATGCTTCACTGGCAGTGTGTTATCCCAGATATCAAGACTTTAACAGCACCCATGAATTTTGTGCCGTGTGAGAGGGCCTTGAAGAATCCCAGGTTGGCCAAAGGAGAACATCAGACCAAAAAGTTACAAAGAAAGATTCTGCAGAGTTAAAGTCTTGTGTAGGCATGATAAGCATCACTGTTCCAACATGGACATTCCTTCTACAAACATAGTCATGCCTCCTTTATACCTGACATCTTGCCAGCTGCTTTTAGGGGTTTATAACACAGCCCATGCCTGTAGGGAGCAAACAAGTGGAGAGTTTCATCAAAGTATCAGTATTTCTCCAGATGACTGCTCTTATACCTCTTTCCATTATCTGTCAACACTCCACCGTTCAATTAGTTTTGTGTCTGATTCCAGGCATCTCAGCAGTTGCTGATCGCAGCCAGAACCCCTTAAGCCCTTGAGCTTTCTCAGATCTCTAGCCTTCACAGAGCTCTCTGTTTTTAATGATCTTTCACCTGAAAAGATGTCTCAAAGCACACTCACACACACAAAGTACTAGTAGGGTAATATTTGGGCATGTTGGGAGGATTTAGAACACATTCTCTGAAGGCTAGGGGCTTCATAACATGGGGGAAGGGATTGCACCAATCTGTTTGTAGAGTGTCTCCACCTGGGAACACTATAATCTTCATTTTAGCATCTTGATCATTTTTTCAGCTAAGTTCACCTTTTCTTACAGTTTTTTTTCCCTTTTCCCTCAAGCTTGTTCACTTTATTTTGATCTAGAGTTGTTAGTCCATTCTCACATTGCTATTAAGAATTACCCAATGCTGGGTAATTTACAAAGAAAAAAGTTTTAACTCACTAATGGTTCCACAGGCTATACAGGAAACATGATTCTGGCACCTGCTCACCTCCTGGGAAGGCCTCAGGAATCTGTAAGTTACAAACATGGTGGAAGGCAAAGGGGAAGTATACCCATCACATGGCCAGAGCAGGAGCAAGAGAGAGGGGCAAGTGTCACACTCTTTTAAATGGTCACATCTCATGAGAACTCACTCACTATCATGAGGACAGTACCAAGCGGGATGAGGCTAAACCACTCAGGAGAAACCAAACCCATGATTTAATCACTTCCAACCAGGCCCCACTTCCAACATGAAGCATTACAATTTGACACAAGAATTCGGTGGTGACACAGATCCAAACCATATCAAAGTCTGAACATCTTTGGTTTGTCTTCTTTTGTGATCTTCATTATGTTTTAGAATACAGCAATCTCTTTTTTATGCATCTTAACATGGTTTTTTTTTTGTTGTTTTTTGCCCCTAGTTCTGATATTTCCTAGCATTTTCTGGACTCTGGTAGACAGTATGGAGGTTGAACTTTTCCATGATGCATTTCCAATGCCAGTAGGACTAGTAGATGGGGATTTGAGAATGAGTTGAAGGCAAGTGGGAGAGCTGATTAACCTGGGAGTTAGCACATCACAAGACTCAGGAAATGGCAGGGTAAGGACAGAAATCATTGAATCCAGTGCCTTAATTTCTCAAATAAAAAATAATAAAGCTAGATATGTGCTCCACATCACACAGTTGAATACCAAAAGCTACCTAACTCTGGATTCTTATCACACAACCACTTCTGAGCATTTGGACTCATCAGCTCTTACATGAACCTGCAGCTCCACTGCCTCCTGTATGAGCAATGTTGGAGTCCACCTAGATCATGAAAATCTCTGACCTCCAAGAAATTACCTAGGCTACCTCTTACTGTTAGCTATGCTTTATCATATGGCCTCAATCTCCTGAACATAGCTGATAGGACCAGTGATTGATAGTTGGCTCAAACTGAAATGAATTTCTCACTGAGAAGTATGAGATCAGACCTAAGAGAGATTTGAGCATGCCCTCCTTCTGGATGGAACTGTAACTCAGAAATGCAGGAGCAGTCATCATCGGCCCAGCAGGTAGACTACAAAGCTGGGCAGCTGACCTGCAGAGAACAAGATGAAGCAGACAAAGATGGGAGATGCAGAGACAAAGAGCAGAGAGAGAGAAAGTTGATACACTGGTTTCTTGTAACTTTTAACTTCCTGGTTTCTGTCCCTCTCTGATGCCTCTTTCCAATTTGGCCCTTAGAGTTAATGTATGTGAATTGAACATTTGTGATGGCCCAGGCACTCTTCTAGGCATTGATACTACAGCGTGGACAAGAAAGTGCCAACTTCTGCTCTTGTGAAGCTTACACTCTAGTGTGGGCAGGTAGACAACAAACAAGTAAACACATAATTGAATGGGATTATTATTTTGGATAGTGATAGGTATTGTGAACAAATGTTAAAAAGAATGAGAAATTAAAAATGACTGGGATGGGGTATGGGTTATTAGATTGCATAGTCAGAGATGACAAGGGCCAGCCAGCATGACTGGGCTGATTGTGTTTGTACAACTTTAGCAGACACCATTAGCATGAATTTTGATAGGAATGGTGCCCACTGGAGTTGTGCAATGCACACCATGGACAACTGCAGACTATAGCCCTGGGGAAGAACTCCCTGATAAATGAATATTTGCGATAACATCTGGATGACACGAAGGAGTCAGCCATGTGGAAACATGGGAGAAGACCATTTTCAGCAGTGGAAACAGATGGTTTAATGGCCCAAAGTTGAGAATCATTTTGTCTGGTACAGTTAAGCTTTGTAGTTCTTCCTCCTAAGATTGTTAGTGGTTCTATGTAGGAAAATCTTAAGGCTCCAGTTTACTAGAGAGATAATATTCAATGAAGACTTACTAAGATTTGCGGAATACTTCAAATTGGTTGCGTGCTTAATTGTCGCAATACAGGAGAATTATGATGAAGCTTATAGTGGTGAGTAACTCGCTCAAAATCACAGAGCTAATTAGTGAAATATCTGGGATTTGGAAGCAAATTCATCTCATTCCTCAACCTGCACTCTTCATTAGGACCAGGTAATCAGATAGAGAAGTTCTAAAGAGCTAAATTAGTATAACATGCTTGAATATTTGAAACTCTGAATAAAATGCATTATTTCCTGAAAAACGACAAATTACCAATATTGATCATGGAAGGAAAAAAAAGTCCCAATATACCAACAACCAGAGCTAAAACTAGGGAAGATGTAAAACAAAAATCAAGTAGAGGACCCTGGTTTCTGATGTTTTTTTTTTTAATGTGAATTCTTTTAAACCTTCAGTGAATAGATGCTACCGAAGTTGTCTGAAGTGTTTCAAAGCTTTTAGAAAATAATCTAAAAGCTTCCTAGTTCACCTTTTAAAAATATTCAGTAAAACACCCAACTGATTCCCTATAGCTTTTCCTATCCTCCATGAACATACTCAGAAAAATGAGATGTACATCTAAGAAATAAGAACATACATTCAGGAAATAGGAAAGAACTCTTGGAGATTAAACATTTAATAGAATAAAAATTAAATATTTGAATAGAAGACAAAGTAAAGGTAGGAAAAAGTAGAAAAATAAAGACAAAGAAATGGAAAAGAAAACTAGAAGAGCAATGAAGAAGGTGTGACACTTCATAAATAGGAGTACCATTAAGAACAAATTGTGAGTAAACCAAATAAGGGGAAGACATAAAGGTCCAGAAAAGTAAATCCAGCACAGAAGAGCAAGGGGCTGGAGGATGGTAAAGGAGTGCTTCAGGATGTGGTGGGACTATCTAAAGCATTTGGCTGTGCCCAAAGGAATTTTACAACTATGTCAGACAATGTGTGAGATGTACATAGAAACCAAAGCCAACAAAACAATTAACACAAGCATTTGAAGAAAAAGAAAATTTTGGTCAAGATAGAAGAAAACATAGTCATAATTTACTACCTATCTTAGCTGTGAAATCTCTCATGCAAAGTCATGGAGTTGGAAAGAGACCTGGTGATACCATGCATGAATGACTAAGAGGTGCCAGGGCTGAAGATGGAGGCGTATGATATTCCAGTGACCCAAAGCAGGTGTCCGTGCTCATTCTGTAAACAGCCAAATGGTTCATATTTTAGGCTTTGCTGGTCACACACTCTCTGTTACAAACTCACCTCTGCCATTACAGCACAAAAGCAGCCATAGACAAATACATAAAAAATTTATGGCAGCATTCTAGTAAAATTTTATTTACAGGAGTAGGTTGTGGGCTGGATTTGGCCAGTGAAGCCATAATTTTTGAACTTCTGATCCCAAGCAGTGCTTCTCAAACTTGACTGCTGGTGGAATCACCTGGGGAGCTTTCAAAACTCCTGATGTCCAGGTCAAACCTCAGACCAATCACATCAGTCTTTGGGAGCCAGGTATCAGGTGGTTTCATTGGGCAGCCAAGTTCGAGAACCATGCAGTAGGTCCAATTCATTCAGGAGGGGTAAGAGTCTAAATTCCAAATAGAACTGCTCCATGCCTCTGGCTTTCTGAGGTCCTTTGTTTATTCATCTAACAGGCCACTCAGTAATGGGTTTCTACTGAGGTCATAGAAGCTTAATCTTTTGAGTATTTATGTAAAACCTCCCAACTAAACCAGAAAGGACTTCATTAATTCATTTATTCATTTGACAAACACTAACTTAGACCTTCATCTGTCCCAGTCACTGTGATATGCCTGGGAATACTGAGTTGATTAACAATGCATTATTCCTAGTGATCAAGAAGCTCCAGACCAATAAGAAGAATGGATTTAAGCATGATAAAAATTACTCCCCTTTACTTTTACTGAGTGTTCTATGCTAGAAACTGCATTTAGTAATTTTTTCACATTATTATTACTATTTTTTATCTTCACAAAGCCGTCTGAGCTTCTAAGCAACATTGTGCCTGTTTTACCAATGGTGAACCTAAGGCTTCAAGCGTAAATGATCAAAGGTCACACAACCATTGAGTATGACAAAATTAAGGATTCAAAGTCAGGTGTTACTAACTAGAAATTCAACTTCTGTGATCAATGCTCCAGTAGAGGTGAACCCAGGGAACTGGGTGTTTCAGTTCTCTACTGCTGTGTATCGAAACTCCCCAAACTAATTGGTTTGAACTAACTATTATTTATTGGTCCACAATTCTGCAGTTTGGACTGGGCTCAAGTGGGTGGGCTGGTCTCCCCAGAGTCACTCAGATGGTTGCATTATTCTGAAGGCTCAACTGGGGAGAGATATTGAAAAAGGATTCACTCACATCTGGCAGTCCATGAAGACTGTCATCTAAGGTCTCCTGTATGTGGTCTCTCGAGCAAGTTTCTTAGATCACAGCAGCATTCCAAGACCACAAGATCTTATGTACAAGTGCTTCTCAAGCCTCTTCTTGGGTAGAGTTTGCTGATGTCCCATTGGTCAAAGCAAGTTCACAAAGCCAAGCCCAGAATTGGTATAAGAGGGACGCATGCAAGGGTGTAGGTATTGGCAGGTATGATTTGTTGGGGGACCATTAATACAATAGTCAACAACAGTAACTGAGCCAAGGTTGTAAACATAGTGAGTATAGCAAAATTAGAGGTTCCATCCTAGGGCTTACCTTCCTACAAACCCCAAGCCATGTAGTACATGCTTTGCTAGAGGTAAAGCCAGGTTCTTGGGAAAGCTCAGGTGAGGAGCTAGGAATGACTTCATGGAAGAAAATATGCCTTTGCTGAATCTGGAAGAGTGAGAAGCTATCCAGGAGCCAAGGCCAGCATGGGCCATGGTAAGGAATATTCTGCAGGGTCAGAGGACGTTGTGGGAAGTGGTGAGACAGAGCACCAAATGGAAGAAGCGGAGTTGCATCCGGACAGCCCGTTAGTGTGATGCTACAGAGCATGAATTTTGTTTTCAGAAGCATTGAGCACAGGGAGATCCACAGTGTTGTTAAAAACTAAGGGGCTTTTTCATTCAAATAGTAAATCTGGCTGGAAATTAGATGTACATAACCTAGCGATGGCTCCATTCCCCTGAGTTTCCTCAGAGCTGCCATTATCCCTGGAAATAATAGGGACCCCATGAAAACAAAACCCATAAGTTGCATTATATTCCAAGTCAGCAAAGACTAAAAGGTGTCTTCTTAGAAAGGAGGAAAAATTCATAGCACATGATGCATGTCACATCATGTCAGTATTACCACATTGTCAGTAAGTCAGTTGAATCTTTACTTCTGAATCACTTGGTTGTCATTCAAAATATTGTTTTTCAAGACCAAAGAGGTCCAGAAAGTTTAATACTCAGGGAAGCTTCCTCCACTCGCTGTATTGTCACTTGCCAACTATGAGAAGAAGTAGAACAGTAAAAGATTTCATCCGAGTTGGAAACTTGGAACTTGACATTTCTGAGTGGGCTGTAGTTTTGGCAAAATACATTTTTCTGCCCCAAGGATTTTATTATGCCTGATATTTCTGGTTGTTGCCAAGATGGGTTGAATTTATTTTATTTGCTCCCCAGTGAGAACTTACATTTACTTAGAAAATTTGGTTCACTGGGTACTGCTGAGCCATTAAGGCCAGCAATTGGGAGAATAATAATAGTTTATATGTCTACAGCACCACATCATTTACAAAGCATTCCACACACTTTATCTCATTGAAGCTTGGCAGCAAATCTATGAGAAAAGCAGAATTGGCAAGGTTAGCCCCATTTTATAGACAACTAGATCTTTTCCAGGACTGTGGGCTCAGTGAACAACCCTGTCATCTGGTTGAGCAAGCCAGAATCTAAGGGTCCTCCTTAATACTTCTCTCCCTCTCATCAACCCATATCCAAGCCTTGACCATGTTGTCTTTGAAGTATGTTTCACATTTATCCACCTCACTCTACTACTGTAGCTACCATCCTAGCTTAAACCATCATGGCCTCTTATTTGAGCAATGCAATACTCCCTTCACCTGGCTCTCAGCTTGGCCTCCTTAAAGAGACTTTCCAAAAAGCAGTCAAAATGATCATTTTGAAATGCAAAACTATGTCACCTCTTGGCTTAAAACACTTAATTGACTTCTCATTATGCCTGGGATAAATGCAAAGGTGCTAAGCACAGCCTAAAATGCCCCATGAGATGTGGCTTCCTTTTCTTCAGTACATCTCAATCCTTTTCTTTTCTGTCCTGCTCAAGCCATCCTGGTTTCATTTCTCCAGGCTCCCTCCAGCCGCAGCCACCTTTGCACATGCTGGTCTCTCTGCATGGAGGTTTTTTCCTGGTGTTTTCACCTAGTCAAGTCCTTCCCATGCTATAGAGCTCAACTGTCACTTCCCCATGGAAGACTTCCCAGATAAACTTGAGTAGGTCAAAACTCCCCATTACACACTCTTGAAGAAAAATGACCTCCCAACATAATCACAGCATTAATTTTATTGTTGGCACCATATTATCTACCCTCCCCCCATTAGATTCCAAGCTCTATGTAGTCAGGGTTGAGGTGTCCTGTGAACTGCCTAGAATACAGAATGTGCTCAATAACTAATTGACAAATGAATAAATGGATTGAGAGAGAAATTGATAAATAACTAAAGCTCATCAAGTTTTATTATTAAAAGCCACTCTGTCAGAATATGTTTCAAAAGCCTCTAAACTCCCCACATCAGGACTTCCCTGCTAAGTTCCCAGTGTCCCTAGTAGCTGTGAATCTTGCTCTGTAAAATTTTCCTCAGTCTCAGATCCCACCAAATTCAGACCTTCCCCTTTAATCAAAATTCAAATCTGATCTATGCCTTACTCTTCCTAGACATTACTTGTATTCAACTCAGAGTGCCAGGGCCTTAACACTTAACGCAGAAGTTTTAGATACCTTCAGGATTCTGGAGAAGTTGGGTGCCTTTTAAGCATCTCTCAAAGCATACTGTGGAGCATCTGCTTGCCTGCTGTCCTAGAAGGTAGAACACTGACTCAGTGGTTGTAAAATCTCTAATCGCGTGGCACAGAACACCACTTTTTAGTAATGGGTGCTTTGCCCTTGGAATTTTCTTCCACATATTAGCCACTTCCAGAAGTCATTCTTGAACACGTAGCCTCCCAACTTGTCCCTAGGGCATTGGGCAGGGTTATTGGTAACTGGCATTTCATTACCAAAGTCATAATCAGTAACAGTTTCTACTGGTATATTTACAACTCTATTCTTCTGATCAATCACAGTCGTCACACTTTATCCTTTGGAGATATGTTCCAAGATCCCCAGTGGATGCTCAAAACAGTGCACAGCACTGAACTCTATATGTACTACCTTTTGTCCATCTGATGACTAAAATGGCCACTAAGTGACTAATAGTCAGACAGCATATACTACATGGATGTGCTGAACAATGAGATGATTTAAATCTCAGGTACATGGGGCAGAATGGCAAGAGATTTCATTGTGCTACTCAGAATGGTGAGCAATTTAAAACTCATGAATTGTTCATTTCTGGAATTTTCCATTTATTTTTGGACCACAGCTGATCATGGATAATTGAAATTATAGAAAGCTAAATTGTGGATAAGAGGAGGCTACTCCACCTCCTGATTCCACTCATTCTCTCTGTCTGCTGGATTTCCATGCATCCAGCAAAACACAGCTCAAAACACTGCCTCCAGGTAGGCTCTGCTTGCTCTCATCATGTGAAACCAATCATTCCTTCCTTAGGACCTGTGTTCAATACTCTGCAGGTTCTATAGTGGTGCCTATTTTGCTGAGAAGTTATCATTTACACTGATGACTTTTTAGTATTTTAATTTGCTTTGTTCTAATTAACTTAACCCGTCATATATTTGCTGGCTTTTAGGTTGCTATTTTCTGAATTACCTATTCATATCCTTTTTCTGGTATTCAGAGAAAAAGTCTTAAGATACCTAATTTTCCTTGCTGGTATTCAAAATTTAGATACTCAAAATAGTTAGTTAGTTATATATTTTGAAAATATATTATCTCAGTCTTAGGCTATTTTTTTCAAAGAAATTATTCTCTACCTCAAAATCTGGAAGATAAGTTCCTTCATTTTCCAATATCTTTATAGTTCTGCCCATCATATTTAGGTTTCTGTGAAAACAAAGGTTTTCTGTATCATATGAGGTAGGGATCTAATTTAATTTAAAAATATATCATGAATCAATATTTCCAGCATCTTTTATTAAATAATTTATACTGTTAACACAGATATTTTACCTTTATAATAGGTGGGATGCTTTAAATACTAGTGACATCCTCACCACTCACTAAAACTGGTGATCACAGGCTAAAAGAACTTCAGCTGTATCATTTTGTATTTCTCAGCAACAGCAAACACAGTCAACTAGTCACCTTTTCCTTTAAGTATTGTGGCACCCCCTTCTCTTGGTTTTCCTTTGACATCACTGGTTACTTCCTCTTAGTCTTCTTAGCTGGTTTCCTCTTCTTTTCCCAATCTCTAATATTAGGATGGCCTAGAAATCAACCTTTGGAGAACGTCTCTTCATCTGAACACTATTCTTAAGTAATCTCAGCAATCCCCGACTTTAAATGCTATCTATATACAGATAGCTTCTCAAACTTGTATCTTCAGAAAGGACTTCCCCACAGAACTCTAGGCTCATAGATCCATTGTCTACCTCACATCTCTTCATAGATGTCTAATGCCATCTCTAACTTTACCTGAACCAAATAGAATTCTATTCCTTCCTGCCCCCACAATGCTGTTCCTCCCAAGCCTTCTCCATTTCAATAAAATCACAGCGCTCCTTCCATGAGCTCAATCCAAATTCTAGACTAATCTTGGATTTGTCCTTTTCCTTCAACTCCTATATCCAACCAATCAGAAGTTTCTGTTAACCACCTTTCTAAACACCTCCTAACCCGTACACTTTTGTCCATTTTCACTAATACCCCTCTTGTCTAAGTCACCAAAATGTCTCACCTAACTAATTCCTGTTTCTACTCTTGTCTCCTTATAATAAATCTGGAACCGGCAGCCAATCTGATCAATTATAAGTGATATCATGTCATTTCTCTGCTCAAAATCCTGCAGTGACTTCTAATACAAACCTCATCCTTGACCAAGCTTTAGCCTGGCTCCTCTGAGCCCTCTCCTTGATGAGGCCATTGGCTTCCCCACCCTGACCTTTGTCTGCCAAGCCCAGTTTAGTGAAAATCCTCAATCCTGATATCTGATGAAGCTCCCCATTCTCTACCCTTGATATGTAAGTCCTTGACCTGCCTTTAGCAAGGTTCTTAAGATAGTTTAGCAAGAATTCCCCTACCCTTGATGCCTGGACTAGCTCCTGTCATAATTTCCCATCTGATGACCCCCTCACTTTGCTCTTTGGCTGTAAATTCCTCAGCAAAGTTCGCTCTCTTTGGAGTTGAGTTCAGTTCTGTATTATACAATGTAGAGCCAAATGCTGTACTTCTACATGTTGAGTCTGAGGTCCCTCTTTTTCCTACTGTAGGAGCTCATGTAAAATCTATCTTGTCATTTTTGGCAAGTGTACAATGAAAAATGTTTCCTTTACACTTCTTATTACATTTAGAATAAAGCCCACATATATTAACTTAAATATCATCTCCTCTCCCTAACTTCCTCTCTCCCATGTGTTCCAGCCACACTGGACTTCTTCTGCTTCCTCACATATGCACACATGTCAGACCCTTCTCATCCATAGCCCTGGAACCCTCTTACACATTACTTTCACCTGACTGATTCCCTCTTGTTATTTTTGACCTAAACATTGTAGCCCCAGACAAATCCATTCTATTACCCACTCTGAAGTCACTGCTCCTGCTCATTCTATCCCATCACTTTTTAAATTATATGCATCAGGGGTTGGCACACTTCAGCCTCCAAGCCAAATCTTATGCCCACCTGCCTTTGTAAATAAAGTTGTATAACACAGTCTCATCTGTTCAGTCTTTGGCTCCTTTCATGCTGCAGCTGTGAGGATGAGTGGTTGCTACATAGACTCTGTGGCCCCCAGAACCTAAAATATTTACTATCTGGCCTTTCATAGAGGATTTCTGTCTTTTGCTTTACACTGTCTGTATCACAGGCTGATTTTTAAGTCATTTTCTGATTCTTTTTATTAGAAATTAAGCTTTATAACAACAGAAACTGTCTTTCTTATTCACTGCTCTATCCTGTTATTCTTTAAACTACCTGGTATACTGTAGGTATCTTTGAAAATTTGTGCAGTGAAAAGATAAAAGACGTGGAGCAAAACCATGGTTAGACTTTTGGCTATTTCTTCGCCCCATCTGACTGTTGGCCAAGATTCTTTACCCCTCTTTGATGAATGCTTCTTGTCCTTTGACTTAGCAGTTCTTCCCATTAACGGGAGCAGAGTATATTTTCCCAATCCTTGATTTGGTTCAGTTAGATGACTTCTTTTGGCCAATAGAATGAGAAAGAAGAATCTGTGCTAGGAAGTCTAGGCTCTTGTGTCTTTACAATCACCACAAAAAAAAAACACATCTAGGCCAACCCTCTGTTCCAAGAGAATGAGAAACTCACAGAGCAGAACAAAACTACCCCAGACAGATCCAGTCAAAATCAGCCAGCTCACACTTAACACACAGAAAAGTGAGCCGAATAAATGCTCTTATGACTGCCACAGAGATTTAGATTGGTGTGTTATGCATCAAAATTGTCAAATCAGATCCATGATGCAGTAAACTTAAACAACTGGCATCCTTAGATAGGAGTCTATCTAAGCATCAGTTTTCTTCTCTGATAAATGGAGATGACAATAATTACTATCCTTGATTCTTCATCACGACAGGTGTGAAAGCCACTCTGTGAAAGACAACACACCAGGCACATGCCAGGCCTTGCTTGTAGTTAATTAGAGAAAGACACAAGTGGGTCTGTTGTAAAAAGCTATACTGAGTCTAATCAAGCTGTCAGCTGGGGAGTAGCAGCAGGGAATCAGTGGCTGTGGCCCTTCTGAGACATCTCATGAGTTTGTGGCTTCGTCCTGAGCCACAGCCTGCTTTGAACCACTTGTGCCAGAGAGGGTGGGATGGGATAGGTACTTAGGAATCAACTGTGGGCTATTCACTCAGCAGTAATAGAGAGAGAAACGAAGCCACAGGGATGTTCAGAGCAAGGGGACCATGATCGGGAGAGTCAGGGTGGTTCCCAGAGACACTGCCTTGCCTGTCACATCTAACACTTAACTAATTGGACTGAGAGGCACACAGGAAAGGCTTCGGCATTTGATAAATTAATCAGTGAGAGCTGCAGCAAATTGCCCACTCACATCATTAATTAGACTTCCTGAAATGGCAAGGAGAAGAGTTTTTTAAAGTGTTGATTCTCCAGCTTTTATTTTATTATTTATTTATTTATTTTTTTTAGTAATTGATGAACCAAGACTTTGATCAGATGTTAGTAGGTGGAGAAGAAAATATCTTCCCTCACAAATTTAGATCCTAGCTGTTTCCAGGCCCCAGAGAAATGGGTAAGGTGCTCAGCAATCCCCAGGAGGCCTGGTGCTGAGCTCAAAGGTAATCAAAGGATCAAACTGACATCAGTGAAAGCCACAATCTCAAAGAACTGCAAAGGCTTTTAATCCAAGAATGTCCTGTAAGGGGATAGCTTCCAATTAGCCATCTTGACCAGTCATCAAGATTTTCTCTCTTAAAAGGCAGCTGACAATAAGGGGAATGAGGTCTGGGGGCCCCCAGGCATTTACGGAGACTTCAGGTTCTATTAGAGGCTGTTCCCACCTCCTGTCCTCTCGCCAGTGCTCCCTTTTGAATGGGTTTTTCACAGCCCCCAAAGAACCTTTAGAGTCCCCACATGAAGAAAAGCGGATTCCTTTCAAAGTAAGAGGGAGGAAAGATAAATCCACAGGTATGGCAGGCAAGGAGCTGTCTGAGAATCTTTGCGGGTCCCTTGGCCCCTGTCCACGGTGAGGAGGGAGCCACGGCTTAGCAAGGCCCAGAGGCATTGTTATAGGGCACGCAAGAGTCAAGGGGAAGAGCTGCTTCTGTGCTTTCAACTACGCTCCCAGGTCTGCCATTAAATATGGCAGACTTAGCATTTCCCACTTCAAATGAGCCCAGAAGAGTCCCGGGAGCTTCCACTCAGCCCCCTCCTACCCGCCTTCACTTGTTACCTTTAAACTGATGAATGAGACAAGGTCAGCAATTTCCAGGTTTTTGACAGGGCCCTATTTACCTTGCAGAAAATCCGAATGGAACTTGGGGAAGCCTTGGGTCATCAATGTCATCCAGACCCACAGGTGTGGGGGGGTGTGGGGGGACTGGACTCCCATCTTCTTTCTTTGTTATTCCGTTAAGTGATCAGGCCAGGCTAGGATGTGAGGACGAAGTTCCACAGGGAAAAGCTCTAACCAAACAGGCTGCTGTGATCCAGGGTAGGTAGAATCTGTAGCACACAGGCTTGCTATCTGCTTGCTTACTCTTTAGGACTCAGCCTAGGGCCCCTGCTTCCAAAGCTTTCCTGGTTCCCACTCCCAAGCTTGGGTAAGATGCTGTAAATCTGCCTTTCCGTTGAGTCCCAGGTCTCTCCCTCTCACAGTATCGATGTGAACTTTATTGTCATGGTCTCTTTACTTGTCTACCTGCCTCATAGGACTCTGAGCTCCTCAAGGGCAAAGGCTTTTGTCGTTTTCACCCCTACCTGGTGTGCCTAATGTAATGTCAGGCATGGATGGGCTGAGCACTGCAGTCTGAGATGAAGCACACAGCCTTTGGGGTCTGACAGCCTGGGTTCATATCTTGCTTCCACTACTTACTAGGTTTGTAACCTTGAGTAAGCTGCCGAAGCTCCCCGAGCTTTACTGTGATTATCATTGCAGTAAGTGTACTACTGTCTGACTTTTGGAATGTTTATAACAACTACAAGAAAAAGGGATCATGCACAAAAGCTCTCAGAAAAGAGCTCAGTTCAGAGTAGGAGCCTAATAAATTCTTTCCAAGGCTTCCAGCTTGGTATTCCTAGCAATAGCAATTTCTTTCTTGCCATCATATTTTATCATGTTCTCTCCTACTTAATTAAACATTGATTGTAAGGACAACTGGCACAAACTGGTTTAGGAACAAACATGGCTGACTCCTAATAAACATAAAACACACCTGTTAGGGGCCAGGCGCAGTGGCTCATGCCAGTAATCCCCACACTTTGGGAGGCCGAGGCAGGCAGATCACAAGGTCAGGAGATCAAGAACGTCTTGGTCAACATGGTGAAACATGTCTCTACCAAAAATACAAAAAGTAGCTGGGTGTGGTGGCACGTGCCTGTAGTCCCAGCTACTCTGGAGGCTGAGGCAGTAGCATTGCTTGAACCCGTGAGGCAGAGACTGCAGTGAGCCAAGATCAAGCCACTCCACTTCAGCCTGGGCGACAAGAGCAAAACTCTGTCTCAAAAACAAACAAATAAACAAAACACACTTGGCAGGAAAAGAAGTGCATATCTGACAGTGGCCCATACCCCCTACCTACTGTTCAGTATGTGGCGGGCTTCAGAAAGTAGGCTTTACATATGGGGCCAATGTATTACAGCATCCACAATAGAAGAGCCCAGCTCTTACCTGGCTCATAGGAGCGACTAACTAGCAGTAACAATAGTCATCATTATTAGTATCGATTACCTTTATTACTATTGTGTTTGTTAGTTGTGTTCTCATTCAAACAAGTCCTCTTAGCAGACCTGGCCTTTACCCATTTGAGTTTCTTATTCTAATAAGAAACTAAAAATAAAAATAAGATATTTTTCATCTAAAAGATGAAAAAATATCACAACAGTTTTACCAAAGCTGTGGTCTGTTTAAAGTGTTTACTTTCAGTAAATGAACAGTTCTAGCATCAAAAACAAATGCAAAGATATATAACTGGTTTATATAGTATAATTATATAATCTATTTTAAAATATAAATTCAGAGTATACACCAGGCCCTGAGGCCTGATGGCAAATTTTAAAATTCTTTTAGGGAAACCGACTTTTATCTGTTCTGTCAAACTGCCTCTGAGAATGTTCAGAAGTGCCATTTGGGGAGAAGCTACATTTGTGACTTAGGAGACCTGAGCCAGATCCCCCCACATCCCAGAACCTGGGGCTGATTCTCCCTCCGACACTTTGAATGGAGCTCTGTCCCTCCACCTCTCCAATCCTGACACACACACACACACACACACACACACACACACACACACGATCCATCTGTGGGATTATGTTTTTGCCTGGCTCCATTCCTGTCTTAGAAGCTCATCCTTGCTTTAATATTAAACAGAGCAAGCCCAGATACAAGTTGTTCTTTCATGAAATCGAATTAAACTTTCATGACAGCTCCTGAGTTCCTCTGTGTGGTTTTCCCTTCAGCTTCACCAAGGAAGCCTACAAATTCTCAATTACATTAACCCTTTCCTCACACTCCAAGTGGGCCCCTCACTTGGCGGCTGGGGAGCTGCCCCTAAGTACATCCCCGTCAGCGCCAAGCAAACAGCTGGCTGGAGGTGGTGTTTGCAAAGCAAGTATTTACCGGTTTCCACCAGGGGTTTCTTCCCAAACAATTTCACTCGAACTAAGAGCTCTAACTCCTTAAAATAGGCTTCGTCTGCCCAAACCAACTTTCCTTCTTACAGAACTGTCTTTGGGGAACAAATTAGCTTGTTATAGATTCCAAACACATGCGCTAAATTCTCCTCTCGGTTTCTAACGTACCGTGTTTTTTTCCCCTGTGAAATATGAGGTACCAGTACTGATCTCTTTATTACCTGTAAAATGTCTCTCTGCTTCTTGGTGCTTCCCTCCCCCACTATGCTCCTGACTTTGCAGTCCCAGGCACTTTCAGGACTAAGAGATGAGAAAATATGAGAAGAAAACCAGCCCTTTCTCAGCATCACAAACCCTACTAGGAGACAATGTCACTTTGAAAGTAAAGAAGTTGCCTGTATGTCAAAGCTGGACAAATAATCCTGCTCAAATAGTAGCAAAGCTGGGATGAATGCGTGAATGGTTAAACAACAGACCAGTCAGGACTAGGTGACTTGATAAGAAGGCATGTTGGGAGGAGTGGAGACTCCTGGGAAATAAGCCCTAGGGATAGGTCTATGAGCCATTTGGATCAATGGGAAGTGTCACAAAATACACATGGAGTCATGGGCTACAAGGAGAGTAATTACAGTCACAATCAGTAGAATTAACATTCTAAGATGCCTCCCTGAAGGCAGCAGGCCTCTTTATGTTCCATCACTGTGCATATAGGTACAGTAGCAAGTTAGGAATGGACGTAGCTAGGGATAGTACCTCGGAAGTCTTAGGAATGGACATACCTAGGGATAGTGAGTGAGAAGGCTGCCCTCTCTGCATATAGAAACAATTTTCTGCAAACGGTATAAAATCCAGCAAGGTAAGACCTTCTAAACACATACTGGCTGTCCTGGAATGTGAGGCAAACTAAATCAAAGAAATTAATATTCAAGGCAGAGGAATAGCAACTAAAGAAGAGGTTCTGGCAGAATTAGAGATATGTTTTTTGTTCTCATTTGACTAGGAATTTTGCCATTTGATCAATGAAAAAGAATTATAGTTAGCTCTGTGTGTGTGTGTCTACAGATCAAACTATAACTTTCTGAATGAATTATTTCATGCCATCCAGTTAGAAGAACACTCCCTGGTATTTTTAAAGTATCCACAAGGGGACCCACTTGAAAATAAAACCAATAAGGCAAAGATCAAATACTTTTCAAGAATCTTTTAATGCTTTATAATTTTTGAATCAGAAATCTCCCTTATAGGAATCCAGCTTCAGAAAATAATATGATCTCTATACAATAATTCCTAAGGTAATATAGCTTTTAAAAGAATGGAAATGCCCTAATTGTCCAACAGTAGAGAATTTTTTTTTTCTGCATGTGCAAGACAGAATGTTATGCTCCCTTCCAGAATGATATTTGAAAAAAAAAATGGAAGAAAACAGTTACTATATAAAGTGAAAATAGCAGAATTAAAAAATATACATAGTCTCACTGAAATAGTATGAATAGGATGCATGAAAGTGCTTTGTCCATTGCAAAGCCTCCTGCACATGTCAAGACTCATTCTGATTGTGGTATGATGGTCAGAGATGAGCCAATGCCTGAGACGCAGAGGTGGTCATGAAAAGAAAGCCACAGAGTGCAGCAGAGCCCCACATGTGCCCACTCACTCAGCTTCTTCAGGGCATGGCTCAGTTGTCAGAGGAACCTCAGCAAAGAGCAGACTCTAGAGGATGCCAACAGGGGTGGGTTACCTAGGTGGACTAGAGAGTAATTAATGAGGCTGAGAACCTCAGGGTAATTAAGAGGTGGGCCGCCCACAGGTACAGCAGAGTGCTCAGCCCTGGAAAGTCAGAAGAGAGATCTCTTTGAAACTTATCCTAGAAACAAACTAGAGGCAAAGAGAGGCCAGAAATGGAAGACCAAGATACTCTAAAGGCAAAATCACACTGTTTAGAAGGAAATAATTATTTATATTAAATGCTGAAACTCCCATGCCCTCCCATACACACACAATGTTTGCATAACCTATGATGATAGAACATGCCGTAACAACTATCTTTGAATTAGGGGTTGTTTATGATTGGCATGAATGCAAAAGCCAGCAGTCACAGCTAACTCAGTAACAGTGTGAATCCAGGTTTAGCTTTCTTGCCAGAATAATTTGCATGTGTCCTTCTTACTAGATAAAGGGAATGGCTGAACTCACTGTGTTCTATACATATTTTTGCCTTGGCTACCAAGAAACGTAGCTAAATTTAGAACTCTATTGAAATCTTGAGATTGCACTGTACATATATTAAAATGGAAATAAGTATTTTTAATGACTTTCTGTCTTTACTTAGACAATAACTTCTTGGGAGGAAGAGACTGTCTGACTCCTTCCCCGCTTTTTTGATATTAATGAGATGATCAACGAACATTCAAAGTTTTGATGAGTAATGAATATCAAGATATGTCCAGTTCTTCCTCTTCTCTTAAAACATTCTAAGTCTTCTGGTTTAGGTCAACCATGTCACAACTTCCTTGTTTTTATGGTGCAAACTTCCTTGATTTTTTAAAAAATAGGTGATTTTAAGTTGTAAATGAATAGATGAGAAAAATGAAAGGAAGGAAAGGAGGGAGGGAAAGAGAGGGAGGGTGGCTGAGACAGAGAGAGGGAAGCCCAATTTCAGGAGCCAATTCTTTAAAAGAACTTCCTCTACAGGAACCAGAGTATGCAGTTAGCATAGCAAGGCTTAGCTTGATTCTGATACATACCCACTTTTTGTAGTATTGAACATATTTGTAGAATAGGCTAATTCATATTCATTGAAAAGTGTTTGAGAAAAGACAGAATAGTAAAAATAGTAACAGCTACAACCTATTGCTTACTATGAACTAGCTACATTGCCAAGAATTTTATGTTCATACTCTTATTTCCTTACAACCCTGAAAGGTAGATACCATAATGCCCGTTTCTGAGAATAGAAGCAAAGACTTCACTTACCCAAGGTGGCATAGCTGGACTGTCAATTTTCTGCTCCATCTTTCTTACCAGGATGTCTCTTTGTTTTCTGCAATGTGGAGGCTGAACACAAAGAGATCCCTTTTCCCCTTTCAGTATACTTCTGCCCCAACCTTAAAAGAACCCATCAAAGATGGCGAGACTGTATCTTTACGAGGCAAAAATGGGGGGCCTGAGATCACCTATTTTAGATTCAGAAGTGGTCACGACCCTGTGCTCACTCTTTCTCTAATCTTTCCCCCCATATCATGAATCTTGGTCTACTTGTTAAGAAAAGGTGAGAGGTGGCCCAGGTTTTGTTAATTCTCCTCTGATCAGTCTTGATGACAGGAGAGGGAATCATGGGAGTTTTAAACTCAAGCAGACCTTGCTATGCACAGATTAGTCTTGATCTCCTTTGTGTTAAATTGGAAAAGTGAAATGAGAGAAGAAATACATAGGCCCTAGTAAGAGGAATCACCTGAATAATTCTAAATTTCATTTACTTTGTCATATTTTCAACAAATCATATAGAGTATTATCATGACCTCAGTCCAGTGCTCACTATACTTAATTTGCTTAAACACATGTTATAAGAGCAGACACTAAAACATGTGCAGATATAAATTACTTGATCTAGTTCATTTTAAAATTTACCATTCATTCATTTCAATCATTCCTCTGCCTAAAAAGAGGTCAGGGACCTTAGCCAAAGCCCCCCAGTTGAGGGATCAAGGGTGATGAGAGAGAAAAAGAGAAAGGCAAATGGGTGTATGACTCTGAGGACCAGCTAGAAGAGAGGAGGAAGCTTAGAGAACTAGACCTCTGAATTCAAGGAGACAAGAGAATCAAGAGGAATGGGGCAGTGAGCAGGGTCAAATGCCACAAAGAGGGGGTAAAGGTTTCCCCTGAACTCAACAGGTAAGGATAAGGAGTGTTTCTGGGAGAAAGTTATGAGAAATGCATTCACAGAGGAAGGTGTGAACATGGTTTCTGCAGAGTAAAACCTTCTTAACAAGAATTCTACATTACTTGTCGATAATGTAGAATGGATCGAGTTTGAGGCTAGAAGTCCAGAGAAGCTGCATCCCAGGCACAGTTCAGAAGCTGACTCACTGTGGGGCTTTGACTAAGGCCCCTGACCTCTTTGGGCATCCTTTGGATCATCTGTAAAATAAAAGGACTGAGCTGGGTGTTGTGGCTCACACCTGTAATCCCAGCACTTTGGGAGGCCAAGGAGGGCAGATCATGTGGTCAAGAGATCAAGACCACCTTGGCCAACATGGTGAAATGCTGTCTCTACTGAAAATACAAAAATTAGCTGGGCGTGGTGGAGTGTGCCTGTAGTCCCATCTACTTGGGAGGCTGAGGCAGGAGAATTGCTTGAACCTGGGAGGCAGAGGTTGCAGTGAGCTGAGATTGTGCTGCTGCACTCCAGCCTGGTAACAGAGCGAGGCTCCATCTCAAAATGAATAAATAAGTGGATTGGGCCAGATACTCCTCAATGCTTCATTATCCCACACTTATCACATCCTCATAGTAACTAATCAATCAATTAATTTAATGAGTATTTATTGAGGACCTGCTGTGATTCAGTCTCTGCACTTAAATGCAGAAATGCAGGGAGAGCACACTGAGAGACAAGCTGGTTCTCCCAAGCATCCAGAGAGATATACAACGAACAAGGGCTGCAGTTTAGAGATGTCATCTCTTTTGAATGTAATGTGAAAGAAGTTTTTTAAGACCTCTGAGTTTAAGATCACACTAATGATTCCTAGAGACATCATGGCCAAGGCACTCTAATTTCATGTTTCTGACTTGGATCACCTGTGGAATTCTCACCTGCAGGATTAGAGGGGGGCATCTTTGACTATCAAAGGAGGACAGACTTTCTAAGGGGATCAATGGACTATAAAACCAGGACAGCCGAGATGTCTTTGGGGGCAGAATTCCTAGGCACTTATAATTAATACACATTTTTGGATGTTTGTGACCTTCCATTTGTTTGCTTTTATTTTGCATTTAAAGGAAAACCATTTCATCACATTTTTCTCTTCAATTAGCTCTTCTTTCAAGTCCAGCATGTAGGAGCAGCTGATATGAACCACTTTGCATCTATCCCTGTCCTAATTCTCTCAAGAACAGAAAAGGGGAAAAAAATCACCTTCATTTTTCCCTTGAAAAGTCACTGCCGGCCAGGCACAGTGGCTCACGCCTATAATCCCGGCACTTTGGGAGGCCAAGGTGGGTGTATCACTTGAGGCCAGGAGTTCAACAACAACCTGACAACATGGCAAAAACCCATCTCTACTAACAATACACAAAATTATCTGGGGAGGTGGTGCATGCCTATAATCCCAGCTGCTTGGGAGGTTGAAGCATGAGAATCGTTTGAACCCAGGAGGCAGAGGTTGCAGTGAGTCAAGATCGCACCACTGCACTCCAGCCTGGGTGACAGAGCAAGACTCTGTCACCAAAAAAAAAAAAAAAAAAAAAAAAAAGGGCAATGCTGAATTTTCCTCTTTAGGCTTAGGGACCATCACAAATAATTATTGAATATCCATGAACTCTCCTTGCTGTGACCTAGATGCAGAATACACAGTAGTGTCTGCCTTCTCTAAACTTACAGAAGGAAAACATATGAAGAAAATAAATTCTACAGCTAACCAACTTGGGGAAATGTACAGGGCAGTCAGGTATTGCTGGAATATATAAGTTTTAAGATAATAATATTTTTGTGCAGATTGTTATCTAGGACCCCAAATCAATGATCTCTTCCTTGGAATTAATAAAAGTGTATTCAAGCACATGGCTGGCTAGTTAGACTGCAGTAGAGATGATATGTGTCTTTTTCAACCTGTTGCCTTAAGACAGCCTCTTTTACCTTTTCTGTTCTTCCTTTCCACTGGCTGGACATAAGACATGACAGTGACCCACCTTTGACAGTGCAGAGGATGTTCTGTAGGAGGTGAAGGAGCCAGAAGATGGAAGGAACCTGGATTCCTGAGTCACTCTGTGGAGAAAAGATGCCATTGACTAGAATGCTTTCCTCAGACTGTTACATGAGACAGAAATAAACATCTTTGTTTTTTAAGCCGTGTTATCATTGTTCTTCTTGTTACTTTAGCAGAGCTTTTTTTTTTTACTGTAACTAAGAAACATGAAGCAAGAATCACTAAGATGTAAAAATGAAAATAATCACTGTAATTTATTAACTTTCCGAGCTCTTTCCAAAACTATAGAGCTGATTTCTTTCCTTCAGTTGCTGATGCTTTAATCAGAGGATCTGAATAGAGTTGGACAAGATTCCCAACCTCTCAAACTCTTATTTTTCTCATTCACAAAATAAAGTTACTATAATTATATTAACATCACAAGATTATTGTTGTGAAAAATATCTGATATATGTTTGCAAACTCTCTGGTACATAGAAGATTTTCAACCTGGCCCACTACTTTGCAGTTTCAAAGAAAAAAAGAAAACCCACAACAACAAATACAATCAAGTTATTTGAGTTAGAATGAAAAGATGATTGTCACTGCCCAGACTTCACCAGCCTTTAGGAAGTTTCTGCAGCAACGTCAAGCACCTCTTCTTTCAAATCGATTCTCTTATGATAACTGTCACAAAGCAAAGTTCCCCAGAGAAGATGCATGTCAAAACACAAAGGAAGTGTGTTCAGGCTCATGGCATTGCTTGTGAAAAAATCCAAGCAGGTTGCCACACAATGTAAAGATGTCAAGAATGAGGGGAAATGATGACAATTCCTGTTTGAGGGGATGATGTTCCATTGCCAAAAGCAAAATAGAGTCATGTGGATGGGAAGAGGAGTGCAGACAAACTGGTTTTGGCATTGTTAGAAAGCAGGCCTAGGTTTTGTAAAGGCTCCTAAGCAAAACATGACCATGCCCAAGCTCTTGGGGGTGATAGAGGAGAACAGAGACACAACTAAATTGTAGCAGGTAGAAGATGTAAGAAAATAATTTTCTCAGAACAAGAATTTGAGATGAAATCATCTCTTTTCAACTACAAAAAAAAATTAGAATCACAATATGGGATTATTTTCAGCCTAGAAATATAATTCCCAATGGGAAAGGAGTACAAGAAGGAACAGCACTCCTAGCAAGCCTATAAAAACCCCAACACATGGGGAGAGATAGCAAGGGGAGAGATGCCAGATGTAGGTGATGGGGAGGAAGGCAGCAAATCACACTGCCACGTGTGTACCTATGCAACAATCTTGCATATTCTTCACATGTACCCCAAAACCTAAAATGCAATAAAATAAATAAATGGGAAAAAAACAACATATTTTGACATTCACAAAAATAGACAATGACATTTATTTTTTCTAATGAATCTATACTATCCATAAAAGTTTCAGCCACTCCATATTCTTAAATTTCATTAAGATGCTCAAAACACTTCTGGCTTTCTTGTGCATAGCTCATATGCAGAAGGGCTTCTCTTTACTCTCCTCACTACCCTGCCCCTACTTCCCTATGTTAATGTGTAATGCATTTATTAATTTATACCTAGAGCTTTCTGCCACTGCTAACTCAGTTTCCACCAAGGTTTCAGTTATGCAGAGAACTTGGATGCTTGACATAGAAAGTGAACTGAGAAATTTGGGGCTGTCAAAAATCCATTGGAAATAATAGCATTGGTTTCTGTCTGAGGAAATAACTTCTCACGCCAAAAACAAAGTTAAACCATCCCTTTGTTTCTTAATTGCCATGATTGAGCTCCTATGTTTCAGATTCCCTAACATCCTTTTTCAATATTTGTCATCAATAGGAGGGACTCATAAATCCGAGTTATTGACACTTAAATCCTTGAGTTCATAGAAGTGACTTGAATTTTTAAGGTAAGTGATAGAGTAGCTCAGGAATAATTCCTGTATTCAATAGCATAATATAAAAGCATAAATCAGATGCTTCCAACTATGCGAATTTAGCCCCCAAAACATAAAAATGGGCTACCTCCCAAAATAGGGATTCCTATCTCATGGGTAAGTAATCCTTTTGTTTTGTTTTGTTTTTTTGGTTTTTTGTTTGTTTGTTTTGGTTTTGTAAGCTGCATTTTTAAATCTTATATTTATGTTTGGAAGTGTAGGTCTTTGAAAGACCTACATGTTCTGTTACATTTCCTTAGTTTCAACATCCACATGGAATTCAAAAATATTCAAATATAAAACACATACATTTGAAATGGAAGATACAAAATCAGTTATCTATCAAGCCCCACAGAGCAAGCCATGATGCTATGCGCCAGGCCTTTGTGAGCACTCCTCCTCTACTTAGTTTCTTTCTTTTTCACCTACTTGGCAAATCCCTACTCATCCCTCAAGAGACAGCCCAACCATCACCTCCCCTATGAAGCCTTCCTTCATTCTCCCACTTTAGTCCTCTTCTCTAAAGCCTCCTTTGGACTTTTTAAATGCCCCCATAGAGATCTGAAATATATGCTGGTAATCTTCACTAAACTAAAAGGCCTATGAGCCCATGGACCCAGTCTATTTGCTGTCACAATTCTAGCCTTTGGCACAGAGCATAACATATAAAACCATGATGCTCAAACCATGCTTCTTGCACTGAAGTGGTAACCGTATATCCTTTCATAGAAATAACCTCAGTGTATCCTCACAGGGCTATGAAGAGATAACATTATCCCACTTTTACAGAGGACACTGAAGCTCAGAGAGTTTTTTTAATGGTCAAGCCTAGAAATAGTTTATACAATTTCTATACATTCCATTGGACAAAATGCAATCACAGATTTCCATTTAACTTCAGTGGAAACTAAGAAATGTAGTCCTTGATGTGCCAAGGTATAGGAAAATAAAACAGGATTTGGAGAACACCTAGTATTGTCTTTGCCACACTGTCTTTATTCCCCTTGCACCATCCTGTGCCACCACACACACACAAAAGCCAGCCAGGAAAGCATAATCTTCAGCAGAACTTTGCAACATCCTAGGTGTAAGAAGCCCCTGGTCCCACTGATGGCCCATATTGCCAGGTGACCATTTATAGGAATCAGACTCCAGCCTAACTAGTCAGAAATCCTGATGGAGTCATCTCAAGGCAGACCCCAGGGGAAGGAGAACTGCTCAGTACCTAATGAACCATCCTAGAAGGGCAGAAACAAGAGCAGGGAAAACCCCCTCTCTGGCTAATGAGAGGAGAGACATTTACAAGCTCATTGGGAATTTGATGAGGATTTGTCCCTTGGAGGTTGAAGGGTTGCACTAATTCATCCCTGATTGTATTAGGCACGATTCTCTAGAGGAACAGAACCACCAGGATAGAGGTATATATGAAGGGGAGTTTATTAAGGAATACTGACTCACACGATTACAAGGTGAAGTCCCACAATAGGTCGTCTGCAAACTGACGAGTAAAGAAATTGGTTTGAGTCCCCAAACCTCAAAAGTAGGGAAGGTGACAGTGCACCCTTCAGTCTGTGGCCAAAGGCCCAAGAGGCTCTGGAAAACCACTTGTGTAGATCCAAGAGTGCAAAACCTGAAGAACTTGGAGTCTGATGTTCAAGGGCAGGGAGCTTCCAGCACAGGATAAAGATGGAAACCAGAAGACTCAGCCAGTCTAGCCCTTCCATGTTCTTCTGCCTGCTTTCATCCCAGGTTCTCTGGCAGCTGTTTAGATGGTGCCCACCTAGATTGAGGGTGGGTCTGCCTCTCCCAGTCCACTGACTCAAATGTTAACGTCATATGGTAACACCCTCACATACACACCGGAAACAATACTTTGTATCCTTCAATCCAAGTTTACACTCAATATTAACCATCACACTCATTTACTTCATATTCTTTGCCTCTCAACCTGCTTATCCAAGTAAAACCAGCCTAAAACATTTAATGGCTTCCTAGCAGAAGAAAAAGTTGACAAAAGCCCCTTTCTTGACCTCCCTCATGAAGTTAGATGGTCTTTCTGTGACTGTTAAGCATTTACAGCACTTCTACTATAACATTATAATGAAATTGTTTGTTTCCATGTGTAACTCCCTTATGAAATGAAATGTTAGTTACTACTAGTGGTATGAAATGTGTACCCTCATGATTAATATCCTCCACAAGGAGCTGGATGTGCAGGCTGTGTAATCTATTTCGTCTGTCTAATCTTCAGCTTCATATCCCTAAAACAGGTAACTCCCATTTTACAATTGCTGGAATTGTCAAACAGAGATTCTCAACCCAGTGCAGAGTACGCAATATTGGCATCCGAGTCCCATTCTTGAGATTCAGAGTTAATTGATCTGGGGTGTGCCTGGGCATCTGGAGTTTTAATAGCTCCCTCAGATGATTCATACATTTAGCAAGGGTTAAGAATCACCAGGGTAAAGAGAAAAAGTCAGCCTTTATGCCCAGGGGCTTCATCTAGCCAGATTCCCATCAATATTTTCCACTTAGAGACATGGCAGATGGTCATGAGACCTGACTAAACATTCAACCTGGCTCTTACAAAAACTCATAATCAGAAATAAAACTGGAACTTCAAAGCTCCCACTGCTCCTCGGGTTATTGGGTGGATAGCTGAGTAAGATGGGTGTTATATCGAGTAAAATACAATAGTCTCCTTCTTATGAACAGTGAAGCACTGTAATGGTTTGGATGGTGATGATGACAAGAAAGGAAAATAAAATGACTCTGTGCAATAACATAAGATGAACTTGAGAGCTATTCTCTTGTTGCAGAGGATGGAATGAATCAGATGCAGAAAACCCAGGAAAGTAGGCACAGAAGAGAATAGTAACCACAGGAAGAGGGGAAGCAAGGAGATGGAAGAAGGCTGACACCAAGGGGGTCCAGCAGAAAGTATGCTATGAATCACAAAAACTGGTAACTGTTTAGTATCAGTAAGTGACGTTGGACATTTTATTTAAAGTTGACTCCTATACAGTGTGTTATTGCCATTCACCCCATTTTCCCCCAAATTGTCACTTAAAGAGTTATTTGCAGCAAACTTGGAGCATTGGTGGCTTGGAGGAATTAAAGGTTACAGCAATACGTGCCTAGGGTGAAGAAGTGGAGACGTGTGTAATTCTCTCTTCTGAAGTCAATGGGGTGGTAGCAGCAAAGCATCAGGGAAAGAAGGTGGCCCTCATGCTCCAGGAGGTGCCCACCCTCAATGTGAGTGGAGGCTCAGGGTTGAAATGGAGATGAGGAGAGGAGCAAATGCAGCAGAGGAGGGGACTGCAGCCCCAACTGACCAAGGAGAGGAGGAAGCTCACTCATTTGCTCACTCAACAAAGCCTTTTGATCACTTATGATGGGCTAGATAGACACTGTGCTAGATAAAGAATAAAGATAGCATGGGGAGAAACGCCAGATATAGGTGATGGGGAGGAAGGCAGCAAATCATACTTCCATGTGTGTACCTATGCAACAATCTTGCATGGTCTTCACATGTACCCCCAAACCTAAAATGCAATAATAAATAAATAAATAAATTGCAAAAAAAAATGACCCTAACTCTTACAGACCTTACATGCCAGAAGGAGCAGACTGTCAATAAATAATAAGCTGAAAATAAGTATAGTTTATGGTAGCTGAGAAAGTGATAGTGCTTTGGAAGAATAGTAAAAGCAGACTAGGTCAGGTGGAATCAATCATGCCATGACAGGCAGAGAGGCAGGCAGATACAATTTTAAATAGGGTCACCAGGCAGACCTTGGAGACTTGGTGAGGTCTGAGAAAAAGACTGAAAGGAGGTGAGGGTCCCACTGGGAGGCCCTTCGGGGGGCCATCCAGAGATAGAGAACAGATCACAGGTCTGAAGCTGGAGACGTGCTCTTGTGTTTGAAGAGCACAAAGAAGTAAGTGTAGCCAGAGCAGAATGGGCAAAGAGGGTGGCAGCCACCACTTTTATCCAAATCTATAATCTGTAAGAGAATGATAGTTCTTAAAAAGAGACAGAGCCAGATTTTCTTAATTACATGGTGGGGGGAACTATACATTCAGACAATATATGCATCACATAAGAACTAAATGATGTGTGTGAAGTGCTGGCACATAGCAGTTTCTCAGTAAAGGTGAACTTTCTTCTCCCCTTCAGACATTTCACCTGTTATTTGTTAGAAATTTGAGAGTGTTGTTCTGTGCCCGAATAAAGCCCATATTACTTCTCTTTGAGTGTTCTGAAGATGGATAATACTTAGGGGAATAATGATAGAAGCAAAATCAACAACAACAAACAATAGCTCCGTATCCAAAGGAGGTCTGGAAAGCAGGGCCAAGGAGGAGCCTCCCCCTCACAATCCAGATGTTGACTGTGGGAAGCACCTGTGGGGCTCAGGCACTGCTTCTCCAGAGCAGGCTCTAAGTTCTCTCCCTGATGTAGCCATATGAAGATGACGGTAGGAGGGCCTTACACCTAAGTCTCCAACTGACAAGAGAGAAAAGAGTGAGAGACAAGCTCATAGCACCTTTCAATGCAGTGGCCAGGTCAACCAGTAACATGTGGTAGTAATGGAATCATGGAGGCAGGTCTTTCCTGTGCTGTTCTCATGATAGTGAATAAGTCTCAAGAGATCTGATGGTTTTAAAAAGGGGGAATTTCCCTGCTCAAGCTCTCTTTGCCTGCTGCCATCCATGTAAGACGTTACCTGTTCCTCCTTGCCTTCCACCATGATTGTGAGGCTTTCTCAACCATGTGGAAGTAGAAGTCCAACTAAACCTCCTTTGTAAATGGTCCAGTCTCTGGTATGTCCTTATCAGCAGCATGAAAATGGACTAATACAGGAAGATAGCCCTGTCTCTGAATGCTCCTGTTATTTACTCTGCCTCCCTTGCCAGGGGAGTACTGGAGAGAGAAGAGAGTGACTGGTCATGCTGGTAAGAGATTCCTCTTCCATGTTCCAAGGAAAAAATGTGTGAGCAAGGCTGAATAGCCCCAAGCATTGTTTATCCCCACAACTTAATAAGCAGGCAATATTCCCAGCAGCTGGGGGACAGGCATTTCAGTTTCAAAAGGAGTATCTTGAAAAAGGAAGGGAATAGGTTTTAAAGGGTGGGATGTGAATGAGTGTGTCCCTCCCTCCTGCTCCTTCCTTCTTTCTTTCTATCCTTTCTTCTGTCCTTCCTTCCTTTCTTCCCTCTTTCTTTTTTTCTTTTTCTGTCTCTTTTCCCTTCCTGATTTCTTTCTCTAGTTTTCTTTTTTTCTTTAAAAAATTTTAGTTTGAGATGTATATGGAACCTGTAAGTGGAAATGGTGGTTGAGCAGGTATATGCACAGGACTGCAATTCACAACAGAGTTCCTGACTAGGGATGTAAATCTAGAACGTACCCAAAAGAACAGAAAAAAGTAAAACTATTATGTATCTATCCAGGGTTAACAAATGCTCACTTTTTTATATAAAATTTCACAAACCCCCCAAATTCAGTGTCCTATTTACTGATTTGACTCAATTATTTGCAATTCCTCTGGCTTTATCAATAATTATAGATGAAGTCACAGTTACAATCACCTCATCCACTCTCTTTATACCTCTCTGATTCCCATTGCCCCTCACCAACTAACAATATCATAAATTATGAATAATATTTTTGTGTCAAGAAATACATTTCTTGGGATTTAAGAGTGCCAATAAATAAAATGGTAATTTTAGCCACATACCTTACTGTCTAAAAAGCATTTCTGTTCTCTTTAAGAACAAAGAAATTTGGATAAAATTCCTACAATTAAAAATGGCAGCCATTTACCCAATTTACTCAATAAAGTGTTTTCTGAGGTGGAAGACAAGCAGGGTTAGGAATTGACACATATCACATGGAAATGCATGAATAATAGCATTTCACAGTACCCCTGGTTGGAATGGAATTGATATACTGAAGCGTAAGAGCCAATGTGTCTATCCTAAAAGAGAGCTGGAAAGAAAGTAGGCAAAGAAAGAGTGGAAGGAGGAGACCAGCCATTAGCCTCTGACCTTAAGAGGTTCTGAGCCCAAAGAGGATTTAAAAAGACTATCTAATAGTTCAAGTCCGAATCGTAATTGCTTTCTCCAAAAGCATCACAAAAGCCTAAATTAGAAGAATTTATTTCCCTAAGAGCGAGGAAGTTATGCAGGTGTTGTGGAAAGTACACAAATCTTGGTAAAACATGACCTAGGTCAGACTCATATCCTGGCCTCACTACCTGTGTGCACTTGATTAATCACTATAAGCCCCAATTCTCATTTCACATACCAAGGCATATAGATCTCTGTTTAATCAACAACACACAGTTTCTAGCCCAAATACTTGCCAGGAAATATAACATTAAACTTTCTGTGATCTAATTATCTTCGTATTCCTAGTAAGAAGAGGTAATATTTATAAAGAATTGCCTAATATATATAGCTTATCCATTCCTGCAGATTAGGGATTAGCAGGCCTTTTTTTGGTAAAGGACCAGATAGAAAATATTTTAGATTTTGAGGTCCATTTGGTTTTGCATTCTTCCATTGCAAATATCCAACTCTGCTATTGTATCTTGAAAGCAGCCATAAACGATAAATTTTAAAAAAAAATGTATGGAGCCATAGTTTATCTTTCCCTGGGTTAGACATAACTTTTATTGCCAAGTAACATTGAGTTTTATTGTTCTGCTTACAGTAATGGTGAAGTATCTTGTATTAGACCAATCTTCCCACAGATAACTATAACCTCTCCCTATGTGGGGTGTGTGTGTGTGTGAGTCTGTGTGTGTGTGTGTGTGTGTGTGTGAGAGAGAGAGAGAGAGAGAAGAGGGGTGAGGGAGTGAGAGAGAGGTAGATTGGTATATGCATACGCATAAGCAAAACATATATAAAACAACTACCTGAAGGTACTGGAGAGTGACTAAGAGGCGGCAGAAACTGAACTCTAGATGTAGGGTGGAAATAACACTGGATTTTCCGTTTTATGAACTTTTGCCTGAGAGTAGACCCAGCGGGTTCTTCCAGTTGACTCTAGAATTCAAGATGAAACCTGGGGTCTTATTGAAGAGGCAGAGGAAAAAGTTCAAGACAACCACAGCAGCTGGGAAGTGAGAGAGGAGAAATTCCATGAAGGAGATTTTCAGAAAGTCTAAATCCTGCACACTAAACTCCTCCCTAATCCTTAGCTGGTGCCTCAACTACACTTACTTAGAACAGGCTTCAAACAGCACAGATGAAGTTAAAAGAATAGAACAGTTGTAATAGCTGCTGCCTACCACCAGGGAAACAGACTTTGTACGTTGAGCTGAGCCAAGTGAACTTGCTGCTGAAAGAAAAAAGAAGGAAGGAGGGAAAGGAGGGAGGGAGAAAGGGAAGGAGGGAAGATGGGAGGGAGGGAAGGTGGGAGGGAGTCAAGAATGCAGTAGAATAATGTCTTTAAGGGTGAGGTAGAGAGGATAGTGGCATGAACTTTAAAGTCAGAATTCCTTGCCAAACAAACATATTCCTCAAGAGTATAGACAAAAGAAAAACATTTACAAATGATTTAAAATGCTATCCCTGAAGAAAAGGGAAAATGGATATTGGGAGATACACGACAGCCTGCCACATCCCTCCCAAATCAGTAAGACTGAGACCCAAGAAACGTACTGGGGACAAAGTCTGGGGTCTCATATTAGACACCCAACCCCCTGGAGACCAAAATGGTTTTTCTTATGGCTTTCCTCTCCCGAACCAGAAGGTTCTAACTTGGGCTTATGAAGGGAATAGATGGCTTGGATGTTTATCTATTTCTATGATTTATTATTTTTACCCAAGTTTTTTTCCCTATGTTTTTTTGGGTTAAAAAAACCTTTTTTTACCCAAGTTTTTTTCTCTCACCCTTTGTCTAATCATATCTCTCTGAAAAAACCTAGTTTTTTAAAACTTAAAATTGAGGAAATGACTCCTATTTCTTGGTGTTATCCTTCCAAGAGGTCATGGAAATACTGAGGGTCACTTCCATTAGTATTTGAAAACAGTGTTCACTATGCAGTAATTAACAGGGTAGCACAGAATTTGAGGTTGCCTGAAGACTTGTTTGCTCTTTTACAAATCCTGGCATAAGGAAGCAGAGCAAGGGAAAGAGAAACAAAGACACACACACACACACACACACACACACACACAGAGAGAGAGAGAGAGAGAGAGGAAGAAGGAGGAGAAGGAGACGAAGACCACCACGACAGCGACGATGACACAGAGAGAGCCAGACAGATAAAGGCAGATATCAGACACAAAGACACAGAGAGGAACGGGGGGAGAAGAGAGACAGAGTATATGTGAGGCAGAAAGAGGTCAGAGACAGAGACAAGAAAGGAAAGAGAAGGAGAGATAGAGTAAGACTATGATTAGATATGGTAATATTGATTACTTGATAAACTGCTTCATCAATGGATATGGGCAAGACCAGTGTGTTGTATTCTTGGCATCAATATTTTTGTCAAGACATTAAACAGATATGTTTATTACATGTCTGTGATCCTATCAGAATCCATGCTCTCTGATACTCTTTCATGAACAGCTGACTCCTTTCTTGAACTTTTGTTCTGGTCTTCCAGGCTAGGGCTGCTTTATTAAGTGACTGAATTGGCCCTAGCAAAGTGGCCATCAGTTCACAAAAGAGGTTTCAGTGCTTACTGGCTTTACATGTCCTTAGTTTTGAATTGACTCCAGTCAATTCCTGGGGCCTCCTCCATCTGTCCTGGACTCAGCCATCCCAGGAATCCCTCACAGATGGGCTGCTCAATCCATGGCTGTACTTCACCCTTTGCCTAATTTTATCTCTCACTACAAACTGCTCCTGTCCATGAGTCCACTTGGGATAGACTCCTTCAGGATGCTTCTGCAATTCAGTACCTTGTTACCTAGCAAAATAGCCCACAAGCCCTGACTGATTTCCAAGCCTAGTAAAAGGACCCAGATACCTCCTGGCCTAATGCCATAGATGCAATTGTTTACATCCTATGACAATGAATACTGTGCTTTGTAGGTTAAATAGACACAATTACTGTGATTTTTATAAATGTACTTTTACATTATTTGTTGTCCTAGTTCCAGTTGAATGTCTTTCTATCCCCACTCTTAAATCCTCTTGGAGTTTACCTTGGATGTATGTTTATCTAGATAACCCATTTCCAATTTTCTACCAGTCATAGAGAGAGAGTGGTTGACATTTTGAATGGAGAAGAATTCTAACTCTACAGCCTGACATTAAGTTGACACTGACATTTAAATTAATTGACTTTTATCCTTAAAAAGTCTAGCTGGCCAAGATGTGATCAGCTTTCTAAGGGTTCTTTGCTTCAGAAGGTGAAGATGAAGAAATAGAGAAAGAACTCAATTTGTCACTCATATAAACCAAATACTTATCTTTGACAGAAAAGAAAAAAAGGGAGAAGTAGACTAGCATCTGTGTAGGATCTCTTCATTGTTTCTCAATTTTGCCACCAAAGTATTGCTCAAATCAGCTGCATACATCCCCAGAGGGTCTGGACGGTGAAAGAGAAATTCCACAGAAGTACTGTTTATCTCTCTTTAAAAAATGCAACCTGACAAGTAAAGGTAACTACTGAACACATATTTCACTTATTTCCATTTCCCCTTCCAAAAATAAAACCCTACTCTGAAAGGAAAATAAATGTTGCGGCCCCCAAATCACCAAGCTAATGGAAAAAGTCAAGCTGGGAACTGCTCAGAGAAGACCTGCCTCCCAATCTATTCAAAGTCACCCCTCTGCTCACTGGGATAAATGCGTATCTGATAGCCTTGTTTGGAGAGGCTAATCAGAAACTCAGAAGAATGCAACCATTTGTCTCTTATCTACCTATGACCTGGAAGCTCTCTCCCCACTTCGAGTTGTTCTGGCTTTCTGGACTGAACCAGGTTTCATTTTATTTGCGTGGATTTATGTCTCAAGTCTCCCTAAATGTATAAAACCAGCTGTGCCCCAACCATCTTGGGCACATGTCTTCAGGACTTTCTGGGCTGTGTCACAGGTGGGCTTCCTCATCCTTGGCAAAATAAACTTTCTAAATTAACGGAGACCTGTCTCAGATATTTGGGCCAACACCACTAAGGGGACAGCAAAGATATAAATCCATATGCACAGAGAAATGGGAGAAGAGACAGAAGAAAAAAATGGGAGTTGTAAAGCAGAGGAGTCAATGGTTATTAAAGTAGAAAGTTCCACAAAGCTGAATTCTAACCTAGCAATGGTTAAAGTCATACAGGATCTTTAGCATTACCCCTGAACCCAGAATCCGTAAAAATCTCTGGAATTGAAAGTAAAATTGGAAGGCTCCTGGAATTCTGCTTTAGGGTTTGATTAGGTTTTAGATCCCCATAGAGACTGTCCCTCATCCATCTCATTCATCCTAACAGAAGACCAGAACTTTATATGGCCTGGACTGGGAGACAGTTGAGAGCAGTGTTAACTTACTGAGAAAAGGGAGGTTAAGGAGGTTTGGGCATACTGAACGCTCCTAGACATACTGAAGCAACCAGACCTAAAGGCTCAGGGCCAAGGTCAAAAATGTCTGGATAATGTAACCAGCTCAAGCAGAAAGACTAAGTACTGACATTACAGTTTTCCCAAAGAAAGTAGCCTTAGTCATATAACTCCATGGTAGACCGCAGTGTCCACAAGCCCCACCCATGGGGTCCAAACTTTCACTTGATTCCTTAGTTCCCTTTTTTATCGATGAGGGAATGGCTAGGAGTCACCAGATACTTATTTGAGAAAATTTTCTAACACAGAAGACAATAATCAGAAGTAAGCAACTTAGAGAAAACAGAAACTATGCAAGGAGAAAAACCAAATGAAAATTTCACAAATATCTCTAGAGACATAAGAAAAAGCAATACTTTCACAAAATAATTACAAAATGCCATTTTTAGAAAGGAGCATTCAGAAAATACAAAAGAACTAATATAAATTGACAACATGATAGAAGAAAGTAAAAATACAGTAGTCTTAGACATTGAGGAAGTCTCCTGAAAAGTAGAACAAATAAACATATATATAGTTCTGTTACTATATTACTACATAGTAATTTATCATTTTTACTACAGTTATATAGTTATATAGAATATATACAAGTATTATATATATTACACAAATATATATATAAAATTTATATTATGATAGATAGCCCAGGTGATTCAATATTCAAATAGTAGGCATTCCAGAAAGAGAGATTAGAGAAACCTTAGGGGAGAAAATCATCTAAGAAAATTATTTTTTAATTTTCTAGAATTGAATGTCTTTGTCTCTGGCTTCGAGGATGCACCAAGAACTCTACTTATCAAATAAAAAGAAATCCAACCAAGTTGTGCCATCAAAAAACTTCCAAGAAATAGGAATAAGGGAATAAGGCACCATCACGCAAGCTTCCAACAAGAAAAACAAGATGGATCATATACAGAAAAAATGAGTAATCAGTATTAATTTATGTTTTTCTATGGCAATACCTGAAGCTAGAAAATGATGGTGGAATGCTTTCAAAATGTACAAATTAAATTGTGTCAAACTTAGAATTATATACTTTCAATATAGGGTGAGGATAGAATAAAGACATTTGCAAACATTTAAGTTCTCAAAAAATTATCTTTCCTGTAAAAGGAAGCTACTAGAAAATGTGATAATAAGACATGGATTATGGAAAACAAAACAAGAGAGGCAAATGGGATGTAGAGGATGGCAGTGAAGGAAGAGCCCCAATTGGCCTCTAGACACTGGGTATTGGTCCAAAGCACCAAGATAGGCACAGTGGGAGGATACAGAAGAGCAAGCATTCTCCAAAAGGATGAAGTCCATAGAATACCCAGTGAGCTTCAGTACCTTGAGAAAATATTTGGACCATTGGTGCAGAGTTTTGGGTCAAATCAGTGATATGAATAGTGAAGTTTACATAAACAAAATGGCAAGTACTTATTAATTCCAGAAAAAATAAAAGTTGTACAATTAAAGACAATGAATCGTGGTGCTATGACCTTAAATCATAATAATATAAGAGCTAAGTATTGATCTAGCCATAAGTACAATACTGGAAGATTACGGGGCAGGACATTTGTGTGTCCAGGATGCTTAAGAATGATGGGTGAGGTGGTGAAAGAGATCTAAAGTTTCATGCAGAAAAAAAGGGAATTCAGCGGATAATGCCTAAAACAAAAATCACAACAATAACAAATCAAGTGACAATGTGAGAATGTGAATTGGAGATGTGGAAGTAGTTATCTTTTGTGCCTGTTTTCTCCTCTACAGTGACACCAAGTTCTTCTATTTTCCAATAATGACAGAACAGTAGATAGCAGCCCTTTCAGTGGTGAAATAGATGAACAAGAGAAGAACAAGATACCACTCACTTCAATATCTATAGGGACCTGGAATGTAAGAGACTGGGAGAGGGAAATAAAGGAGCAGAGAGAGAATGAATTGGAAGTGGAAGAAAGAAACAAGGAATAAGATGAGTTTTCACCCACAGGAACAAGGGAATGAGACATAGGAAAGAAGTGGACAGGGAGCAGAAAAGGACCGAGAATTGTGAAACAGACATAAGCTGCTGATATCATTCCAGCCTTAAGAAAGGGTAAGATCTTACTCACTGAATCTACCACCTTGGCCTCCCCTGCTATTCAGCCAGAAAAGGCTGGAAAAACTCACATATGCTCTAAGCCTTTTCATTACCATCTTTGTTAGCTTCACCTCCTGAAAAGGTGACCCAATAAAAGTTTCCAAAACTAGGAAGTTGGGGTTTCTTGCCTCCATCCAAGTGTTCTTTGTAAAGAGTTGTGAACGCTGAAGGGGAAGAAGGAGGGAGCCTGTGGCTCCATCCAGAGGTCTACATTAGCTGCATGCCTCACAGCCCCCAGGCCTAGGAGCTATCTAGAAGACATTCTCATCACTAGAAAATTAAAACTCACTCTGCTTGAATCATTCACCCCAACACACATGTCCTTGTGATGACTCCACTTCACATCACTTTCTATGTGTGTAGATCCAGCTATCCTCAAAACACCACACATAGTCCAAGTTTCAATGGCCAAAATTGATTATCCAACTCCCAAAAGTAGTCTCAAGGAATAACTCTGCCACTACCTTTTTCAGAGCAAAAGGTTCAATGCTGGTTGAAGCAGGGTAAGTTTTCCCAGTATGGTCCCCTAGTGGGTCAGATATCCATGGACTTTAAATGTAGTTGTTATTCCTTAAATTGGTGAAAAAATCTCCAGGCTACAAATGAGTCATATCACTTAATCCTATAATCATCTTATGCATTAATGCCAAATAGAAACAATTAGAGGTAGTAAAGACAGATGATATTCAGTACTACTGTAGCAAGGGAGAGAGTTTTCAGAAAAACAAGCTCAAATCTGAATATAACAAAGACAGCCGGAGATTTATATAGCCAACAAGCAAAGTGAGGGAGAACAGTAGATGGAAAATTGCTAAGAGGAGACTTTTAGAGTACAGAAATTATTTCTAAACTGGCCTAACTGGATTCTTGCTAAAGGCAGGCCAAGAGCTCAGACATCAAAGATGGCAGACGGAATAGGAGATATCCTGAACAGATCTGAAGGGTGATCAGATATTAAGGGTGAGAAAGATTCTCAGTAAACTGACTTGGCAGTGTCAAAGGATCCTGTCTCAAATTTGGACAAGAAAGAGTCTTTTCCAATAGGAATTATTCCAGTTGTGTAGAGGGGGAAACTGAGATTCATAACAATGAGATAATTTCACTGCAGCTTGCAAGGAAGAAGCCACAGTTTAATCTAGAACTGGTATATCATTCTAGAAAAGTATGTTAAAATGGCATGGAAATGCCAAGAAAAAGTGAAATTCATTTCTTTGTGGGTGAGATGGGATGGATGAGAAAAGAAATAGTTATTCTCATCATGTTCTATGCTTACACCTTTCAAGTCCAAGAGTTAGGAGACTTTTTTCCCTGGGTTCTTCATCTTGGTTTGGTCACTATTCCTGAGTTTAGCGTGCTCTCTTTATGACCCACCCAAAGGGCATAAGCCATGGAAAATGAGTTTCTACTTGAACCATACTCATACAAGTTCCCTTCATCTTCCTCTTTCAAACAAAATGGCTTATGATGAAAATAAGTAGAATGATATTCACATTTGAAAGTAGCTGAGCCCAGAGAGTAAGGTGTTAAAGCAATTAACACCCCTCTATATTTGGTATCTTTCTCTTTACAGGTATCTATTCATTCATCATAGGAGATTTGGTGTCACATTCATCACACAGAGGGTACTTTGAGGGAGGGAGGGTTGTCCTGTGCTATGAAGAGCTGTTTCAGTTTCTTCCTGGATTTATTCCTTAATTAATGGTCATCAGCACAACTTTTTCTATGGGAGAAACATCAGGATAAGATGGGAAAGTGTGATCCTGAATTGAGGCGGCCTTGGGAATTGTACTTCTGAAATGCTTACTCTTTATTTTGTTCCTTTTCACACACACAGAAGCTGAGCTCCAGAAACCCGAAATAAGTGACCCAAGGAGGTCGCCTCATTCTTCCCAAGTCTCTGCGGGATTTGTTTGCTCTTCCAGAATCCCTGCACTGTACTTCCGTGACTGCAGTGATTTTTTTCTTTCCTCCTCAGTGGTAATGAAGTGACTCTCGGGGAGGAGTTAGAGCCACGGCTGACCTGTTCCCCACATGCAGCTCATAGGGCAACATGGTGAGACTGCCTCTTGCGGGAGTGGGCAGGACGTCATTTCCTGCTGCTCCTGTCTTCACTGCAGAAGCTTTTCCTTTCCTTTCCTTTCTTTAAGAGCTAGGCTCAGCCTTTTCCTTCTATTCCTTCTCCCTCTCCTTCTCCTTCCCTCCTTCCTTTCTCCCTTCGGCTTCACTTTTTTTTTTCTTTTCTTTCCCCTGGGCTTTCCCAAACCCTTTCTTGCTTCCTTGCTGCTTTACTTTTCTTGCTTACATCTGTCTTTTTCATCCATGCTGGTTTCCTTCCATCTCCCGTTCCACACTCCTCCACCCCTGCCCCTACTGAAGTGGGATGCATAGTCCTATCTACTTGTCCTCAGGAGCAAAGGTACCATTTTAACATCACCACCTTGTTTTCCATTTGAAAATTGAGAGCGAATAAAGTCCATCTGTCTTCCTGCTCCTATGTGACCATAAACAGGGTGTCTGTCTGAACTGAGAGTGTTAATAGCCAGAAAGAGACATGAGAGAATAATGACAAAGTGCCTTTTACTCCAGAGCTGTCTGTTTCCCATGGTTCATTGGCATGAGAAATGCAGGTCAGCATCGCTGAGCTTCATGCTCCTCCTGACGCTTCATTTGGCCACTTAATACTTGCCACAAGAAACTTCTGATTCTTTGCTCTTCTGGCAAAACACCTCCCTGTTCTCCCTTGGGGTTTGCAGGATATCTGTGTTCAATTTGGAAGCATTTCTCATGTTTTCACAAATGAGAGATCTGTGCTAATATCAAGGCCCTAGAACTGACCCTCCTGTGGGCCAGTTAAGGTCACCTGCCTTCTGGCCCCAGATCCAACAGGAACAGGGGGTCTCACCAGAGTCAGTGGGTCTGTTAATGTCCCATGAGCCAGTAAATGTCACCTGCCTCATGGCCCTGGATCCACCAGGATCAGGGGCCCCACCACGGCCACTCCCTCTGTGCTGTGCTGCACTTTATACAGTACTGACATATCTATTATCACATTGACTTCAATCGACTTTGTAAAGTAGTGACTAACATTACATCTAGATGGATTGGGGGAAGATGGCCGACTAGGAACAGCTCAGGATATCAGCTCCCAGTGAAAGTGTAGAGGGTGAGTGGACGCCGCATTTCCAGATGGATTTTTATTGCCCACAGACCAGGAGATTCCCAGGCAGAGGAGCCCCATGGGTCACCAGCACCGCTCTTTCTGCCAGCCTGGCTGTTCGGCTCGCGGGGCTGCTTTGCCCACGCCCTGGCGTCGCGGTTCTCCATACAAAAAGCACTAGTCCAGGTGCCCTCTTAGCTGGCGATTGAAGCCCTGAGATGGCAGAGTCACCCATTCATCTGAAATAGCGAGCCAGGCCAGGACATTCCTAGAATCTCTGCACTGCTGTTTCAGCTGGCTCAGTGAGTCGCGGCACGGGAGATCCTGGTGCCTTTTCAACAGGCGACTGGAACACTGGGAGAGTCGACCATTCAACAACAACAAAAAAAGAAAGGCTCTGAGTCAAAGAGCCAGGTGATCAGGCTTGGCTGGTCCCACCCCCCCCCCCCCCCCAAAAAAAAAAAAAAAACATAAATTGAAAACGCTCTGGGCTGAGAGTTTCATAGCAAGCACAGCTGAAACCGAGACGTCCGGCTCTGTTGGGGAGGGACATCCGCCATTACTGAGACACGCCACCACTATGGAGGCAGTCTGACCATCGCTGAGGCAGCTCACCGTTGCTGAGGCAACCCACTGTTGCCAAGGCAACCTGCCACTACAGAGAGAGTCTGCCATAACAGAGGTGGGCCACCATTGCCAAGGCAGTTCTAACTACACCCATATAAACAGGACTGCAGGGAAGATCACACGGCAGCTGGGCAGAGCCCACAGCAGCTTAGCAAAGCCTCTGCAAGCAGACAGTGACTAGGCCGCCTCCTCGCTGGGCACAGCAGCCCTGAAAGAAAAAAAAAAGGCAGCAGCACAACAGAGACTCATAAATAAAGCCCTAACTCCCTGGGACAGAGCACCTGGGGGAAAAAAAAAAGGGAGTTTATGAGTTCTGCTTGCAGCAGACCTAAACACGCCTGCCCAGCAAATCTGAATGAACAATGGAGCTCACAGCTCAGGACTTGAGCTCCAATAAAGGACAGACTGTCTACTCAAGCATCTCCCTCATCCCCGTATATCCAAAGAGTCACCAAATAAAGGAGAGAACAGACTGACATTTGGCAGGTATACTTCTGGGATAAAGATAGCAGAAGAAGAAACTGGTAGCAACCCTTACTGTTCTGCAGCTGCTGCAGGTGATCCCCAGGCAAGCAGGGCCTGGAGTGGACCTCAGTAGTCCTACAGCAGAGGGACCAGACTGTTAGAAGGAAAACTAAGAAAAAGAAGTAACTTGAGCATCCGCAAACTGGAATTTCACTCAGAGACCCAATGTGAAAGTCAGTAACTACAAAGACAACAAGTGGATAAACCCACAAAGATGGGAAGAAACCAGAGCAAAAAGGATGAAAACACCCAAAACTAGAACAACTCTCCTCCTAAAAGGGATCATAACTCCTCACCAGCAAGGGATCAAGACTAGATGGAGAAGGAGTGTGGTGAAATGACAGAATCAGACTTCAGAAGGTGGGTAATAAGAAATTACAGTGAGCTAAAAGAACATGTTCTAACCCAATGCAAAGAAACTAAGAATGTTGAAAAAAGATTTGATGAAATGCTAACGAGAATGGACAAAATAGAAAGGAATATAAGTGAATTGATGGAGCTGAAAAACGCAACATGAGAACTTCACAAAGCATGCACAAGTTTCAACAGCTGAATTGACCAAGCGGAAGAAAGGATATCAGAGGTCGAAGATCAACTCAATGAAATAAAATGAGAAGGCAAGAATAGAAAAAAAAGGGTAAAAAGGAATGAACAAAGTCTCCAAGAAATGTGGGACTATGTGAAAAGACCTAATCTACGTTTGATAGGTGTACCTAAATGTGACGAAGAGAATGAATCCAAGCTGGAAAATACTCTTCAGGATATTATCCAGGAAATCTTCCCCAACCTAGCAAGGCAGGCCAATATTCAAGTCCAGGAAATACAGAGAACACCACAAAGATATTCATCAAGAAGAGCAACCCCAAGGCACATAATCGTCAGATTCACCAGGATTGAAATGAAGGAGAAAATGCTAAGGGCAGCCAAAGAGAAAGGTCGGGTAACCCACAAAGGGAAGCCCATGAGACTCACAGCAGATCTCTCAGAAGAAATCCTACAAGCCAGAAGAGAGTGGAGGCCAATATTCAACATCCCTAAAGAAAAGAACTTTCAACCCACAATCTCCTGTCCAGCCAAACTAAGCTTCATAAGTGAAGGAAATATAAAATCCTTTGTGAACAAGAAAGTACTTAGAGAGTTCATCACCACCAGACCTGCTTTACAAGAGCTCCTGAAAGAGGCTCTACACATATAAAGGAACAACCAGTACCAGCCACTCCAAAAACATACCAAATGGTAAAGAGCATCAACACAATCAAGAATCTGCATCAATTAATGAACAAAACAGCCAGCTAGCATCAAAATGGCAGTATCAAATTCACACATAACAATATTATCCCTAAATGTAAATGGACTAAATGCCCCAATCAAAAGACACAGACTGGAAAATTGGATAAAAGCCCCAAACCCATAAGTGTGCTGTATCCAGGAAACCCATCTCACATGCAAGGATACACAAAGGCTCAAAATAAAGGGATGGAGGAAGATTTACCAGGGAAATGGAGAGCAAAAAGAAGCAGGAGTTGCAATTCTCATCTCTGATAAAATAGATTTTAAAGCAACAAAGATCAAAAGAGACAAAGAAGAACATTACATAATGGTAAAAGGATCAATGCAGCAAGAAGAGCTAACGATCCTAAATATATACGCACCCAACACAGGAGCACCCAGATACATAAGGCAAGTTCTTAATGACTTACAAAGAGACTTAGACTACCACACAATTATACTGGGAGACTTTAACACCCCGTTGTCAATATTAGACAGATCAACCAGACAGAAAATCAACAAGGATATCCAGGACCTGAACTCAGACCTGGAACAAGCAAACCTAATAAACATTTACAAAACTCTCCACTCCAAATCCACAGAATATACATTCTTCTCAGCACCACGTCACACCTATTCTAAAATTGACCACATAATTGGAAATAAATCACTCCTCAGCAAATGCAAAAGAACAGAAATCATAACAAACAGTCTCTCAGACCACATTGCAATTGAGTTAGAACTCAGAATGCAGAAACTAACTCAGAACCGCACAGCTTCATGGAAACTGAACAACTTGCTCTTGAATGTTGACTGGATAAACAATGAAATGAAGACAGAAATAAAGATGTTCTTTGAAACCAACGAGAATGAAGACACAACATACCAGAATCTCTGGGACACATTTAAAGCAGTCTCTAGAGGAAAATATATAGCAATAAGTGCCCACATGAGAAGCAAGGAGAGCTCTAAAATTGACACCCAAGCATCAAAATTGAAAGAGCTAGAGGAGCAAGATCAAAAAAACTCAAAACCTAGCAGAAGACAAGAAATAACTAAGATCAAAGCAGAACTGAAGGAGATAGAGACACAAAAAACCCTTCAAAAAATCAATAAATCCAGAAGCTGGTTTTTTGAAAAGATCAACAAAATAGACAGACCACTAGCCAGATTAATAAAAAAGAAAAGAGAGAATAACCAAATTGATGCAATAAAAAACGATAAAGGGGATATCACCACAGATTCCACAGAAATTCAAACCATCATCAGAGATTATTACAAACAACTCCATGCACATAAACCAGTAAACCTGGAAGAAATGGATAAATTCCTGGAAACTTGCCTCCTCCCAAGCCTAAGCCAGGAAGAAGTTGAAACCCTGAATAGACCAATAACAAGGTCTGAAGTTGAGGGAGCAATTAAGAGCTTACCACCCAAAAAAAAGCCCAGGTCCAGATGGGTTCACAGCCGAATTCTACCAGACATACAAAGAGGAGCTGTTACCATTCCTTCTGAAACTATTCCAAATAATTCAAAAAGAGGGAATCCTTCCCAAATCATTTTATAAGAGCAACATCATCCTGATACCAAAACCCAGCAGAGTCTCAACAAGAAAAGAAAACTTCAGGCCAATATCCTTGATGAACATAGATGCAAAAATCTTCAATAAAATACTGGCAAGCTGATTGCAACAGCACATTAAAAAGCTTATCCACCATGATCAAGTAGGCTTCATCCCAGGGATGCAAGACTGGTTCAACATACACAAGTCTATAAACGTAATTCACCACATAAACAGAACCAAAGACAAAAACTACATGATTATCTCAATAGATGCAGAGAAGACCTTTGACAAAATTCAACAGCCCTTTATGCTAAAAACCCTGAATAAACTAGGTATTGACGGAACGTATATCAAAATAATAAAAGCGATTTACGACAAACCAACAGTCAATATCATACTGAATGGGCAAAAACTGGAAGCATTCCCTTTGAAGTCAGGCACTAGACAAGGATGCCCTCTCTCACGACTCCTATTCAATATAGTACTGGAAGTTTTAGCCAGAGCAATCAGGCAAGAAAAAGAAATAAAGTGTATTCAAATAGGAAAGGAAGAAGTCAAATTGTCTCTATTTGCAGATGACATGATTGTATATCTAAAAGACCCCATCGTCTCAACCCAAAATCTCCTGAAATTGGTAAGCAACTTCAGCAAAGTCTCGGGATACAAAATCAATGTGCAAAAATCACAAGCATTCCTATACAACAATAACAGGCTTAAAGAGAGCCAAATCAAGAACGAACTGCCATTCACAATTGCTACAAAGAGAATAAAACGCCTAGGAATACAACTAACAAGGAATATAAAGGAACTCTTCAAGGGGAACTGCAAGCCACTGCTCAACGAAATAAGAGAGGACACAAACAGATGGAGAAACATTCCATGTTCATGGTTAGGAAGAATCAATTTCATGAAAATGGCCATACTGCCCAAAGTAATTTACAGATTCAATGCTGTTCTCATCAAGCTACCAATGACCTTTTTCACAGAACTGGAAAAAAACACCTTAAACTTCATATGGAACCAAAAGAGAGCCCGCATAGCCAAGTCAATTCTAAGCAAAAAGAACAAAGCAGGAGGCATCACACTAGCAGACTTCAAACTATACTACAAGGCTACAGTAATCAAAACAGCATGATACTGGTACCAAAACAGAGATATAGACCAATGGAACAGAACAGAGGCCTCGGAGGCAACACAACATATCTACAACCGTCCAATCTTTGACAAACTTGAAAAAAACAAGCAATGGGGAAAGGATTCCCTGTTTAATAAATGGTGTTGGGAAAACTGGCTAGCCATGTACAGAAAGCAGAAACTGGACCACTTACTGACACCTTACACTAAAATTAACTCCAGATGGATTAAAGACTTAAACATAAGACCTAACACCATAAAAACCCTAGAAGAAAATCTAGGCAAAACCATTCAGGACATAGGCGTAGGCAAGGACTTCATGACCAAAACACCAAAAGCATTGGCAACAAAAGCCAAAATAGACAAATGGGACCTAATCAAACTCCACAGCTTCTGCACAGAAAAAGAAACAGTCATTAGAGTGAATCAGCAACCAACAGAATGGGAAAAAATTTTTGCAGTCTACCCATCTGACAAAGGGCTGATATCCAGAATTTACAAAGAAGTAAAACAGACCTACAAGAAAAAAAACAAACAAGCCCATTCAAAAGTGGGCGAAGGATATGAACTGACACTTTACAAAAGAAAACATACATGAGGCCAACAAACATATGAAAAAATGCTCATCGTCACTGGTCATTAGAGAAATGCAAATCAAAATCACATTGAGATACCATCTCACACCAGTTAGAATGGCGATCATTAAAAAATCTGGAGACAACAAATGCTAGAGAGGATGTGGAGAAATAGGAACACTTTTACACTGTGGGTGGAAGTGTAAATTAGTTTAACCATTGTGGAAGACAGTGTGGCGATTCCTTAAGGACCTAGAAATAGAAATTCCATTTGACCCAGCAATCCCATTACTGGGTATATATCCAAAGGATTATAAATCGTTCTACTATAAGGACACATGCACACTAATGTTCATTGCAGCACTGTTTTACAATAGCAAAGACCTGGAACCAGCCCAAATCCCTATCAATGATAGACTGGACAGGGCAAATGTGGTACATATACACTATAGAATATTATGCAGCCATCAAAAACGATGAGTTCGTGTCCTTTGCAGGGACATGGATGAGCCTGGAAACCATCATTCTCAGCAAACTGACAGAAGAGCAGAAAATCAAACACCGCATGTTCTCACTCATAGGCGGGTGTTGAACAATGAGAACACGTGGACACAGGGAGGGGAGCACTACACACTGGGGTCTGTTGGGGGAAAATGGGGGAGGGACGGGGGTGGGGAGGAGGGGAGAGATAGCATGGGGAGAAATGCCAGATATAGATGAAGGGGAGGAATGCAGCAAATCACACTGCCATGTGTGTACTTATGCAACAATCTTGCATGTTCTTCACATGTACCCCAAAACCTAAAATGCAATTTAAAAAAAAACACATTACATCTAATAGAAAATAAAATTCTTAGTAAGGATTTTTCATTGTAAGCAGCAAAAAGCCCACTCACATTGAGTCAAACATTAAATGAAATTTATGGACATGATAACTCAAAATTCAGGGATAATTTGGCTTCAGGAAGGGTTGAGTCCAGGAGCCCATGTGATGTCAGCAGGACTTGCTTGCCTTCTGTTTCTTAAGCCAGGTTTCCCTTGCGTAGGTTTGGCCCCAAGACTCCACCTGGTGGTCCAGGTCAGCCTCCATCTCCTCTCATCTTTACTTCTTGGTAATTAAGTTGAAAAAGGTGCATATGTTTCCTTCTTGGCAGTTATAACAAATGTTCATTTATAGACTGTTAGCCCTGAGTTGGCCACTTGGCATTTACAAGCCAATAATTCTAGAAAGCAGAGTTGAAACTGACCTGGCTGGATACATGTCTACACTTTTGGCAAGAGGTAGAGTTTAGTCATCCCAAGTATTTGCACGAAGCCTGAGACAGGAAGGATGCTCCAGAAGGAATTTGGTGAAGTGTTACCAAGAGGAAGACAAAAGGAGTCTGGGAAGCAAAACCCACAGCTTTCCTCTGTTGAAACTGATGCTTGTTCAGACTTATCCAGTTAGAAAGCAGAGAGCCAGGATTTAGGGAGAGTAGGTGACCAGAGATGGGGAAGTGAGAGAGTAAGGAAAGTGAGCTGAAGGGCTATACCATGGAAGCCGTTCTTCCCTCCCAGCACTGAAAGGACATGCTGTATTAGTCCATTCTCATGCTGCTACAAAGAACCACCTGAGACTGGGTAATTTATAAAGAGAGGTTTAATTGACTTACAGTTGCACATGGCTGGGGAAGCCTCAGGAAACTTACAATCATGACAGAAGGCATCTTTTCACAGAGCAGCAAGAGAGAGAATGAGTGCCAGCAAGAGAAATGCCAGATGCTTATAAAACCATGATAACTCACTATCACAAAAACAGCATGGGGAGAACCACCTTCATGATTCGGCTACCTCCCACTGGGTCCTTCCTATGACATATGGGGATTATGGGGATTATGATTCAAGATGAGATTTGGGTAGGGACACAGCCAAACCATATCACATCCCCAAAGGAAACTGTTCAGAGATAGTTCTGTCCAGATTACATCTTCATGATGAGGGGCATAGAGGGAAGAAGGGGACAACAAGGCCATCTCCAAAAGCAGGGCTGAGAGAGTGTATTGGTTTCTTATGGCTGCTTTAAAAAATTATGACACATGCAGCACCTTCAAACCACACAAATTTATTATTGCTATGATTTGAATGTTTGTGTCCTCTCCAAAATCCATGTTGAAACTTAATCCCCAATGCAATAGTATTAATAGAAGGGGTTTAGGAGGTAATTAGACCAGAGGATTCTGCCTCCTAAATGGGAGTAGTGCCTTATAAAAGAGCCAGGGAGAACTACATTGGCACCTTTTGCTCTTTTGTTTCTTTCACCATATGAGGATGCAGCAGGAAAGGCCTCACCAGACACCAAATGGGGGTGCATTGACCTTGGACTTCCCAGCCTCCAGAACTGTGAGGAAATAAATTTCTGTTGTTTATAAATTACTCAGTCTCAGGTATTCTGTTACAGAAACACAAATGGACTAAGACAGAAATTCACATTGAAAAGTGAGGTGATACCATAACAAAACCTAAAAATATAAACATGGCTTTGAAACTGGGTGACGAGTAGTGGCTGGAAGAATGTGGAAGAGTGGACTAGAAGACAACTTAGATTGCCATGAATGGACCATACAGGGTGATCCTGGTGAGGGCTCAGAAGAGCAGAGTTGTAGACAGAGCCTCCATCTTAAAGATTATTTAAGTGGTAATGATCAGAATGTGGGTGGAAACATGGATAGTAAAGGCCATTCTGATAAGGACTTAGATGGAAATGAGGAATATATTAATGGAAACTGGAGAATAGGTCATCCCTGTTACAAAGTGACAAGGAACTTGGCTGAATTATGTCTACGTCCTAGGGGTTTGTGGAAGGAAAAACTGAAGAGTAATGAACTGGCCAGGAGCAGTGACTCATGCCTGTACTCCCAGCACTTTGAGAGGCCTAGGCAGGTGGATCACAAAGTCAAGAGATCAAGACCATCCTGGCCAACAGAGTGAAACCCCATCTCTGCTAAAAATACAAAAATTAGGCGGGTATGGTGGTGCACACCTGTAGTCCCAGCTACTTGGGAGACTGAGACAGGAGAATTGCTTGAACCTGAGAGGCAGAAGTTGCAGTGAGTTGAGATTGCACCACTGCACTCCAGCTGGTGACAGAGGGAGACTCCGTTTCAAAAAAAAAAAAAATAGTTATGAACTAAGATTAAGATATTTGGCACAAGAACTAGCTAAGCAAAGCACTGAGGTGCTGCATGGCTTCTTTTGATGGCTAATAGTAAAATGTGAGAAGAGAGAAGTGAATTAAGGATGGAACTTATAATTAAAAGGAAAGCAAAACTTAAAAATTTCTTAGCCTGGCCAGACTATAAAGAATAAAAAAGGGTCTTTGGAAGAAAACACCAAGGGAGTGACCAAGTGACTGTTCAATAAGGAGATTAGTAGGGATAGAAGGAAGCCAGACATTCTTAAGACCATGGGAGAATTACCTCAAAGGCATTTCTGAGATCTTCATGGCTGCCCCACTCATCACATGCCCAGAACGCCAAGGCCTTGAATACAGGTGGTTCCAAGAGAGAGGCTTAGGGCATCCATAGGACCGTGGGTCTTGCTGCCTCCGTCTATTCTTCAAAGGAGGCCTCAAGGAGCCACTGAGCCCAGGCAGAGAACTGCCACAAGGTTGGGCAGACAGCCCATTAGGACAACACTTCACAGAGCTGAGGAGGCAGACCAGTTTCTGATACCTCAGAACTGTAGAGCCATCAGCATGCAATTCCAGCCTAGGAAAGCTGTAGGCCAGAGACTCCAACCCATGAGAGCTGCAGCATGGGCTGTACCCAGGAAAGCAGTGGGTATGGGGCTGCCCAGGGCCCTAGGGACCCAACCCCACCAGTGTGCGCAGAAGGGTAGACACAGAGTCAAAGATTATTCTCAGGACTTAAATGTTAATGTTGCTTGCCTTGTTGGGTTTTGAATTGACTTGGAACCAGTTACCCCTTCTTTCCTATTTCTCCCTTTTGGAGTAGAAATGTCTATTCTGTGTCTGTTCCACCATTGTATTTTGGAAGCATGTAACTTATTTCATTTCAAAAACTTACAACAAGACGGGAATTTGCCTCAGGATGAATCATGACTTGAGTCTCATCCATACCTTTTTTTTTTTTTTTTTTTGAGATAGAGTTTCATTCTGTCACCCAGGCTAGAGTGCAGTGGCACTGTCTCAGCTCACTGCCACCTCAGCCTTCTGGATTCAAGTGATTCTCTTGGCTCAGCCTCCTGAGTAGCTGGGACTACTGACATGCACCACCACACCTGGCTAATTTTTTTGTATTTTAGTAGAGATAGGGTTTCACCATGTTGCCTGGGCTTGCTTCAAACTCCTGAGCTCAGGCAATCCACCCACTTCGGCCTCCCACAGTTCTAGGATTACAGGTGTGAGCCACCATGCCTGACTGAGTCTCATTCATATCTGATTAAGAGAATATTTATTTATTTTAATATAATATATAGACGAGACTTTGGACTTTAAATTTTTGACTTGATGCTGGAATAAGTTAAAACTGTTGGGGTTAATGGGATAGAGGAATGTATTTTTGTGTGAGAAAGACATAAATCTGGATAGAACAGGAGCAGAATGCTATGGTTTGAATGTTTGTGGCCCCTCCAAAATTTATGTTGAAACCTAATTCCCAATACAGCAGCATTAAGAGGTGGGACCTTTAGGAGGTGATGGTGCCATAAAGGCTCTAACCTCATGAATGGAATTAGTCCCTTACAAAATGACTAGAGAGAACTAGGTAGGCCCCTTCTGCCCTTCTGTTTCTTCTACCATGTAAGGACACAGCAGGAAGGTCCTCACCAGACAGCAAATGGTGGAAACTTGACCTTAGATTTCCTAATCCCCAGAAATGTGAGGGATAAAACTGAGTTGTTTATACATTGCTCATCCTCAGATACTTTGTTATTGCAACACAAATGGACGAAGACAGTTATCTTACAGTTCAGTAGTTTAGAAGTCCACAGGGAGTCCCACTGGGATAAGATGTTGCCAGGGCAGCACTCCTTTCTGGAGGCTGCAGGAGGCAATCTGTTTCTTTGCCCTTTTCAGCTTCTAGAGGGCTTTCTCTAGGGGCGTTCCTTGGCTCTTGACATCTTCCCCAATCTTCAAAGCCAACAAATGGTGGGTTAAGTTCTCACATTGTATCACTATGATCCCTATCTTTTGTCTATTTTTGCCACTTATAAAGAGCCTGTGATGACACTGGGAACACACAAATAATGCAGAACCATCTCCTTTTGCTAAGGCTACTGGATTAGTAAGCTTAATTCCATCTGCAAGCTAATTCCCCTTTACCATGTAACCTAACATATTCATATTCAAAGACTCTGGAGTTCAGATGTGGACATCTTTGGGGGGCTATTTTCTGCCTATTAAGGAGAAAGCAGGGGAGGTGGTAAGCCCCACCTTCAGAAATAAAGAAAGCAGCTGTCCAGAACCATGTCAGAGGAGGCCCCAAGAACCCCAGGCAGCACAGATAGTGGCAACTTTCTAAGATTCAAGGACTCTGTGATTTCTACCCATCTCCCTCATATCATTCAGGGTTTGCAGGAAGAGACACGTGAAATCGGCAGTAACAATATAAAATGTTGAGAGTTGTGCTGAGGCATGTGGAGAACTCCAGGGCCACTGTGGAGGGGAGAGCAGCTTTTGCTTAATCCTGATCCCTACCAGAGATTCTCATCCACTGGCTCAATGTCCTCAGGCAGAGGAATGGGCTCAGATGTGTCTTTTCTTTTTCCAATTACAGATTGAAACACCAAAAGCCATTGTTTTCTTCCTCTTCTCTTCCTCCTTCCCCTCTCCTTCCTTCTCCTTCCCACGACCCCCAACCCTCTTGTTCTCCTACTGCATGACCCTTAGATAAGAAAGAGTCTACAATTCACCATATCTTCACATTAGAGTTAATCTAGCTAGACTGGTCTTTGGCATAGTGACTTGGGAGCGTGGCCAGGGAGTGGTGCAGGAGACAGGATGGCCTGGAAGAGACAGTGCAGACTTCTGGCTGAGCAGATCTGGGCTGAAACCTCAGCATGGCCTGTTCTGAGTTTTCTATTGCAAGTCTCAGCACCACTCTGTGCTTCATTACAAAATGGGCTCTCTTCAAAGCCCAGAGGAAACCACGTTTATAAAGCATCCAGAACAGAGCAACTATTCCACAGCACTCCCCAAGAGTGGAAGGGCACTTTATAGCCCATGTGTTCTAACTTCTTTATTTTACAGAGGATGAAATCAGGGCCCAGCGAAGCAAAAGGACTTGGCCAAGGTCATACCACTAGGAGGTGACACGGTCAGCTCCAGTTTCCTTCCTTTCCAGGGCTATGCTCCTCCCATCCTGCCATTTCTGACATTTTTCTTTCCCTTGTTTCAGATATCCTAGTGCATGTTTCAATTTAACAGGTAATCAAGCATCGCTCTCTGCCAAGGATCCCCTGAGGACCCTGGCTTTATCCAGCCGCCTGTCAGAGAAACCCAGGAAGCTTTGAGAGGCAGCAGAGTGGAAGGAATTTCCAGAGGGAGCATCAGATTTAATGGCTCCTCCAGCCAGGCTCAAGTCCTCCTGAAGCCGTTAACATAAACATCATGACCATGAGTCCCAGAGTGGGAGAGCAGAGGGAGGAGGTCAGCACACACAAGAACAAGACACCCAGTGTGAAGCAGGTGGCAGGGAGATCAGAAGGAAAACATGAAGTCCTCCCGAGAATGCCCCTCATTCATTGAGCATTTATCTACATTAGACTTACCCTTACAACTAAAAATCACAAAGTAAAGTTTGGGCAGAGGGCTTTTCTACTCTGCTTTCTCACTCATTGGCCTCTTTTTCCATATGCCTTCAAATTTTCTCCTTAACAACCTCCAGCTTCACAAGGAAGAGTGCAAGGTGTCCATTGCTCATGGATTACAAGCATGTTTGTGTGTGTGGCTCAGCAAGGCCTGTCCCTCTCTTCGGCATGCAGAGCTCTGGGGAGACGGGAACCAATTTGCACAATGTGTATGGACGCCTCCTGAGAGAGCTTATATCAATACATGTATCCCTTCTTTCCAAAATTCAGAGTTAAAGAAACTGGTTGTATGAACTCAATGACTGCTGACCCAGAGCCACGGAAGTACAAAGCAGCTCCACAAATAAAACTGCTGTGAGGGAAAAGGGATTTCTGAGCTGAGGCCCTGCTGCTGGCCCTAAGTTAGCAAGAGCGATGAGGATGCGATCTGGAGCTGGGAAGACTGGGAGCCAAATATTTGTCTTTTCACGCAAGCTAGTTTGAATTGGACTTCTATGGCTCACATCAGGAAGAATTCTGACCAAAGTATTATGAATATCATTTCTCTCAAAAAACACCACCAGGGAGTGAAAGGTATATATTATTTCATGGATGCATAAACTAAGGTACAGAAAGCAACTGACTGTCCCACAAAACATACTGCAAGTCCTGCCGCAAGTAGAGAACCGCTTTGACCCCATGCTCTGTACTTCAAAAGCCTCCTGAGTGCTGCTGGCTAGACTGTACTTTTTCTCCCAACTTCTTTTTTTTTTTTTTTTTTTTTTATAGGAGGGCACTAAATCATAGCTTTAATTACCTCTCCCAACTTCTAAGCCAAGTCTTTTTCCAAAGTCTAGATTCAGGGTGCACCTCCTTTCTTGCCTTACCACTGAGTTAGCCAGGCCCCACCTGGTCAGAGCCCACAGAGTTAAAATCAAATGGAGCTGCAGAAACAATGCCAGAAAGTGATCTCATTGAAGATTTGTCCCACCGAATATTAAGAGGTGTTAGACAGAAACAAACTCTGGAATCAATTAGTCTGAGAAATTCTGAGTTAAACAATTAAGCAATAAGATTTTGGCATTGCACCGAACCAGGTTTCAGTCCTTGCTTGGCTATTCACACTTCTGTGACTTTGTGAACTTTTTAAGTTCTTTGTGACTCAATTTCTTTATCCATAAAATAGGAATGATGTTCGTATCTACCTATGTCAGTCAAGATTCCATGTTGGAAACAAAACATTCCAGGTGTTTTAAGCAGAAAAGGATTCAATGCAGGGAATTCGGTGATTACAAACATCCCTGGAAAGACTAAAAGAGAAAATTCTAGGATAGGCCTGCAAGAGTGACTCCCAGAAATTAAAAAAAAATTTAAAAAGTGAAACTGACTTGCCACTGACTCTACAAGATCTGGAAAGTGAGAAATCATGACTGTCACTTGAACCACCATGGTAGCTACAGTTCGGCCTGGCCATCAAGGTCAGTCAAGCTGCTGTCCCCACCACAGCTGCTGCTGCACCCAAAGCTGGCATCTGGACGTGCCCCACAATCATGCCCACTAGAGAATAAAAACAGCCAATGCCCAAGGAATGTGGGTACAGCCTGACTTCCTCCTTCCCCACTTCACCACAGCGCAGCTCACCAGTGTGATGCGTTTTTGCTAAACTAGAACTCCATGTGCAGAATCCCAACCTCTGCATTTCAAGAAGGCACAAAGAAGGAAGGGGCGGTGGAGTCAAGTGCACTCTGCTCCATGGGCCATTATGACATTAAATGAGATGATGCAGGCAATGGACTTAGAACAGTACCTGGAATGTCACCAGAATCATAAATAGGTGTTATTTATGTTGTTGTTGTTATCTGCTGCAGGAATTCTCATAGCTTTTATTCGTCAACATATACAATTTTCTCCCTGGTAGTAAAATTTGTATAACCTGCTATGTTCTCTATTTTGTTTTCTCAACTTAGAGACAAATTTTAGATTCAATTATAGCACTTAGAGCATGATGCCATTCATATTTGTATTATTTTTTCCTCTCTGTAATTTTCTACCTTTATTTCTACCTAGTCTTCTAAAAGTCTTCTTCATGCCTTAGCTTATAGTAAATATGTTCTGGGAAGGCACTTTAGATTCTTTATGATAGGCAGCCTGGTATAAATAAACACATTAATTAAGCGAGTTAATAAATCACTTGGTTATTCAAGGGCATGACTTTTAATGATGGAAATCCAGAGTGAGGGTAGTATTTTCAGATGATGTCCTTTCCCAGATCCCTCAAATAGTAATACATGGTTTACTATGGACTTAAACCCAGATGAGCTCTGAATTGTCCTCTAAGTGAGGAAGGAAGAAACCACCTAAAGTTAGTTTCCCATTTTGCCCCCCCCCAGGCAACCCCTTCAGAGCACAGCCTCCATCTGAAGCTTGGTGGTTCACTTTTCCTTGTCAGGAAGAGAAAGACTTTATTTCTGCTTTGACTTTGACAGAAACCTCAGCATCTTTTCCGGGGCTTGCAAAATGGCAGGGTTCTTGCCTTCAGATGATCAAAACTTGTCCAGTGAGACCAGAACTCTAGGCTGCCTGTCGTAGCTGAGAGCCATGGGTTTCGATGGGCTCTGCGGCTCACTTCTGCATCTCCCACCTTCACAGTAAATCAGAACAACCTGAAAGCCCCTCACAGCCACAGCACTCCCTGTTTTTTCCATGAGGTGACATTTCCGCAGACTCAAGCGTGAAGAAGAGCAGGGGGTCGATTCCTGTTCCACCAATGCACAGCTGCATTTTCAGTCCTCTGTTGCCAGGTCCCCCAGGCAGCTCCTTCTCTCTGCCCTGGACTCCACGTTTGCTTACAATTTAGCACCGGCTCATTCACCCCAGCTGCATTTTCTGTACTGTGATATTTTTCTTCTTTACAGACAACAATCAGAAGCAAATAATAATGTAATATCTATTCTGGATATTATGCCATTGGTAAATTACTAGATCCCAGAGAAGTAGTCTTTTTTTATATGAGGATCTTGAAGAAGGCAGCAAGGCCAGGAGAACTTGTTAGCACTCATAACATGCCAAGTACTAAGCTAAATGCTTTGGATTTCTCGCCTAACACTCACAAGAATGCTGCAGGCTTTACTATGCTCACATTAACATAAAAACAGTGAGGCTGTCTGATTGTTAAAGAGGGCCCTGGTTGAGCTGGCTTTACGGTACTCTCTGACACTCCTACATAAAAGGCCTCCTGTAGTTTGGGCACAGACATTTTTATCAGGGTCCTGTGGAGAAGAGAGGCTTTCCTCAAAACATTTACAATCCAAGTGAGGGCAGAAGAACAAAACCCAGGAACACCCCAAACAAAACCTAAGAGGAAAAAGCAAGTGGTAGCCAACTGCAGAGGATGCTTCAGCTGGGGAGAGGGGTCCACACAAAGCCATGAAGACTGGAAGCCAGAAGGCGTTTTCCAGGCAATGAAATGATTAGTTTCTTTCTGCCCACATTTGTGTGTATGGGGTAGCAGATTATGGTAGAAAAGCAGGTGGAGACCAGACTTTGGGGCCTCAACTGAAACCACAAGGAGTGAGGACTTTATCCCTTGGGACAATATGGACTCATGGATGGTCCCTGAATGAGAGGGCTGGGGACTGAGGCTAATAAAAGTCAGAAGATGTATTCAGATCACGCTGATGCAGGTTGAAGGCAGAAATTGGGGATGAGACTTATTTAACGAAATGCTTTAGTTAGCAAAGTCAATGAAGAAACTGACCAATTAAGAATCTATGTTTTCTTCAACTACAAATTGCATAATATTTAAAAGGAACTTGTGAGTGAAAGTGGTTCCTCCTTTGCAGATTTCTAACAAAGATGTGTCCCAGGATGGGATTTGCCTCCACACCACCCTCTCCCAAGATTAGATTTAGTTTCCTTTCTCTGGAATACTGCAGCTCTTGAAAAATGAAACTTAGCTATTTTCTCCAAGAATTTAATTAGGAAAATATAACGTTATCTTGCATTGGAGATGAGCTATATGTAGCTTTCATTAGGGAAGTAAATTCTCAGGAACTCCATAAGTAATTACATATAATGCTCTCAGAAATTTTTCAGATTCCCCACTCCTCCACTAGTCACATCTTTTTCCTGAAGTGAGTCTTTATACAACTTCACTTTAAAACAGCATTTAACTCCAGTATTACTTCGTTTCTGTGATAAAAGGAATATGAATTTAAAGTCACTGAAGACGCTGTCTCCATTTCTCCTGCACAGTGGAGCTCTAGTTTAATGGGACAGAGGATGGAGGAGGAAATAAGGCTGAATCACCTCCCAAGCCATAAAAATGAGCACAAATTGGGCTTCATTTGGGAGTTGTCAGTTTACAGATTTAATAATTAACAGAACGCTCTGATGCCTCATGCTATGACTTGGTTTCTGTGATCATCCTTGTGTAGTTGTATTCCTATTGCAGTTTACAGAGAGGCAGACTATAAACTCAGTGAAGATGGGACTTCACCTGGGTTTTTAACAGCTGCATCCTATGCGTGAGGCAGAGCCTACCATTAGATAATCCTCGACAAACAGATGTGGAGTGAATGAATGAGAGATTCTCAGCGGGCTTGGGAAGGAAGGCTTTTCCTCAGTCATGTCTACCCGTGAACTTCACTGCTCTTCTTGCTGTTGGAGTTGGGAAGGGAGTGTGGGGAACTGGGAAGCCAGTACCAGGACTGCATCATTAAAGGTATGTGTTGCACATGCATACACACCTGTGTGTGGACGGATGCATGGATACCTGCTTAATTTCACAGTTGAACAAACTGCTTCCAGTCCTTTAAACAGAATGGTTTAAAATAAAGAATCCCACACAGGGCTTGGTGTGGAGTAAAGGCTAAATAAATGCTAGGAAATATGATAAGTTTGATGGTTAAGGTAATTTGATGAATTATTTTGTGTTTTTATATTTCTGTTTAAAAATTGCTACAGATTTGCTTATAGATTGATTACTGGAGCAAGTAGATTCCTACTGACAATTGCAATCAAGGTTCTGGTGCCAAGAAAGGGCAGTCTAGGCCCTTTCCTGACTGTTATGGACTGAATGTTTCTGCTCTCCAACCCTGCTAAACTCCTGTGTTGAAGCCCAGCCCCATTTGTGGTGGCATTAAGGAAGTGGACCTTTGGGAGGTGATTAAGTTTTGCTGACATCATGTGGATGAAACCCCATAAAAGGGATTCATGTCCTTATAAGAAGCAGAAGAGATCAGAGCTCCCTCTCTCTGTCCCTATCACATGAGGATATACTAGGAAGGTGGCTGTCTGCAAGCCAGGAAGCAGGACTTCACCCAACTCCAAATCAGCCAGCACCTTGACCTTGGACTTCCTACTCTTCAGAACTGTGAGAGATAATGAATATTTGTTGTTTAAGCCACGCAGTCTATTGTGTTTTGTTATAGCTGCCTGAGCTAAGACACTGACCATGGACTTAATAAATATGTGAAAGATGTTTAGAAGATTCAGATGAAGATTGCAGTGCAACACCATTACAACCTACAAGAATGGCAAGAATAAAAACAACAGAAAGTAGAAAGTACTGAGGATACAAGAATCTAGAAAGAGAAACTCCATTTGACCCAGCAATTTTGTTACTGGATATATACCTGAAGGATTATAAATTGTTCTATTATAAAGACACATACACACATATGTTCACTGCAGCACTGTTCACAATAGTAAAGACCTGGAACCAACCCAAATGCCCATCGATGATAGACTGGACAAGGAAAATGTGGCACATATACACCATGGAATATTATGCAGCCATCAAAAATGATGAGTTCGTGTTCTTTGTAGGAACATGGATGAATCTGGAAACCATCATTCTCAGCAAACTGACACTAGAACAGAAAATCAAACACCACATGTTCTCACTTATAAGCAGGTACTGAACAATGAGAACACATGGACACAGGGAGAGGAGCATCACACGCTGGAGTCTGTTTCAGGGAGCTAGGGGAGGGACAGCGGGGGATGGGGAAGTTGTGGAGGGATAACATGGGGAGAAATGCCAGATATAGGTGATGGGGGGATGGAAGCAGCAAACCACCTTGCCATATATGTACCAATGCAACAATCCTGCATGATCTTCACATGTACCCCAGAACCTAAAGTATAATTAAAAAAAAAAGTAGGTACTGAGGATAGTCAAATCATAGGAGTGGTCCTGCATTGCTGGTGGGAATGTATTGGGCCAACAGCTTGGGAAATCTGTTTGGCAGGATCTAGTAGAGGTAAATATATGCACACGCCATGACCCAGCAATTTCTCTCCTGAGTATGGATCTCTCAAAATGGCGTACGTAGCTTTACTCAAACACATATCAAAGTGTTCGTAGTAGCAACTATTTGTAATAGCCCCAAATGGGAAACAACCAAAATGCCTATCAATATAGAATTAAACAACTGTGGCATTTTACATACTATTTGGTTGTAGCTTGCACATCCTCGTTGCTGAATAGAATACTATTCTTGTGGTTGAATACTGATCAGCAATGAGGATGTGCAACCTACAACCAAATGCAAGTACACAGAAGGATCTCACAAACAGCACTGAACGAAGAAGACAGACCCAAGGTTCTGCCTGATTCCATTTATGTAATGCACAGAAGCAGGAAAAGCTAACTCAGGCTGTAAGAAATAGGCAGTGGTGGGGCAGTGCCTGCCAGTGGGCCCCAGATAACTTCCTTGGGATGGTATGTTCCGTTTCTTAAACTGGTTACATAGGGATATTCAGTTTGCAAAATTTCACTCAACTTGTAAATTTAGAATATGTGCATCTTTCTATGTGTATATTTTAAGAAAACCTTTTTTTATATTCTTGGGACAAAATCATTCTGAGAATAATTATCTCATTCATACTGAGTTGAATGAGACTTCAATGGCCAAGAGAATGGTACATTCCTATCCCAATCTGGCCACAAACTTGCTGTGTGCCCCCAGCCCATTCATATCACATCTATGCCTCAGCTTCTTCATGGGGACAAGATCTAAATATGTCTGTGAATGCTTCTTGGAAAAGCCAAAATGAAAGTGAATTATTGGAGGAAGAGGAGGAATATCAGGTTTAAGTAACAGTTATGGAGGAAAATGTAATTTCAGTTTGAAATATTCTCTCCTGGGGGCTCTCCCCAGTCTAGGGAAGTTGAGAAGCCCTTTCTCTCCAAGAAAGCCAATTTCCCCTTCCTCACTTCATCCAGTGACCTCTGCCATCACCATGTGGGGTCTGTAAAGAATAGTGATATTCTTCTTGGTTCCTTGATCTCACTCGAGATTCATTCCAAGCCTCTTACTGATGACTGTTCCAACCCCTTAATTACCCTCCCTTCCCCTTAATCCATCCATTAGTTCTCTTGTGAACACTTTTGCTCATGCACATTTCTCTTTGCTTACCAGACCTCTGAAGGCTGGAAGTGAACATAGTTCTTGCCAACATTAGCCTCCTGAGGCTTCTAGGACTTTGAGTCAATTAAACCCATGAGATGTGGAGGGTGTGTAAACTTTGCATCACTCATCCCTGGGAGGTTTGCAGAACTCACGAACGAATCCCAGGAGCTTCCCAATTGCCCTGGCTGTTGGGATCTGTTCATCCTGTTCTCAGTGAATGTGAGTCACCTGGAATTGCAGACCATCCTTTCTCTCATTGAATTTCTTAAGAATGTTGCTTTGTGTATTTTGAAGATATTAATTCAGCTGTCTACGGAATCTGTATATAATAATAATGTGTGGAATAAAATAATGAAAGGAATAGCAAATTATATCGCCATCACATATTCTAAGTCAGAACCTCTGCTATAAATTCAATATTTCAGTAAGTTAAGGTTCCTGATACTCACAGCTGAGCTGTGTTTGTAATAAAAGTTTCAGGAAAATGGGTCAGAACTTCCCTCAGCCATCCATGCATCCATCCATCCATCCATGTATCCATCCATGTATCCATCCATTCATCCATTCATCCGTCACCCACACATCTGTAGGGTCTGTGATGAGCCATGTGCTGGGATAGAAACTGGGGCTCCAGAAAGGAATGGGATCCAGCCCCTGGAATAAGGAGCTCATGCTATGCCAGAGACAGGCATACACTCCTGTAGAGGAAAGTGGTGTGAGCTCCATCAGCCTGTACATGGGCCACAGGGAGCTTAGGAAATGTGCAAAGTGTGCTTTGACTTGTTTGGGGTTAAGGCCAGGACAGGAGATGACAGTGAGGGAAGTATCACAGGGCAAATGACATTACAACTGGGTGCTACTGTTTGAAAAAAAGTTGGCTGGGTGGAAAGGCATCTCAGACGGAGAGGGTCCCCCTCAGCAAGGTGTGGAAATGCCTCTGGGCATGGGGCTGGCAGAATTATGAGCTACCTAATGCCAAGCAATCAAACCTGCCTTGGGGGAAACATAGAAAAGGGTGTGTGGCTGGGATCAAGATTGAAGCCCAGTTGCCAGGGGATGAAGTTTCAACTTCAAACGGAAGCATCAGAACTTCATTCTGAAAGCTGTGGGGTTTGAAACAAGAGACAACGTAGTCTCATGTTCCTCTTTGATAGTTTGAACAGGTGACTGTGTAGGCATGGAGTAGATGTAGGAGAGGCTGAAGACTGAGATCTGGATAGAGGATCTTTAGAACTGTCTAGGTCAGGTTCAAGAGAGGCCTGACATAGCAGAGACAGAGGGTAAGGGCAGGAAGACCGCACTGTATCATGTGTTCTTTAATTAGGATTAATAACATTCATCATCTTATCAAAATTCTTTCTAGTGCCAGATAGTTATGCTTCAAAGGAAACAGAATTGAAGATGGGATGCTCACTGGGGCTATGTCTTGGAAAAGCACCAACTTTTTCTCAGATAAAATAAGGTCAGCTGTCAACATTCAAGTCTTTGTTTTAATTTTTTTTTTAATTCTCTTAATGACATTCAGTAAGAGAAAATAAAAGCATCAGTCTTATTACATCAAGCAGAGCCTAGAATATCAAATTTTGGCCTAGGATTTGAATCTTTCAGAATAATTTTTAACAATTTTACATCCTGTAAAAATCAGGTTATGAGTTGAATCACGTCCTTCACAAAAGATCTGTTGAAGTCTTAAGCCTGAGTACCTGTGAATGTGATCTTATTTGGAAATAGGGTCTTTACAGATGTAGTTAATTAAGATGAGGTCCTACTGAATTAAGGTGAGCCCTAAATCCAATGATGCTCTGGTGTTCTTAGGAGGAGGCCATATAAAGACCCACAGGGAAGAGCACCACGGGAAGACAGAGGCAGACATCAGTGTGGTGCATCTGCAAGCTAAGGAAGGCCAAGGCCTCCTGGCAGCACCAGGAGCTGGGAAGAGGTAGGGGATAGATTCTTGCTCACTGTCCTCCAGTAGGAACCAACTTTGCTGGCACCTTGATTCTGGACTTGCAGAACTGTGAGACAATAGCTTGCTGTTATTTTCAGCCACTCAGTTTGTGGAACTTTGTTTTGGCAACCATAGGAAATGAACACATGGAGAGTGCATGAATGCAAGCTGGTACTCAGTGGGAGAGGACTCAGGGAGGGGGAGGGGGGAGGATGCCTAGGTTCCTGGCTTCGACAAGAGTGGAGTCATTTCACTCACTAAGAGTTACACACACACACACACATTTGGGGATTTCTTCTGGAGCAGGAAAAGTTACACCTGGCATTTTGTATGTGGAGTCAAGGTCCCCAGAAGGCCAATGGGGATATCCTAGGCTCAATGAAATGTGTGGGAGGGTTGAGGTTACTGTGCTTTCAAGATGACAGGATGAAGTTTTCTTGCCACCACCTACCTCAAATGCGTCTTGGAGCAGGACACTTAGCACCCACCCCCAGTCCAAGGGGGAATGTGGTCAACACCAAGCTAGGCCAATGGAATTTGATTCTCTAGGATGTCAGAGTAAAGAGACAAACTGTCACTGTCATACTGCCAGAGTTACGTAGTAGGGGGTAGCAGTACAGTCAGAAGAAAGCTTCTCTGCCAGGTCAATGTTTGGTTCTGAGGTTGGACCAGCACGGGCCATTTTCCTTTCTCCCCACTGTGGCACAAACTGAATTGGTCCCTACTGACTTGCTTTACTCCTGCCTTAAGAGCTCATCTCTGATTTTTAGGTGGGCACAGGTTGCCCAATATTAAGATTATACTTCCCAGACCCTCTTGCCATGCGGCCAGATGACTAAGTTCTGGTCACAGAAGTGTCCTCTGAAACTTCCCAGAAAGGTCTTCAATGGAAGAGGGCTGTCCTTCTAGGCCCCTCCTCCTTCCCACTGGCTAAAATGCAACATTATGGCTGCATCCCAGGAAGCTCTCCTGAACCATGCAGCTACAAGCCAGGCTTGGCAGAGCAGAGGTCAGATAAGGAGCCTTGTCCCTGATGGTCAGGAAACTCCACATGAGCCTCCAGTATCCACCAAGGGACTCGCTCTCCTGGGAAAGAAGTGAGCTCCTGTCTCATTGCCCTTGGCTTCCTCATGTTCCACTGAAGCTAGTCCTGCCCAACATACCTTCTTCCTAGGAAGAAGCTAAAAGACTTGAAGCTCTTCCTTGACTCATCAGCTCCACTGAAAAACTGGAGGAAACTGGTGGGTAGAAGCCGAGTGAGAGAACTCAGAAGCAGGACCCTGATGTAGGATGGAAGAATTGAGTGAGAAAAGAGGAAGGGAGAGAGAGATGACTGTGGCAGAGTCCCTTCTACGCTCCAAGACACGGACAGAGAGGCAACGTGAAGGGAAACATTGGGACACACTGTAGCATCCTGCGGACCTGTATGATCAGCACCCACTGATCACCCACCAATGAGATGTTCCTCTGGCTGCAGAATGAGCCTTCCTGACCTTCCAAAACGAAGAGCACAGGGGAGGGTCGATATTCACAAATCACAGCTCAGAGGGGAAACTGCTTTGGAGAGGGAGCACACGGTGAGTCCTGCTACCTCTGCTGCTTTGAAACTATAGAGAGGTGACTTGTCCGAGGTCACAGAGGAAGCAAATGTCTGCACGGGGACTGGTGTAGAATGGAGCACAGTAATCTAGTCCTTGGACACGTGTTCCATCTCTGGTCCATGCCAGGTTGCCCTGCCTGTCACCAGGTCCTTATTTCACACCTTCCTGCTTTTGCATACACTATTTTCTCTGCCTGGAATTCCCTCCTTCCCTTCTTCCCCTCTAAACTTGGTTACAGGCAATGGGAGCTGAATAACTGATAGATCAGAAAAGGTGTTGATTCAGATGAGCCAGTAGGATGATTGAGGAAACAGGCTCCAGGCCTGACTTCCAGAAGCAACCCCACGGCAGCCCTGGACTGGACTGAGAAGAGACCACAGACCAAGGACTGTTCTCCAAGGAAGAGTGTCAGGCCCTGGCCGAGAAACAGGTACACTGTGTGGTATAAGGGGTCTCAGGGCATCTGGGTGAGAAATCAACAGTCTCTGCTGCAGTACACATGAATTAAGACACACACATTCATTCATTCCTGTGTTCATTCATTCACTTGTGTATACTTGGCAGTGGATTCCATAGGAATAAGCAGGATGGCTCTCTCATCTCATCGCCTGCTTGGCAGGTGCCCCATGAGCCCCAAAGAAGAAGAGCGCAATGGAAGGGTGATTGTACCGAGGGTCCTGCAGCCCATTCCCTCCAGGAATACCCCCTTTTGCTGAGTCATGTGGTGCAGCCACCAAATTACAATGTGATTATGTTGGAATCTTTAAGCCAAGAGAAAGAGAAAAAAGTTAATGAATCAACGACTTTAATAGACTTCTAGGCACTCACCCAACTCATTCATTAGTGAGAGAAGCAGACCCTGTAAGCAAAGATACTATTCCCAGAACCAGCTTCCTGCTGAAAAGGAAAAAGAGGAGCCAGGGGCCTTGGCCATGAAGAAGTGGCAGAGACTGGAAATGGTAGGGCTTCTGGAAGCCAAATGGCAGAGGAGATGCCCAGAACAGGACACCTGCCCTCCAGGAGCTCAGAGAACCTGGAGACTGCATTGCTGCTGCCAGGTGACCCTCTGGGACCTTGTCTGGAAAAGGTTTGCTGCCAGGAGAGGCAGTCACGAACAGAGATTGGGAAGCAGTGGGGAGGAACACAGGGAAGGCAGAAAGAGCACAAACAGGTGAGAGCAGGGTCAAGGCCAGGAGGCCAGGGTGGTGAGCAGATTTCTTCTGTTTTGTTTTGTTTTTGTTTGTTTTGTTTTACTGTGGTTGCCATTATTATGAATATTTGTCCCTATTAAGGCCGAGGTCATTTTAATGACTGAGCCTAGTCTATAAACAGTCAAGGAGGCAATAAATGTCTCCCAAATGTTGACTTTTTTTTCTTCATTTCATTCTCTTTGCACAAACAAGCCTTGTGAGCAAGGTATTCATTTCTCTGACTTTTCCTCTCTTGTGACTGCATCGACTCCAGTGGGCCACTCACCCTGTCCCGTCCGTGGGGTCTCATACAGCCAATGAGAGTGGCCACACCTCTTTGCCTGCCTCTCAGGAATGCTGCATGCTGTGAGACCCAGATGATAACACAAGTAAGGAGACTGCTATTTACTGAACAGGGTGTGTGCCACTGAATCTCATCAAATTCCTAAAATCACTCTAAAGGTAGATATTACTATTCCCAAAATGAAGAAAATTGCCAGGCCGGGCGTGGTGGGTCACACCTGTAATCCCAGCACTTTGGGAGGCTGAGAGCAGTCACCATGCCAAAACCCTGTCTCTACTAAAAATATAAAAATTAGTCAGGTGTGGTGATGGGCACCTGTAATCTCAACTACTCAGGAGGCTGAGGCAGGAGAATCACTTGAGCCCAATAGATGGAGGCTGCAGTGAGCTGCGATCGCACCACTGCATTCCAGCTTGGGGGACAAAGTGATACTCATCCTCAAAAATAAATAAATAAAAATTTAGAAAATGTCTGAGGCCTCCAGATTCATGGAGATTTCTTTTTTTAAGTGACTCCTTAAAATACCTTCCACATTCCCAGTTGCCTCTAAGATATAGCCACAACTTGTCAGCATGAATCCCAACCCCTGCAATCAAAATCTAGCTTCTGTCTACCGTCCAGTATGTTCAATTCAGACCACCCATGGCCTGCCCCAATCCTGTATACCTCATAGCTTGTCACTGAATTTTTCCTTTCCCTACACACACTCCCATAGTTTCACACTTCCAGGATTTTTTTTTAATGTTGTGGCTCTATCTGAAATGTGTAGTCTGAGTTTTAACTTCTCACTTTTCAAGGCCTACTGGTCATTAATTAGAGGAATGCTTTAGAGTTAAATACCTGGATTTAACCAGAGTTAAACACTCAGAATATTCTGTATCAGTGAAGATTCTGAGGTTATGGTCCGGATTTGATGATCCAGTTTTAGAAACGGGGTTTGGGAATCTGCAGTGTTAATAAATTATCCAGGTGATTATTATGTTCAGCACAATTACAGTCCTAAGCTCAGTAGATTCTAAGTTTCATGAGGACATGTTCACTTTTATACACAGTGTCTGGCAGAGAGGCTAGAGGAGAAGACTTTGAACATCTGAAAAGCCATTACACTGAGTTGTCAGTGCTGATTAGGCACAAATGTATTTAAGCACAATTGTTGGATGGAAAGATGGATGCGTTGTGAGTGGATAAATGGATGTAACTAATTGCCAGTACTCTACCTTTTCATCCTAGAAAATGTCTCTGACTCTCCATGCCCAGGTGGCAACACTGACCCTCAATGGCCTTCCTCATGCTCTCCACACCTCCTTGATTGGATCATGAGAGCTTTCTACCTCCTTCAGTGGTCTGTTAGCTCCTTGAGGACGGAGAACTCGTGCCTTATGTTTCTCCTAATCCCAACATTTACCAGAGTTAACTCGGAGTTATTTTTCAATAAATATTCAGTGAATCAAAGCTGTGATTAATAAACTATTAACTAAACAGATGAACACATGAGTGCATGAGGAGGGATCTGGGTGAAGAGACAGACGTGGGGCAGTCAGATGGGAACAGGGATCCTGAGACCTGCAGTGCCGCCTGCACTTGGCAAAAGGAAAGCAGCTCTCTTCCTGCCCAGTCCCCAGGGCTGGGCACAGAGGAAGCCTCCATATGGGGAAGTGAAGACAGAATGTCTCTGGGAATAAACAGATTTAAGAAGAAGAGGATGTCCTCAATGAGCTGGCAGAGGAAGGGTGCTGTTGGCAATGCCCAGCTCCATGCCCAGCCCCAGAGTACTTTTGAGAAGTGAAATTCAAGGGCTTCAGAAGGCAGAAGGCTGTAGTGGAAAAAGAGGGCATGAACTTGCAAATCATATGGACCTGGACGAGAATAGCAGCTGCTCTACCAACCAGCTCTGTGATTTGGAGCCTCTAGTTTCTTATATGTAAAAATGAGCCCAAGGCAATTTTCCTATGCCCTTCATTCATTTGCCTTTGGTTGGAATGGCGGTGCCCTCCAGTTTAGCTCAGGGGAGTCCCAGGGGATGCCTGTTATCCTGATAAAATTATTAATGGCACCCTTTTTCAGCCTCAAAGGTACCGCAGCTTGCAGAGTAACTTATATGGACAGCGTACCTTTGACTCCCTCTCCTGCATCCCAACTTCAGGTTCTGAAAGTTAGTAACCATCTTTTTTCTGAGTCTTCTCCTCTTCTAGCTAAGCATCAGGAAGGCAATGGCTCAGAGCATAGGGCCAGTGTCAATAGATCTGAATCCAGATCCCAGCTCTTCTACTTAGCAACTGAGCCATGGTTCCCTCGACTGTAAAATGGACATGATGATTCATTCTTTTCTCTTACAGTCACTAGAGTCACAAGGACATTTAAATGAAAGGGCACAAGTCAGATAGCTGGTACAGTGCCTGGTCACAGAAAATGCTCAGCCATTCTCTCTCCCCCACTTTCTCCCTTCTTCCTAATTCCCCCAAGGCAGGAGGTAAACTAGAGAACCCCTTGAGATCCCAAATTGAGTGATGTCATGTCTGGAAAGTCCTGAACATTTTAGAGGACAATCTTAGCCATGGTTTTCAGTAAATTCTAGCACTTTTCCTAAAAGATAGATGCAGTGACAGAGAAAATAGCTATGCTCTCATAACACATAGTTTCTACCACCAAAAGCAGGTCTAACTAAAAAGGAGAGAGAGTTAACCTTGATTTGGTAAGGTCCAAACCTCTCTCTTTTCTGCTGGGCTCAGAGGTGGAAGGATTTTAGTCACTTTGCTCTTCACAACAGGCTATCTAGAATTGAAGCCAACACAGAGAAGGCAGAACAAAGAGATGGAGAAATATGGGCCCTCGTAACATTACTGGAGACCCTGGATCCAGCTGTGTCTGAAGCCAGTCCTTGTACTTTACTATTATGAGGGCTAATAAACTTTCTGTTGGCTTATGGGGTTCATTTTCTGGTCACCTTTACCAAAAAATTACCAGATTAATAAGCCAAGTTAAGAGGGTAGTTGTTAGAGAGCAGGTACAAGCCACTTCGGGACTATTCTGAACATGTGGGGCATGTGTTTTTCTTGCAAGTGACTTTTTTCTATGGATGGCAGTGGGGAAGAGCCAGATCTAATTTAAAGACCGTGAACAACAGGCAGCAGCAGGTGACATAAGCACATACAAGGCACTGCCTGGGCCATGAAAAATCCAAAACATATGTTTAGGCATTTCTGGAGTTAAATCTTCAGGAGTAAGTCTCAGAAAAGAAATAATCACAAAAGAATCATGCCCTTTGTCAGATGGGTAAACTGCAAAAATTTTTTCCCATTCTGTTGGTTGCCGATTCACTCTAATGACTGTTTCTTTTGCTGTGCAGAAGCTGTGGAGTTTGATTAGGTCCCATTTGTCTATTTTGGCTTTTGTTGTCAATGCTTTTGGTGTTTTGTTCATGAAGTCCTTGCCTACACCTATGTCCTGAATGGTTTTGCCTAGATTTTCTTCTAGGGTTTTTATAGTGTTAGGTCTTATGTTTAAGTCTTTAATCCATCTGGAGTTAATTTTAGTGTAAGGTGTCAGGAAGGGGTCCAGTTTCTGCTTTCTGCACATGAACCTGGAAACCATCATTCTCAGCAAACTGACAGAAGAGCAGAAGATCAAACACTGCATGTTCTCACTCATAGGCGGGTGTTGAACAATGAGAACACATGGACACAGGGAGGGGAGCACTACACACTGGGGTCAGTTGGGGGGAAATAGGGGAGGGACGGTGGGGGATGGGGAGCTGGGGAGAGATAGCAAGGGGAGAAATGCCAGATGTAGGTGATGGGGAGGAAGGCAGCAAATCACACTGCCACGTGTGTACCTATGCAACAATTTTGCATGTTCTTCACATGTACCCCAAAACCTAAAATGCAATAAAATAAATAAATGGGGGAAAAAAAAAAGAATCATGCCATTGAGTTAGTGGAATTACCAGTATTAACCGAGCTGCAATTTTCAATATAGACAGAACAAAAAGTGAGTCTGAAAGTGATGCTTCTTTCTGAAACTCCCCCCAGTGGGGATGTAGTAGAAAATGAAGGTCTGCTGGCCAGGGCACCCGGATGGGGCGGATTTCTGTAATTCTACAAAACCTGGCTTCCTACCTGCACTGCCCAACCTGTACCATGAAACCACCTAAGCAAAGACCTGGACCAGGGAGGGGAGGGTGGAAACTGAGCATCCAAGGTCTGGGCCACACAGACATATCTCCAAACTCAGCTCTGCCATTTACATGTATGTAACCTTGGGCATCTTACTGGACCCTTAGCCTTGACTTCAACCACTTCAAAATGTAGATGTCATCCAACTTACTGGATGAAATTATTTATGTAATTTTTTAAGCCAGCTCCTGGAAAGTAGTAAGCAATTTATTAGTTATTAGTTATTACTGTTAAATATAAAGAAACAGATGATAATGTTAAATTTAAAAAAATCAAAATTGGGCCAGGCATACTGGCTCACACCTGTAATTCCAGCACTTTGGGAGGCTGAGTCGGGTGAATCACTTGAAGTCAGGAGTTCAAGACCAGCCTGGTCAACGTGGTGAAACCCTCTCTCTACTAACAATACAAAAAAATAGCCAGATGTGGTGGCACATGCCTGTAGTTCCAGCTATTCAGGAGGCTGAGGCACATGCCTGTAGTCCCAGGTATTCAGGTGACTGAGGAGTGTTCAGCTATTCACATGAACCCAGGAGACAGAGGTTGCAGTGAGCCAAGATTGCAACACTATACTCCAGCCTGGGTGACAGCGTGAGACTCTGGCTCAAAAGAAGAAATCAACATTGATGAACTTTAGACAGTTTGATTATTATTGCAATTGAAAATTAGCAAAGAAAGCAGGAAAATAAAAGTCTGTACATTAATAAGCAACTGGCAATAATAGAGCCTATGTCTTAACAATGGTTATCTTAAGTCTCAAACATCTTAAGTGATGCTTTTATAATAGATAAAACTGATTTTATCTTTAAGAATTGCCATTTTTTTCTCCCTCTTGTAGAGATAGGGGGCCTCCCTAGGACCTTACTTTTCTATGTAACTCAATATAGCTTCCCCACTGGACAAAGATCTTGCTTTAGGATTTCATGCTAGACTTGTGGGAGACACCAGATAATTAATAACACCACCCCCCATGTCACCTACCCTTCCTGGAGCAACTCTGATCCCTATAGGGGACTAAGCTATGTCCAGGCATTGTCTCATTGGAACTTCACAACAGCTATGAGGCAAGGACTATTGCTACCTCTACTTCAAAGACAAGGAAACTGAAACACCAGCAGGCTAAGTAATTTGAGAGGATGTTGAATTCCCCTTCCATACCTGTAGTTCCCATCTACAGGAGAAGAACAGAGAGAGCAAATAGGAGAGATGAAGGGAGACTAAAAACACATTTGAAGAGACTGACACACCTGACAACATGGGTTTCCTGGCCAGAAAGAGTTTGTAGATTTTGTTTGTTTGTTTGTTTGTTTGTTTGTTTGTTTGTTTGTTGGCAAATGGAATCCATTTTTTTTTTTTTTTTTTTTTTTAAGACAGCATCTCACTCTGTAGCCCAGGGTGGAGTACAGTGGCATGATCTTGGCTCACTGCAACCTTCACCACTGGGGTCCCAGTTCAAGCAATTCTCCTGCCTCCGGAGTAGCTGGGATTACAAGTATGTGCCACCATGCACAGCTAATTTTTGTATTTTTAGTACAGATGGGGTTTCACCATGTTGGCCAGGCTGGTCTTGAACTCCTGACCTCGTGATCCACCCGCCTCAGCCTCCCAAAGTGTTGGGATTACAGGCTTGAGCCACTGCACCTGGCTGATTTTTTTTTTTTTAATAGCAGAACCGAGACATGATTATGTTGCTATTCTGACAAAGGGCTAATATCCAGAATCTACAAAGAATTAAAACAGATTTACAAGAAAAAAACAAACAAACTCATTCAAAAGTGGGTGAAGGATATGAAAAGACACTTTACAAAAGAAGACACTGATGAGGCCAACAAACATATGAAGAAAAGCTCATCACTACGAGTCATCAGATAAATGCAAATCAAAACCACATTGAGAGACCATCTCACACCAGTTAGAATGGCGATCATTAAAAAATCTGGAGACAACAGATGCTGGAGAGGATATGGAGAAATAGGAACACTTTTACACTGTTGGGGGGAGTGTAAATTAGTTCAACCATTGTGGAAGACAGTGTGGTGATTCCTCAGGGACCTAGAAACAGAAATGCCATTTGACCCAGCAATCCCATTACTGGGTATATACCCAAAGAATTATAAATTCTATTATAAAGACACATGCACACATATGTTCATTGAGGCACTGTTTACAATAGCAAAGACCTGGAACCAACCCAAATGTCTATCACTGATAGACTGGATAAAGAAAATGTGGCACATATACACCATGGAATACTATGCAGCCATAAAAAATGATAAGTTTGTGTCCTTCATGGGGACATGGATGAATCTGGAAACCATCATTCTCAGCAAACTGACACAAGTGCAGAAAACCAAACACCACAGGCTCTCACTCATAGGCGAGTGTTGAACAATGAGAACATATGGACACAGGGAGGGGAGCATCACATACTGTGGTCAGTAGGGGGTGGTGGGGAGGGACAGCGGGGGGTGGGGAGGGTGGGGAGGGATAATGAGAGAAGAGATACCAGATATAGGTGATGGGGTAATGAAGGTAGCAAACCACCTTGCCATGTATGTGCCTATGAAACAATCCTGCATGATTTGCACATGTACCCCAGAACCTAAAGTACAATAATAATAATAGTAATAATAATAATAAACCCCTTCCTGCTGCTGTTTGGAGACTGAGCAAAAATGTGAGCAGAGGGCTTGTGAAAAAGAAGCCAGAATCTTGGGAGTAACAGAGGGAGAGAAGAAGCACCCTATTGAATGGTGTGGTCTTTTGTAAACATTTGACCCCAAATCCTATACATTTCTACCAGGCTTGTGCTCTCCTTACCACCTCTGCCACAAGCCTCTGATTCACCAGGTGAGCTCACTTTAGAGCCTGACTCTTTTACACTGTATGAACCCAAATGGACATTCCCTCTGTCCTGAATTTCTACAGCATACATGCTCACAGTTGTACTCACAGCCACACCCAGGTGTGACTACTCTAGAGGCTGGGTGGAGATAGAGGGATCTGCATCTTAGCAGCCCAAATCCTTTAAAACTTAGCATTCCACATGCTTAATTCTTAAAAAGAAAGAAAGAAGAGAAAGGGCAGGGTCAGGAAAAAGAGGAAGGGCAGGGAGAGAGGGAGAAATCCCCAAGCCTTCCACACAATTCTAACTTCAGGTTCCTACAATGTGGCTCCTTTTCCTACTTGTCCTTTCTTCCTTTACCATCCTCCATTATTCTTCCTTTCTCATTTCAGAGCATAAATCAAATGTTCCCATTTCCATGTGTGAAGTAACCTGTTTCTCTGCAACCCACAGGCTGGGTCTCCTTTGCATGCCTAAGCCAGAGGCTCCCAGCCACATAGGCTCCAGCCGCCCAGGAACAGACCCAGGCTAAGTTCTCTCCTCTTGGGGCCTCATGGATGTTCATTTATTTTTCCTACTTTAATGCTTTCTGCAGATTATTATCTTTCATGTATCAAATAAACTATCACCTCCTCAGAGATGCCTCCTCTGGTCAAGGTAGCCAGTGAGGATTCCTCCATCCTCTATATCACCACATTCTATGAGTTTCTTTTATTGTACTCATCACCATTTGATATTATGCATTTACTTATTTCTTACGAGTCTGCTCCTTTGGGCTAATGAGTTTCAACCTCGCCTGCACATTGGTATAACTTGGGAAGTTTTAGGCAGTTCAGATATTCCTGGATACCATTTGCAATAGTTTAGATGATAGTTTAGATGTAATAGTTTAGATGTCCCCTCCAAATCTTATGTTGAAATTTGATCACCAATATTGGAGGTGGGATCTAAAGAGAGGTGTTTGTGCCCTGGGGGTAGAGCCTTCACAAATAGATTAATGCCCTCCCTGGTTGAGGGGAGTTCCTTCAAAAGCAGGTTGTCAAAACCAGCCTGGCACCTCCCCACTCTCTCTCTTGCTTTCTCTCTCACCTTTTGATCTCTGCACACAACAGCTCCCCTTCACCTCCACCAAGGGTGGAAGCAGCCTGAGACTGAGACCCTCACCAGATGCCCAATCTTTCTTTCTTTTTATTTTTATTTTTATTTTTTTTGAGATGAAGTCTCACTCTGTTGCCCAGGCTGGTATGCAGTAGCATGATCTTGGCTACCTGCAACCTGTGCCTCCTGGGTTCAAGTGATTCTCCTGCCTCAGCCTCCCAACTAGCTGGGATTACAGGTGTGCTCCACCATGCCCAGCCAATTTTTGTATTTTTAGTAGATACAGGGTTTCACTATGTTGATCAGGCTGGTGTTGAACTCCTGACCTCATGATCTGCCTACCTTGGCCTCCCAAAGTGCTGGGATTACAGACATGAGCCACCACACCCAGCCAAGATGCCCAATCTTCAACCTTTCAGCTAGTAGAACTGTGAGTCAAATAAGCCTCTTTTCTTTATAAACTACCCAGCCATGGGTATTCCTTTAGAGCAACACTAACCAGACATCTCTCTCTCATCACAATATGCAGTGGGTCTGGATATCAGGATATTTAAACCTCCGCAGGTGATTCCAATGCATAGCCAAGAACCACTGGACTTTAAGTTTCCTGAATCCAAGGACTACATGTAGTTTATTCTCAGATGTATCTCCAGCATCCAGCCAGTATTTATCACTGAGTTCTAAATAAATATTTGTTGAATAAATGAATTAAGAGATGGATCTGCACCCCTATCCGGTGCTCACATGACATCCAAGGAATCTCTATCACTGTATTTACCCTACAGCACTGTAACAGTTTCCACTTCTTTCTCTACCTATAACACCTTGAACTCCGAAAAACAAGAATCTTGACTTTCTTCTCCATATCTGGATGCTTAGGAAAGTGCCCACTTCATACTTGGCACCTATTTACAAATTTTTGCTAGATGGATGAATAATTTAAAATCTCATTTTTTTGTCTATAAAATGGGGATGTCCTTTGCTTGTCTGCACACAAAGCAGTTGGTGCTTTGTGAATTTCAGCTCCATGACACATAACGGATTATCTACCTGTTGGCAGAAACTTTCAAATTATGAAAGCAGCATGGTGCAAATCAGAAATCTTAGCGTGTACCAGAGCAGAGGCAACAATAAATGATTCCTCCTTTGGTCAGATGTAAAAACCATCTATGGGGGCTAAATTTTTTCTCCTGTTCTTCTTTATTGGTATAGCTGTGCTAGTGGCTAAATTTTAACACACTTGTTTTTCAATCACTTAGCCCTCAGCAAGTCATAAAGGAGAAAAACAGGATCATTAAGGTGCTACATGGATCTGCTCTATTACCACAAACCAGTCTTCATAAAAACAAGGAACCAAAAGAGAAGGGCCAAGAAGACAAGCATGTCTACTATCTATCTATCTTACCCTTCTTTATTTGCTTCAGGTACAGAGCATCTAGTCAGGTTACCATGGTATGTCAGACCATTCTTGCATTGCTATAAAGAAATACATGAGACTGGGCAATTTATAAAGAATAAATGTCTAATTGGCTCATGGTTCTGCAGGCTGTATATGAAGCACAGTACCAGCACCTGTCTCTGGTTAGAGCTTCAGGAAGCTTACAACCATGACTAAAGGTGATGCGGGAGCAAACACATCACATGCCAAGGGCAGGAGCAAAAGAAAGAGAGCCACACTCTTTCTTTTATACAACCAAATCTCACATGAACTCAGAGCAAGAATTCACTTATCACCAAGGGGATGGTGCTAAGCCGTTCATGAGGAATCTGCCCCCATATTCCAATTGCCTCCACCCAGCCCCACATTTTAACAGGAGAGTTGGAGAAAACAAACATCCAAACCATATCATTCCATTCCCAGCCCCACAAATCTCATGTCTTTCTCACATTTCAAAATAAAATCATACCTTTACAATAGTCCCCCAAAGTTATAACTTGTTTCAGACTTAACTCAAAAGTCTCAAGTCCAAAATCCCAGGTCAACATCTCACCTGGAGATGAATTCCTTCTACCTATGAACCTGTGAGATTGAAACTAAATTATTTATTACCAAGATACAACGGTGTACAGGCATTAGGTAGACATTCCCATCCCAAAAGCGAGAAATTGGCAAAAAGAAAGGGTCAATAGGTCCCAAATCAGTCTGAAACCGAGCAGGAAAAAAATTAAAGTTTCAAAATAATCTTATTTGATTCAATGTTCTGCATCCAGGGCACAGTGATCCAAGGGGTGGGCTCCCACGGCCTTCGGCAGCTCCATTCTTGTGGCTTTGCAGGGTGCAGCCCCCATGGCTATTCTCAAAGGTTGGAGTTGAGTGCCTACGGCTTTTCCAGGCTCAAGATGCAAGCTGCCAGTGAATCTATCATTCTGGAGTCTGCAGTGTGGAGCCCCGTCCCTCAGCTCCACTAGGCAGTGCCCTGTTGGAGGCTTAGTGTTGCAGTTCTGATCCTACATTTCCCCTCCAAGGATTTAAGTCACTGCTCTTCCCAGAGAAGTTTCCAAACAAGAAGGAATTAGTGTAAGACCTCTGGCAGTAAAAGAATACATAGTGTCTTGATACCTCCAAACAATTGTGCTAGCTCTCTAGCAATGGATCCCAACCAAAGTAAAAAAATATGACAGATGACTAATTCAAAATATGAATTGTAAGAAAATTCACTGACATCCAATAAAAAGTTGAAAATCAACACAAAGAAATTAGGAAAACAATTTGGGGTATGAAAGATAAGCAACGTATGTTTAAAAAAAATAGAGCTTCTGAAATTGAAAAATTCACTAAAGGAATTTCAAAAAACATGTTAAAGGTTAATAGTAGACTAGACTAAACAGAAGAAATAATTTCAGAGCTAGAAGACTGATCTTTCCAAGTAACCCATCAGACAAATAAAGAAAGAATAATTGAAACAAAACAGAATTCTTAAAGAAATATGGAGTTATGTAAGCCAAAAAATGAATTTAGTGTCATTCCTGGGAGAAGAAATATTAAGCAACTTGGAAAACATATTTGAAGGAATAAACATGAAAAAAAAAATTCCAAATTTTGCTAGAGAGGTCAACATCCAAATACAAGAAATTCAGAGAACACCTTCAAGATACTATACAAGATGATTATCACCATGGAATATAGTCATCAGACTATCTAAGGCCAACAAGAAAAAAAAATCTTAAAGACAGCTAGAGAAAACGGCCAAACTACCTATAAAGGAAACCCCATCAGACTAACCACAGGACTTCTCTGCAGAGATCTTACAAATCAGAAGAGACTGGGACATATTCTTAGCCTTTTTAAAGAAAAAAAAAAAGCCAGCCAAACATATTATATCTTGTCAAACTTAGCTTCAGAAATGAAGTAGAAATAAAGGCTTTCCCAGATAAGCAAATGCTAAGGGAATTTGTCACCACCAGACTGATCCTACAAGAAATGCTCAGAGGAGTTCTAAACATAAAAACAAATGAATGATTCTTGCAACCATAAAAGTACACATAAATACAAAACAATTTTTACAGATTCTATAAAGCAGCCACACAATTGAGACTACAAACCAACTAGCTGACAACACTATGATGGGAAAAAATCCTCACATACCAGTATTAACCTTGAATGTAAATGGCTTAAATGTTCCACTTAAAAGACTTAGACTGGCAAATTAAATTAAAAAAAAAAGACTTAACCATCTGCTTTCTTCAAGAGACCCATCTTACATGTAATGACACCCACAAACTCAGAGTAAAGGTGTGGAGAAAGATTTACCATGCAAATTGAAAAAAAGAGCAAAGATTATTCATGTATTAGATAAAATAGACTAAGCCAACAACGGTAAAATAAGACAAAGAGGATTATAATGACTTGCTCAAATGATAATGTATTCAACTCAACAAGAAGACACACACACAGATATATATACACACACACACACACACATACACATATATACACATATATGTGTGTGTATATATATATATATATGCACCCAATACCAGAGGACCCAGATTTATAAAACAAATATTACATGACCTGAGAAAATAGCCATACAATAATAGTAGGGGACTTCAACACCCAACTGACAGCACTAGACAGATCAACAAGCAGAAAACTAACAAGGAAACTCTGGACTTAAACTGTACCCTTGATCAAATGTACCTCATAGATACATACAGGACATTCTATGCCAAAATTGCAGAATATACATTTTTCTCATCTGTACATAGAACATTCTCTAAAATTATTCATATGATCCACTAATCCCACTGCTGGGTATATAACCAAAAGAAAGGAAATCAACATATTAAAGAAATATTTGCATTCTCATGTCTGTTGCAACACTGTCTACAATACCTAAGATTTGGAAGCAACTTGAGTATCTATCAATAGGTGAATGGATAAAGAAAATATGGTACCTATACACAATGAACTACTATTCAGCCATAAAAAAGAATAAGAGCCAGTCATTTGCAGCAACATGAATGGAACTGGAGGTCCACTCAAAGCTAAGTAAAATAAGCCAGACAAATATTGCATGTTCTTACTCATTTGTTGGATTTAAGAATTAAAAAAAAAAAAGATCCCATGGATATAGAGAGTAGAAGGATGATTACCAGAAGCTAGGAAGGGTAATAGAAGGCTGGGGAGTAGGTGGATATGGTTAATAGTTACAAAAAAGAGAATGAATGAATAAGGCCTAGTATTTAATAGCACAGCAGTGTGACTATAGTCAATATATTCTAATTATACCTTTTAAAATAAGTGAAAGAGTATAATTGGATTGTTTGTAACACAGAGAATAAATACTTGAGGGGATAAATACTCCCTCATCCATGAAGTGATTATTACACACTGCATGTCTGTATCAAAATATTTCATGTACCCCATAAATATGTATGCCTACTATGTACTCAAAAAATTAAAAATTAAATAAATAAATAAAACTGATTATATGCTTGATCATAAAGCAAGTCTCAATAAATTCAAGAAAAATCAAAATTATATTAAGCATCTTCTTGGACCACAGTGGAATAAAATTAGAAATCAATCCAATAGGAACTTTCAAAGCCACACAAGTACAGGGAAACTAAACAACTTGCTCCTGAATGACTTTTAGGTGAACAACACAATTAATACAGAAATGAAAAAAATTAACAAAAGAAAACAAAGACAAAACATACCAAAGCCTCTGAAACATAGTAAAAGCAGTAAGAAGAAAATTTATAGCACTGAATATCCACATCAAAAAGATAGAAAGATCTCAAGTTAACAATCAAATATTACACCTAAAGGAGTTTAAAAAATAAGAACAAACCAAACCCCAAGCTAGCAGAAGAAAAGAAATAACAAAGATCAGATCAGAACTACATGAAATTGAGACCAAAAAAACATACAAAGGATCAATGAAACAAAGCTGGTTCTTTGAAAAGATAAACAAAATTGACAGATCACTAGCTAGATTAAACAAGTAAAAAAGAAAATTCAAATAAGCATTATCAGAAAGGATAAAGTTTCATTACAATAAATATCACAGAAATACAGAAGATCCTCATAGACTAGTATGAATATCTCTAAACACACAAACTGGAAAACCTAGATGAAATTGATAAATTCCTGCAAACATATAATCTCCAAAGATTTAACCAGGAATAAATTGAAATCCTGAACAAACCAATAATGACTTAGGAAATTGAAGCAGTAATAAAATTTCTACCAACCAACAAAAGTCCAGTATCATAGCCAAATTCTACAAGATATAGCAAGGAGATCTAGCACCAATCTTTCTGAAGCTATTCCAAAAAATTGATGAGGACAGATTCCTCAATTCTACAAAACCAATATCATCTTGATACCAAAAGTTGGTAAGGACACAACAAAACAAAGAAAACTACAGGCCAATATTTTTGATGAACACAGACACAAAGATTCTCAACAAAATACTAGCTGATAGAATGCAACAACACATCAAAAAAGATATTCATTGTGATCAAGTGGGCTTTATTCTAGAAATGCAAAGATTATTGAACACAAATCAAATGTGATTCACCATATAAATAGAATTTAAAACAAAAACCATATAATCATTTCAATAGATGCAGAAAAAGCATTTGAAAAAATCCAACATCCTTTTATAGTGAAAACTCTCAACAAGGGAACAAAGGAACATACCTCAAAATAATAGGAGCCATATATAACAAACCCACAGCTTACATCACACAGAATGGGGAAAAGTTGAAAGCCTTCTTCCTAAGAATTGAAACAAGACAAAGATGTCCACTCTCACCACTCCTATTCAACAAAGTACTGGAAGTCCTAGCCAGAGTGATCAGGCAAGAGAAAGAAAAAAAAGGCATCCAAATAGGAAAAACAGGACTCAAATTCTGTTTGCTGATGACATGACCCCATATATAGAAAATCCTAAAGATTTCTTCAAAAGACTCTGAGATATAATAAATGACTTCAGGGTAAAAAAAAAATAAAAGTTTCAGGGTACAAAATTAATGCACAAATTAGCTGCATTTTTATAAACCAACAGTGTTTAAGCTGAGAATGAAATAAAGAACTCAATCCTATTTATAACTACAACAAACCAAAAATTAAAAACCTTTGAGTATCCAGGATAGCCAAAGCCATTCTAAGCAAAAAGAATAAAACTGGAGAAATCACATTATCTGACTTCAAATTATATTACAGAGCTATCGTAACCCAAACAGCATAAAAACAGACACATAGACCAATGGAACAGAATTGAAAACCCAGAAAATAATCCACACATCTACAGTGAATGCATTTTCAACAAAGGTGCCAGCAACATACGCTAGGGAAAATACAGTCTCTTCAATGAATGGTGCTGGGAAAACTGGATAGCCACATGTAGAAGAATGAAACTAGACCCCTATCTCTCATGAAAGACAAAAATCAAATCAAAATGGATTAAAGACTTAAATCTAAGACCTCAAGCTGTGAGACTACTACAAGAAAACATTGGAGACACTCTCCAGGACATTGGTCTGGGCAAAAATTCTTTGAGCAATAGCCCACAAATACAGGCACCAAGGCAAAAATGGATAAATAAGATTATATCAAGTTAAAAAGCTTCTACAAAAAAAGGATACAATTAAGAAAGTGAGCAGACAACCCACAAAATAGGAGAATATGATTGCAAACTACCCATTTGACAAAAGATTAATAAGCAGAATATGTAAAGAGCTCAAACAACTCTATAGGAAAAAAAAATCTAATAATCCAATCAAAAAATGGGCAAAAGATTTAAATAAACATTAATCTAAAAAGATATATAAGACAGGGAGTTGTGGTTCACGCCTGTAATTCCAGCACTTTGAGAGGCCAAGGTGGGTGGGTCACCTGACGTCAGGAGTTTGAGACTAGTCTGGACCACATGGTGAAGCCTCCTCTCTACTAAAAATACAAAAATTAGTTGGGTGTGGTGGCATGTGCCTGTAATCCTAGCTGTTTGGGAGGCTGAGACAGGAGAATTGCTTGAACCCAGAAGGTAGAGGTTGCAGTGAGCTGAGATCAAGCCACTGCACTCCAGCCTGGGTAACAGAGCAAGACTCCATCTCAAAAAAAAAAAAAAAATTAAAAAAAAATTAAAAAAAAGACATACAAATGGCAAACAGGCATATTAAAAAATGCTCAACATCATTTATCATCAGAGGAATGCAAATAAAAACTGCAATGAATTATCATCTCACCCCAGTTAAAATAATGTATTTCCAAAGACAGGCAATAAGTGCTGGCAAAGATGTGGAGAAAAGGCAACTCTTGTACACTGTTGGTGGGAATGTAAATTAATACAACCGCTATGGAGAAGAGTCCAGATGCATCTCAAAAACAAAAGAATTGAGCTACCATATGATTCAGCAATCCCATTACTGGGTATATACCCAAAAGAAGAGAAATCAGTATATCAAAAGATATCTATACCCTTATACTTGTTCCAACACTGTTTACAGTAGCTAAGATTTGGAAGCAACCTATATATCCATCAGCAGATAAATGGATAAAGAAGAAAATGTGGTACATATACATAATGGGCTACCGTTCAACCATAAAAAGTAATGACATCCTGTCATTTGCAACAGTATAGATAGAACTGGAGGTCATTATGTTAATTGAAATAAGCCATGCACAGAAAGAAGAACAGCACATGTCCTCACTTATTTGTGAGATCTAAAGATCAAAACAATTGAACTCATAGACATAGAGAATAGAAGGATGACTACCAGAAGCTGAGAAGAGTAGCTGGGGGGTAGAGGAATGGTGGGAATGGTTAATAGGTCCCCCAAAATGAAAAGAATTGATAAGCCCTACTATTTGACAGCACAGTAGAGTGACATAGTCAATAATAACTTAATTGTACATTTCTAAATAACTTAGAGTGTAACTGGATTGTTTGTAACTCAAAGGATAAATACTTTGGGGATGGATACCCCAGTCTCCATCATATGCTTATTTCACATTGCATGTGTGTATCAAAACATCTCATGTGCCCCATAAATATATACATCTGCTATATACCCACAAAAATTAAAAATAATAATTTTAAAAAACCTATGAATACACATACATTTAACCAACTAGGTGAAAGACATCTATAAGGAGAAGTACAAAACACTGATGAAAGAAATCAAAGATAATGAAAACAAAAGGGACAACATTACATGTTCATGAATAGGCAGAATCAATATTGTTAAAAATGATTCTACTTCTCAAAACAAGCTACAGATTCAATGAAATTTCTATCAAATGTCATTTTTCACAGAATTAGAAAAAGCAATTCTAAAACTTACATAGAACCAAAGAAAGTCCCAAATAGCTGAAGCAATCCTAAGCAAAAAGAATGAAACCAGAGGCATCACATTACCAGACTTCAAACTACACTACAAGGCCAAACCAAAACAGCATGGTACTAGTACAAAAATAGACTCATAAGTCAGTGAAACAGAAGAGAGAATCTAGAAATAAAGCCACACACCTACAACGAATTGATCTGTAACAAAGTAAACAAATATTAACAATGGGAACGGACACCCTATTCAATAAATGGTTCTGGGAATACCAGCTAGCTTTATGCAAAAGAATAAAAATAGATCCCTACCTCTTACCATATACAAAAATTAACTCAAGATGGACTAAAAACTTACATGAAACTATAAAAATTCTAGAACAAGATATAGAAGAAACTCTTCTGGACATTGGTCTAGGCAAATAATTCATGACTAAGACCTCAAAAGTAAATGCAAAGAAAACCCCCAAAATAGACAAATGGGCCTTAATTAAAGATCTTCTGCACAGCAAAATAAAAATCAACAGAGTAAACAGACAACCCACCTACAGAATGGGAGAAAATATTTGTAAAACAGGCACCCAAGAAAGGACTGATATCCAGAATCTATAAATAACTTAAGTCAACATGGAAAAAAACACACAAATAAATGGCTTGATTAATAAAGTGGGCAAAGGATATAAATAGAAACTTCTCGATAAGACATACAAATGGCCAACAAATATGAAAAAATGCTTAATATCACTAACTGTCAGATAAATGTAAATTAAAGACACAATGAGATACCATCTCAAACTAGTCATGTAGGCTATTATTAAAAAGTCAATAAATAACATATGTTGGCAAAGATGTAGAAAAAAAAGAATGCTTATATACTGTCAGTGGGAATGTAAATTAGTTCAACCTCTATGGAAAGCAATATGGAGATTTCTCAAATAATTAAAAATAGAACTACTATTCAACCCAGCAATCCAACTGCTGTCTAGCCAAAGGAACTTAACCATTTATGCAAAAGATACCTGCATTTGTAAAGTTGTATGTCTATCACAGCACTATTCACAATAGCAAAGTCATGGAATCAACCTAAGTTGATTGATAAGGAAAGTGTAATACATATACATTCTGGAAAACCATGCAGTCATAAAAAGAATGAAATTGTGTCATTCACAGCAACATGAATGGAACTGAAGGCCATTTTCCTAATTGCAATAACTCAGAAACAGAAAATCAAATACTTTGTGTTCTCACTTATAAGCAAGAGTTAAATAATGGGTACACATGGTCATAAAGATGGAAATAATAGACACCAGGGATCCCCAAAACAGGGAAAGGTGAAGAGGAACAAGGAATAAAAAGCTACCTATTGGGTATATGTTCACTCTTTGGGTGAGAGGTTCACTAGAGGCTCAAAAAGCAAAACAAAACAAAAACCAGCATTATGCAATATATCTATGTAACTGCATACATACTCCCTGAATCTATAATATTTTTTTA